>NW_002196570.1:142010-742010 GCF_000006515.1 Cryptosporidium muris RN66 | reverse complement strand
TTTTCGCACTCTCCCTATCTCTATCTGAATTAAATTCATATACATCATGCCAATTATATAAATAATTGTAAATTCCTCTCAATAATTTCTGTTTAGACAAATTACTATAGCAATTTTCTCTTAAAAAGCTCTCAATTATATCAACAATAGAAAAGTCACAGATTAAACCTGTATCTGAAGTAACAGCTATTTCTAATTGTTTAAGAGCATTTACTTCAGAGGTATCATCCCCTAACAAACTTTCTTCTAAGTTCTTGTCTAGTGCATCCATTAATACTTTTACTGAAATATTGTTTCTAACGATACTAGCAGTGTGAACAATTAATGGTAAATCTCCCTTTTGATCTTTACTTTGATATATTCTCCATGAAATACCACTAAGAACTCTTAAAGTAGCATAAATAACTCTTGAATATCTTTGCTTAGCTTCAATGTTATGAATCTCCGAAATATCCAAAATATTGCGAAAATAGAAGACACTATTTAGCCCACGAATTAACAAGTTCAAGTGATTATTTGGCTTATCTATACATGTAGCTCGCTTGTTCTTCATATTTATATCATTTAAAATCCCAAAAATATTGGAAACTTCGCGAGGATATTTCTCTTTATATTTCTTACATATAGCTCTTATATGTGAACAAAACGACTTACCTCTTCTGGGGCAAGAACATTCAAAAGTACACATATCAACTATTCGAAAATCGGTACTATAAGATGTGACATTATAAACATGAGGATCGTATGAACACTCAAAAATCCCTGAAGGATCTGATGATATATCTTCTGCTTTGGTGTTCATGTGGCTTTAATTTAATAATTTCCTGTTTGCATAACTTCCCAAAACCTTACTACATTTAACTCATCCTTATCTAAAAGTAAATGATCAAAAGCCTTTATAAATTATTATTTCTTATCAAGTCAAACTCTGATACGAAATTTAACGTATACTGAATCTTTAGATAAAAGGCGGTTCTACTTGCGTCTGGTGCTGGTTGCTTGCTGCTTACATTACTAACAATAATCCATGAAACTTTATTCTTTACTTATATGCAAGTGGAATCCTGGTAACTTAGCTTATATCCTATCATCTGCTTATAGTTTATCAACGTAAGTCTATAGAGAAAGAATCGGCTCAGTTAAAATGTAGAAGCAGAAATATTTATTTAATATGGTTTTTCAGTTTCTCATATTTTGAGAGAGGTTCAATTAAAGAATTGTGTGTGTTTATATCGCGAACTATTACTCCAAAGGTAGGAGATCAGAATTAATTACTTGCATTAATAATACTTTAATTGCTTATTTTAGCTAATTATACACTCCCGAGAGATCATAGCACATGATCAATTTATTGTTTGTGGCTACAAATGGAATGATGGTTTAACTATTCTCTCTATATGCGACTCTGATTATCCAACAAGGTAACTTTACTGATAATATACATAGTTCTACTTCTTTAATTTACTACTGGCATCAAAATTTTTTAGAATTGCTTTTCGCTGTATAATGGAAGTATATAATGACTTTTCCTCTACCTTCTCCGATGATACTTTAAACAAAGTAGACTGTGATTATAGTGTGCGTTATCCTCAGCTGCGAGAATTTTTACAGAGATACAAGGTATGTATGTCATGTTGTTTATTTCATCTATTTCCTTAGTTACCGGTTTTTTTCTCAGAATCCTTTAGCTGTAGATAGTATATCGCTTTCTCAAATGAAAGTAGAACAAGCACATGTATGTCCCACAATCACTTTGGAATGTACTCTATAACCCCTCAATTTCACAATTAATTATGATATGTTTGTTTAATAGGACACTCTTCGTCGTTCTTTAAAGGTATTTCTTGATAGAGGAGAAAATATTGAAGATCTAGTTCAAAAAAGCCAGGATTTATCTGAAACATCCAAAGCACTCTTCAAGTCATCCAAAAAAATGAAGAAGTCATGTTGTAGTTTACAATAATTATATAAGTGGAATATTTTATTTTATAATTAATATTGTCTATTAAATAAAAATTGTGGATTATACCGGTATTACATGCAGTTACATGTAATGTTTAACAATTTTTTTTTTGCCGGCACACGTGACAGATATAATTTACTTTTCATTGCACTGAATTATATGAACTAAAAATGTTTTTTAAAGTAAAGCCCTCTGAACAATTCCCAACTGCTCCTGCTAGCCCAGTATTAATCCCCTCTGAAGAGTCTTCTGTCCCCGAGGTAGCTCTTGAAGAAATCAGAAAAGTATTATATTTTGGTTTTTGTGGATTCTTATCTACTGCAGTGATCTCACTGGCAGTGCTTCAAGTGAATGTTAATGCTATATGTGATAGGGTAAGGATGATTGCATATTAAATCAGGAGACACAATATGAAAAGTTATTTGATTACCAATTTATAGAATCTCGATGAAGTAAATGCTGTTTCTGCATTGTTATCGCTTGTTATGGCCACTGTATGTTCTATATTATCTTTTTTCCCAATTCAAACAGCAGCGATTACTAGAGCATTCAAATATGGTGAAATACCTCTTTATGAAAAGTCACATATATGTCAGTGGGCCGGTATTACTGCTCTAATATTATTACCTCTATTTCTTGTTGTTCAAGACGGTAAGTTATTTAAACCAATAGCTACACTATATTATTAAACTAAATTGTTTTTCTATTAATAGTTGGTGGATTTATATCAATTGCCGAAAGTAATACGTGTAAATATACAGCTCCAGGATTATTTATTGGTAAGTGGTCACCTATAAAATTTTAAGTATTTAGCTTTGTAAGATACTTATATCGATAAATATTAGGGACAATTTGTGTTATTAGCCTTCAATTACTTGTTATGAGCATTATGGTTGCTGCATTGGTAAGTAGTTTGTTAATAAGCTTGGAAATGTTCCCCTACTTAATTTCTCTATTCATGTAGAATTCAGCAAGAGTTATGGATATTCTAAGTTCTCTGCCATCACTCAATATATCCCTTATAACAGAGGTATGTTTGGAAAATTAAACTTACAATGCAAAGTAAATAAGTGATTTATTTGCAACTTTTAGTGGCTCAAGTGGGAAAATCTGAAGAGTTTCATAGATGGAATCTTGAAGTTGCCACTAGTGATTAGAGATTTTATAATAAAAATATTTGAGAGAATAAAAAATTTAATGAGTTTGCAAAATCTCCATTCAACTGTTGAATGGCTTTTCACATCTATAAAGGAGAAATTTGTCAATTCATTTGCAAAACTAAAGAACTTTTGGGAAATATATGCAGAATGGTTAAAAAATATTCAGGAAAAAATCCACAATGGGATTAGTACTATTAAAGAGAAAATAGAAGTATGTTTCCAGTATGGAAAAGATATGGGAATCAAGGCTTTCGATGCTTGTAAATTATTTCTAATCAAGCTTAAAAACAGAATGTCAGGTAGGTAAAATAAGATCTTTATGATAGGTCACAAGTTCAGTATATATATAGATTATCACCTTCTCCATTAGACATTGTTAAAAAGGCTGGCTTGGATATTGAGTCACTCCCATTACTACCCAAGTAAATATTAATTGAATAGAGAATAAAATAGAGTGATCTTTATTAACTTTTATGTCTAAATAATCCATACAAAAAAAAACTAGAAATTTATCTGTGGTTGAACCCTAGATACTTCATCCTCATCATTTAGTATTGAAGATGAGTAACGAGAATTCCCATTTCTAGCTGCAATATCAGATTTTAATGAAATCATATCAATTTGTTCAAACAAAGAAGACAAATTGGAACTTGTGTTGTTAGGAAAGTCCTTTATGCAAAATAATTCATCGGAATTTATTGAGCTGCCGGAAGTTTCCGGGTCTCTACTAACACTTGGTAACTCGCAAAGTGAGTCCTGACAATATGTTACTTTAATTCTGTTAACGACATCGAATATTGTAGATAATTGAGTAAATATCTCCTCCCAGTACTTAGGATTTGTTAAATCCACATAATTAATATATGATTCAGGTGATTCTAACATACTTTGCCACTTAAAATTAAGACTCTTGAGTTCTTCACATGGATCATTCAAATCTTGAGAATACAACCCTGTAGAAAAATCTGACCAATTCATATTTATACTTGAAGATTGTTCAGTTCCTTTAGGATTTCCAAACCATGAATTAAAACAAAAAAGTCCTGGAGAGGAGGCTGTACTCATACTTTTGTTAGATTGTATTCCTTCATTAACTCCCGAATTAGTAATTGCTATTTCCTGTATCCCAGTTAAAGACCATTTTGATTTCTTTGTTACAGTCTGGTCTTCACTTAGTGGGGATTTAACTTGATTACTATCATTTGCAATTTGCACTATGCGTCCATTATCAGAAGAAGCAGGCTTATCAACAAGACTCACATTAGGATATATTCTTACCTTTATTCCACGAGTATACGGTAATGTATAATTCTTTTCAGGCCTTTTCTCAGCTAAACCATGAATTAAGTGACAGTAATAAGTTTTACATTCCCCCTTTTGAAAATCATCGCAAAGCTCAGTCTTATAACATAAAGGATGATAAATTATTTCCTCCATAGAATGAGCAAAGGGACAATAACCACCTCTATTGCAAGTACTTTCAATAGCTCCAGTCTCCTCATTCTTGATAATAACATCAGGACAAAGATCAGGTAGATATCTTAGAGCCATTGGATCAGACAGATAAAATGGACACCTCCGTGGCCAAAAGATATTATGGGAGTATTGGCAACGATAAGGACCGAAGTCACATCCCTCTTTTCGACTCCTACGACAAGGTTTAGTGCGAAATCTCGTCAACTCCTCCTCGCTAAGCAAAGAGTTAGCCATTTCTCAGTTAATATAATATCAGAATCTCCAAGAATTAGGTTCTATTACCAAATATAAATAGGAAAATATAAATCAAATAGATAAATATAGATTAAATATTTAAAGTAACTAAATATCTCCAGGCTTGAGGAAATTTCAAACAGAATCTAAGCTTAATCTTCTTTCCAACTATATTACTTGTCTTTTAAAGCCTAATAAACTGTAATAGCAATACACAAAACTATAAATTGAGTAAATGTTTTTCTATATTTGGTTTAATACATTCCAAAAATAAACTACAAGTCTGGTATTAATACTTTGTCTGCTAGTAAAACAAAATCTACTTGATATTAAGACCACCAAGATAGTGTCTACTAGCCCAAACCATATATTATTAACTTACAAATTATAGATATTGCTCCAACCTGTCCCCACCAAACACTCTCCACACTATCGTTGCAACGACATTATATCTCCTCACGCTGTTACCACTGTGCAGCGCTCAAGAGACGTGACTGCAGTTCCTATTTACTGATTCACTACAAATATGTAGTATTATATAGTCGAATACATAGTTGTTTTGCAAGGGAGTCACATATTTATTCTTAACAGTGAAATATATGGCAGTATTTTAAAGACTGGAATGTATATCTTTGAAGAGTACTTCAATGAAGTACTAGTTTAATTATTTAATGGGAAACTCAAAGCATATATTTAGTAATAGCATGCACATTAACCAAATTTGTTTTTATATTCAACAGTTTTAGGATTTTTCTAAAATCAACCTTAGTTCAGACTTATATAAGGCGACGATATTATCGTGATAAGTTAGGAAGGATTGGAAGTATTCAAGTTTTGCATTATACTTCTTATACCTTGAATCTATTTTATTTCCAATTTTATTTAAAACTAGAACTCCATAATTATCAGAAATTTGCAAAACATCAAACCATAAAAGTCCAAAAATTCCTTGAGATCCCTGCTTAATTGCTTCTTTACCATAAAAAGTACTAAGAAAATTGCAACAACTTTCAAGTAAATTCTGAAGTGATCTATGTGGCTGTTTTTTTCTGAGGTATAATTTGTATAACTTTCCTTCATCATCAAATCCTTCACCGATTGTTGTTCTATAAATAGATGCATATATATAAAAAAGCTCCAAAATAGAAAATACTACAGTGCTAGATAGTACTTTACCTTTAGTCATAGTACAACATACATGGCTTATTGATATTACATGACTTGTTGAAACTTCTTGAACTTTACTACACCAAAATGGTGAAAAATTCTTCCCTATTATTTCTTTAACTAATTCTTTATTCTGTATATCTTCCTCAAACATTTGAAGCTCCTCAACTGTCAAGTCATCAATTGAAATAGCATTCTTTTCAACCAAACCAATTAAATATTCTATTCTATCTTTATTATGATCAAATTTACCATTTATTAAACTGTCAGAAGAGTCTTCCTCTCTAAGCAGTGAGCTAATGCGTTTTGAAAAGTTTCCAATATCACTATCTGTCACCCTAAGGTTTTTAAGATTTTCGGCAACTAGTGATTGACAGAATAGAGAATGACACCTAGATTCACCATGACTAGTATAACATTCTTTACAGCAATATTTAACTGAACATCTTGGGCAAGTGTATAAGCTTCTAGAGGTTTTACAAACCTCACAATTAGATGACATCTCTGCTATTATATTTTCTGAATATTTGTTCTCCAAGAAATTCAAGTTCAAGACTCCCGACATGTTTAATTAAAGAGCAGAATATCTATATAATTTAGAACAGTAAGAGGTGCAGGAATTTCGACTATTATTATAAAACCTGAAACTCTAACAATAAACTCCCGCCTAGTATCACGCTTGACCTTGAAAAGCAGAAGCTTCAAATGCTTAGCAAAGTACTCAAATGGAGAGTCTTTGACATTTATCATTGCATTTATGCATAGAATAAGTGGGTTATAGCATTTATGTTATGGTTTTGACTTCAAAAAGTCATACATATCATCATAACTGGGAAACTGTAACATTAGCTTTTTGGAATAAATATCCCAATGATCTACAACCTCATGTCCGTAGGGTTGATGTATTAAATATTAATATTAATGAAACTATGCGTTGTATGTTTATGAAGCGACTACATTCTCTTAAATATAATGTTCCTGGGTGGATAGAAAGACTTATAGGATGTACAGCTCAAGGATACGCAGTTGAGGAGTCCTTTTGTGATTTGGATAGCAAAGTCTTAAAAATAAAGGGTGTAAATCATACATTCAATCAGTTTTTTCGTTTGGAGGAAGAGTGCAGATATGAAATACATCCTGAAAATAGCGAATGGACTTTATATACCCAAGAGTACAAATTTATTGTTGAGGGATTTGGAAAAGAAGGTAATTCTATAAGAAGATACATTGAAAAGTTAGCAGCTCAAATAGTTCATGAGAAGTCTATAAATGGTTTGAGTGCTATGAATGAAAAAATTAAAAGTATTGAACCTTTTATTGATAAATGTACAAAGAGCAAACTTGAAGACAAGTTAAATGAGATGTTAACTGTAGCACAGTTAAATAAAGAAATAATGGCTGACCCTGATATTGAGATTACAAACTGTTTATTTAATAAATTACACACAGAAGATAAAGTAGGAAATGAAAATCTATATGTAGATCAGCAAGATCACAACAAAGTAATTCAAAGACCTTACAAAGAAAGTGAATATTATAAATACCTCCAAATTCAACCTAAAGATTGTAATGAATCATATAAAGATCTAATTTATATTTCAAAGATGAATAATATTCATGCGAATATCTCTTTCAAACCCAAGAACAACGGTATCTATGACAAATTACTAAATAAAGTTCAAAATCGCAATCATCCATTACTCATACGCAAAATATATGATGCTACAAGATTTACAATTAGTCTATTGCAAAAAATAAATTATATACAGTCGAAAACTGTATATAAAGATAAGTGTACAGGCCTTGACCACTTTTTCAACTTCTTGTGTTCATAAAAAAATTTCACCTGTAAATACAATTACCTTTTATTTAACTTTTCTATATAACTCTACAATAAGCCCTATGGAAATACTATTCTTTGATAAATTGATCAACAAGATTAATGAGCAATTGGGCATAGCTACATTTCTCATTTAATTGATTAGATACATTTGCAATTTCCAAATCTAGTTTATCACAGCTCTCTTTTTCACTTCTAATAGCTTTATCAAGACGTTTACAGTTAGGTATTTGAATGACTTTGGCTGCTAAAGCTTCACATTTCTCCCAGGATTGCTTTATAAACTTTGCATCCATCAAATCCTTATAATGTTGTTTCAGTTCGCTCATGCAATCATTTACCTCTAAATCAAAGCTCTTACTTTGAATTTCCATATTTGATCTATCTACTTCACTCAGATTGAGAACTTCACGCAGCTTTAAAGATCGTGTTTTAAGGCAGTCTATATGGTACAGACATTGAGACTTTACTTCGGATACATATCTACTCTCTTTAGTCTCGAGACTCTGCATTAGGGTAATTACAGACTGTACTAAATAATTTAATTCAGATTTCCCCATCATACTGTGAATTAATTGAGTTCTAATACCCATTAATATATCATCCTCTAATAAGGCTAAACGTTTTTGATCAAAAATAGGAGCTACTTTAAGACGACTTGCTTCATTTCCACTTAAATCACTCTTATTTGATGATTTTTGGATTGATTCCTCTATAGGTTTATCAGATAAGCTACTTTTAGTATTTATGTGTCTGTTTTTTACAACAGTCATCTGTTTTGTCCCCCTGTATTGTCTTAGATTAGTATCTTCATTTCTTCTAACAGTCTGCTTAATATCTTGAGATATCAAGTCAGAATTTCTAAGATTACTTGAATTATATTGAGTTGAGCTTTTATTAGTATTAGTACTCTCAGGCTGACCTGAAGATATGTAAGTTTTATAAGTTGAAGAAGCTCTTCCTGGAGACTTTACAGAATAAGGGGTATCTGAGCCTTCCTGCACTGAACCTTGGGTAAATTTAGAAGAGTTTGAAGGCAAAGGGGCATTGGAATGCTGATAGCTCAATGATCGATTGTCTTCATATTGTTTGTATCCCTTGTTGTATATTGGTCCGTGATTGTTTGACCTTCTAGAGATAGGATTAGAAGAGTAAGATCCTTGTGTTGAGTGACCATATGAATATTTTCGTTTCATCTATAAATATGTCAATTATTTAAAAGCTTTTTTTTAGGTATTAAAGCAAAAGGAACTTTAGGTATATCTGCAGAGCGCCAGAAGAAACTCTTAATTAAACTTTTACTATAAAATGGTCAGTAGACAATATAAAAAACTACTTTTACAACAAAGTACTGAGAGTTTCGATAATGCAGAATCTATCTCATTTGAGGACTCAGGTATTTCTGATGAATCTAATGAAGATTTTGTCATTAAGAACAAGTTCTCTGCTTTATATACCAATTCAGATACCGAAGTACCGGATGTGGATAACCAGTCATCCACTTATAATGATAATACAATAAACACTCTTAGTTTACCTGTATTAGGGCATAGAAAACACCCTGGGAAGAGATTTGAAAGGGATAAGTATGAGGAGTTACAAGCAGATGACTTGGAATATCTTGAGCATTTAACTGAACAGTATAACTTTGAGACATTAAACACGAATAAAACAGAACTTTCTCCATACTTAAAACACTGCTTGACCATGAATAAACAATGGTTTAATTGTGAAAATGAAATTAGAACTTTATTTGGAGCAAAGGTAGTTACTGGGAGTAATAAACCACATCTGCATAATCGCAAAAAAATTTCAAGAAGCAGACATTTAAATATTAGACATTATTTTACCAAGGGAGAAGATGACTGGCCTCACTTAAGTAGAGAAGTTTGTGGAATCAAGATGCAATATAATGAAGAGATTGATCAATTTTATTATACTTTTGATCTTGATTATATTAAAAAAAAAGATGTATTTGATGCTTTGGTAGATACTCATCAAGTTAGTCACATTTATACATTTATGGCTAAAAATCCCTTTTTCTTTAAAGGTTTGATAAGATTAGCAGAAATTCATATCCTTAGAGAAGAACCTGAATTAGCTTTTAAGTGCCTTCAAAAATCACTTTATGTATTTGAATCATCTCTACATCCCTTATTTTCACCATTTACTATTTATAATAATAAGCCTAGAGTATCTTTAAATTCTAGTGAAGCTGAAAGCAAAGATATTTACTTGCTTCTTGGTTCTTATATGATTGCTCTTGGTTCAAGGGGACTATTTAGAACAGCTTTAGAATATGCAATTCTTTTACTATCTATGGATATTTCTCATGATAGATTCCATACTCTTCTTCATATAGACTACTATGCTTTGTGTTCTTCAAGTTATGACTTTTTATTTGGAATTAATGAAAATTTTTTGAAAGAATATCATTTAGAAATTTCATGGAAAAACTGCTCAACTTCAAATAGAAGGCAAGAATTTTTAATACCACAAACAAATGATGATTTGATTGTTCCAATCAGTGACATTCTACCAAACTTTGCATTTAGTATCCCCCTAGCCTTATATCGTAACTACACAAAAAAATTTTCTGAGCATAAAGGACTTGATACGAGTATAATATTTAAAGAACTTTCTGATATCAAAATTGAAGAAATTTTAAATAACAATTACTTGTTAAATAATAAAAAAAGTTGTCACATTTATCTCATGAAGGCTATTCTTGTTTTCCCAGAATTTATCCGATTTTTGCTCGATAAAATTGCTATTAACCAAAGTGGTAGAAATACTCCCAACCCAAATGGGTATAGCTGGAATGACATATTAAAGAATCCAATTATCATTGATTTTATACCTACAAATTTGCCGGATAGTAATGATATGCCTATAAACCAACCACATAATGAGGATTATAGGTACCCATATATATTGATGGGTAAGGTATTAGTTGAAGCATACGTTGAAAAATGCCACGAATTATGGAAGCCTGCTCAAACTATGTTATGGTTACATAATTGCTGTAGTTATTTATGTAAAATATATTTAGAATCTTCACATGAGACAAAAATTAGATTTGGTGAATTTATTTCAGAACAGCGTAGTATATTGTTGAAGACACATTTCAATGTATTCAGGTATACAGATATTTCGATAACTGAATTTTCCAAATCTGGAGCTTCACCCCCTCAATTTTTACGAGAAAATAGTTATAGTGGAGCATCAAATATAAGAAACAGTCCTAACAATTCCTTATTCTCTGTTTGCTTAAAATCAGATCCAATTATTGTATATTTTCAAACTCTTCTTCCATGGAGTGAAGTTGATTTAACTGGTACAAATGCAACTCCGATTCACTTGAGAAGTCTTATATATGACTGCTTTACTGCATTTAAAAGCTATATTTTATCTTATTTTCATAGAAGAAGTATTAGCTAGCTAATTTCTCAAATAATAGAATATAAACTACTTAGAAGTATCTCTCATATCTAAGTTTCTACTTCTTAAGGAAGCCTTATTTATTTCTCTATGCTTTTTTTGGATTGATGAAACCAATCCTACACGTTGATTTTCATAATCGTATATACTATAGTACTCTCTTATAAATGAATTTCCAAGAATCCAAATATTTGATTTTCCAGAGTAGCCTGTAAAATTGAGTGCATCCAAGTCAATATCGAAATATGTCTCTTTATTTTTCTTGTCTAAAAACACGAATGTTACTTTCTTTCTTAATATGTGCCTTTTATTTCCTATCAATACTTTTGACAAATTTTTCAAGTACTCCATTTGTTCCTCAGGGGCTAAAATTTCTGATGTTCCACTATCTACAATAGCCCTAAAGTTCATTGAACTATTTCCATTTAAGGCAATACCACTAAAAAAAACACTTTTTAGACTTATCTCCCATGAATCACTTTTAATTAGTGGGAACCAATTTATACCCTCACCATTTTGAATAAAACTACTATCATATCCACCTAATAGTAAATAGCCAGGGTCATAAGCACTTCTTGGGAGATATATTGAGATTATTTTAGGTATTTCCAAATTTTCGAATATTTTATTTATTCTTACGGCACCTAATCCAAATATTCCATCTATATAAAGGGATCCGAAGGGATCCCAGGGAATATCCTTGGCTATCCCTAAGTCTTGAATTCCAAAGTTAAATTCATCAATCATCAATTTATCTTGTCCCATCTCAACTATTACACTTCCACTATTGTATCTGATAATTATATGCTGTGAAGAAATGGTATTAGTATATGCTTTGTCTATTAAAAATATACTCAACATACTTCTTTTTTAGAGGTGAATGTAGAAGAATTACTACTGTCAAATCTTTCATGATTTAAACAAGCATCGCTTGTACACTCTTTAGATGGTATCCATAAAAAATCACTTCCTTCCATACAGAAAAAGTATCATTTAGAAATTTATTATACTTAATAGAGTGAAATCATGTGTATAAATTGAAACCTACTTACCTGTATCAAAGATGATCTTAAACTTCTGTCCCAGAGGTCCAACTTTAATGCTACTATAATACTAAAATAATTCAAAAAGTAAAAATCCCAAAAATTTTAAATTAAAATATTTATAATTACCTGATTTACATTAGAATTATTTAACTGAATCCTAATTATCTCACTTCTATGACTTTTTTCTATTCTAGTAGTCTGTACATCATCTATGCCCAAATTATACAATAATAGATCGATATGGCTTACAAGTACAAATTCATTGCTTACAGCTAGTAAAAAACCAACAAAGAGTAAAAAGTATCAGATTCATCTTATTTCTTTTTTATTGTTAAATAGAAAAGGTGACTAAATGTACATATACCGGTGATAATCACTGTGCATGCATGCACTCTGTTGAGACAGAACCCTAGATTATATTTAAAAAGTGCCTAGATTAAACTTTATACTCAGAAATCCTGTCTATAAGAATATTAAATCTTTCTTTAAACTCATTTTCACCCTTCATTCCCTCCTGGCAAAGCTCGATGAGTCGCTGAACCTTTCTAGCTTCAGAGTGCATCAACTCATATGCACTGTTCATTGCTTCTTGCAGATGAAATCGATAATAAAGGAGTTTTTTACCTCTTCCTATAATTTCCCTAGTTTTTTGAGCTGCTCTGACAGCTTCCTCTTCATTCTTTGGTACAAATTTGCTCAGTTCTGTGCATCTTTTGAGAATCCTATGTCTCTCATTTTCAAAGGCTTCAATCCCCTTATTTACATCTTCTGAGGCTCTATTATTTTCTTTAGTGAGATTTTGGATAATATTTGGACATGATTTAATAGTATAGAGAAGTTTAGAACGACTATTTTCAAGAGCTTTAAGTTGTCTTTGATCACTCGCAGATATGGTTGGTTTCTTGGTAATTACTTCAATTGTTACAAATAGTCTTTCTGCCACTTCTTTAGAAGCTAATTCAATATCTCCAATCATTCTTTGTAAAGCAGAATTTCGCATTTTAAGGCGATATAACCATTTTCTTGCATCTTTGGACTTAGAATTATTGATAAACTCACAAATTAATGGTAGAGAATCTACTTGTTCAATTTTATGCATTTCTACATTTGGATCTCCAGCAAAAATTGGAATTTCTCTTGTATTTTTACCTGCATCTATATTTTCATCTTGGAGAAGACCAATGCTTGTGGCAACAATATTTTTGTTATATTTCCCAACCATTTTTATATTGGAAGGTTCTATTAACTGAATAGGAACTGTTTTCATATTGGATTCACTTGTACTTCCAACACCCATCCCATGAATTCCATCAAGAGAAACCACACCTTGATTAATTGGCTTTTCATTTGAAATTATAGTTTCTCTGTTCTTCAAATTTTTATTACCTTGCGGAATCTGTTGATTAATATAAAATTTCTGATTATTTTCAGTATTCTTGTTTACCTCTGAATTAGCTGGAGCTCTACCTTTGTTCTCATTTCGCTTTCTTTTTAAAGTTGCGGATTTTTCAGGGAATATGGGACTTTTAAGCTTGTTTTGTAAATCAGCTCTATACATTCTAATTGGAGTTTCCCTTGCATTCCCAGCTTCTAAAGGACTACATGAAATGTACTCTCGCTTATCATGAGTTATAAAGGTAGATATTTCTTTAAATTTCGCAATGTAACGCACTAGAATATCACATAACGAATCTAGACCATCTGCGAGGGTTTCAAATGTACTATATAGATCTCTTGATTTCGCAAATTCCGGATCTTCTATCACGGCATCATGAAATTGTTTAAGTATATCCATATGATTTAGAATTCTATTTCTTTTCCCAGTAAGAGGCTGACCACTCTTTGTATTAGGAAATTCAACTGTCCAGCCTATTAAATTTGGGTGTGTTCTTTTATCTATAATCAATAATCTTGTCAATATAAATTTTATTCTCCACATATCACTCGGATGGCTGCATTTTAAATCTTGAATGCTCTCCTCTAAAGTACTCCTAGTTTCACCAAAATCTAAAATCTTAATATTTTCTGGTGTCATTAATAAAAGTGCATTAATATTATTCTCATAATCCCAACTATTTGGATCAAAACTCGTATTTGCTACTTGTATATTTCCACTATTCAAATCACAATGTACAATATACCCAAATTCAGAATGCATATAAAATGAAGTTAGGGTAGATAAAAGTGAATGTATAAAAATCCAAATAACTTCAGCTCTATTGTCCAATCTCTTTTGTAATTCCTTGCTATTTCTTGCCGAAGCTATCCAATTTAAATATACTGGGGAAGTTAGCCAACGTATCAGAACCTGAATTGTAACACCATCAATTTTTTCACTTATTAAAAGTCTAGTCATTACTGGATCCTTCGATGATGTAAAGCAGTATATTCTAGGTGTTATTCTGATTTTACCATATCCATATGTTTTAGCCGGTAACACAGGGAATATTTGCTGGGACAAAAGAGTTGTATAATATAACTCTCTAGTATATGTATAGTGGAAAGAAGCCTTTATAGCCAATTTCAAAGGAAGTTTCTCATCAAAATCAGATATTAAGTTAGAATCTGAATTATTTATAGGAATTACTCTTTTAGAATTTGTATCGAAGGTACATTTAGTAGCTATTCTAACATTATTTGCACTTTCAGGAATATCAAAAAGTTTCATAACCTCATTAATTTTCTCAGAACTAGCCCCATACATCTTTGCACCTAAAGTATATTTGAAATAAAAAAATATTACCAAATATTTCATATTGGACAAAATTTGAACTTACTATTAATATTAGCACTTATATATGGAACCACTGGCAATGGGCCTTCAGATTCTGCCAAAGCAACAGCTCCATATGTCCCATATTGAATGAAATATCCTAAAAAATAAAAATATCTAATAGCTAATATACTTAATTGATCAAAAAGGAAATTCTTACCATAATAGTTCTCATGACCAGGGTTTGCACCATCTATCTCCCTGTCTTCAAATTTCAGGCAATTTGCTATATTTCCTGAAAGCAAATGACACACAATAGCAATCTCATCCCTAGGAGCAAGAGTTCGTTCCCACAAGGGTCTATCCATTTTTTGAAAAAATTTCTTTATAATCTTGTCAGATACATCTCTTGCATATGTATATGATCGCTTGCTATTTGTGATAAACCATAATAGCACAGTAATAATTAGATATGCCTTAGTTAAGTGGGGCAATAGCCCCATTTTATACTATTATCCAACTCCACACTTTTTAAAGAATGGGATATAAGTGACAAAATATTTTCTTCAGAAGTTTTATAAGAATATAGACTAGGTCTCTCAAATAAACAATTATATTCCAAACTATTAGAGTCCTTATCTATTACAGAGTTTGTTTAATTAAAGTGAGTATTATTTATAAAGAGGTTTGATACAATGCATTGTTGCAGAACTTTCTATACGCGCTTGATTCAAACAATAAATGCGCGTCTGATCCCACGCTTTTCAGGTACTGAAAGATACAAGTTAAATCATATTTTTTGTTTTCCCTTAGAAAATGAACATCCTTATAACAATTTGATTTATACTCATTGCTATAAGTTTCTTATAATAAATAATATTGTATACCATCTTCCCATTATTCAGAATATTATTGAATCTATCTCAACAAGAAATAGCTACAAATATTTAAATACAATTAATTGATCTGGAAAAATTTACATATATATAGATTTTTAAATTTTAATTTCCAAATCTTAAGAATATTAGAAAAATTCTGAACTCTTCAGAAACTGAACTTTTAGGTTCTTCTTTGAATTAATAGTAGTCATAATAAGATTATATTGTAGTAATCTTAATTTTAAATTCAGTATATATGAATTAGAATATCATATATTAAATATTTCAACTGCAAAATATCTAATATGATAGACAATCTCTATAAATTACTCCATGTAAACGAGTGCGCGCCCTTGAACTGTCTATAGATCTAAGATTATTAACTAAATAAAAAGAATTAATTCGAAGACTTTTGTAAATACAAAAGATTATAATGCCAAAAACTATTAGTATTTGGGCAATATGAATATTGTACAAATACTTATTTTTTTGTTTTTTGGATTTATTGCACAGGGTAAAAGCTTACAGAATAACTCATCAACTGACAGTGTAGAGAGACAATGGGAATTTATAGTTACATCCCTACAAACAAGTCCCCATGTAAGATGCCGAAATTTAACAAATAAAGCTCCGAAATTGTTTTGGAAAGATCAAGATATAGAGGAAGTAAGTAAAGTTTCCAATAAAACCCAGCTATTTGAGGATAACTGCTTTAAAAATATTAAAAGTTTATTAGATCTCCACTTACCAAAAAATAAGCGTCGTTTTAGCTTTAAATTTTCTAATACAAGTAAAATAGATTTATTATTACGTAAATTTTGCTCCGAAACAGCAGACAAATATTATATGATTATACATAATACTGACAACCCAGTTTCATCACCTACTTATGAGAAATTAATTGAAGATTCACCCAAATCCCCTGAAAATAATAAATATAAAGATAGTTTTGAAGAAGGATTAGAAAAAAAGTTAAAACATAAAAATTTATACTTAGATAGATCTGAAACAAGCGTATTTCCAGAAGTTATTCCTTCTCCAGAAATACCTGAATCTATTAGAAGAGAAATGAGAAACCAAGAATCTTCTTCACCATTTATCGTATTTCCCTCACCTTCAACTGACGAATCTTATATAGGTCAAAAAATGGAATATAGTAACACTCCTGCAGAGCATAGTGCGAATGACTATTCTTTATTCTTAGAAGAAAGTGCACTTAAAGATAATTCACAGAAGTTCACCGATCAGTCATCAGATATTGATATAGCAGCTGAAATAACGAGTTCTGAAGTTTCTGAGAAAGCTCCTCGTATTTTAAAAGTATTACTTCGTTCTTCTCTAGAAGATATTAGGGATCAGTTACCTCAAGCTGATGTAGCAGCTGTTCAGGTACCTAGGGATATCCAAGAAAGAATTCTCTCTTTCATGAGATCCAAGGATATTGAAAGTATCGTAGAATTATTGTCAAGACAAAAGAGGCATGTAGTTGAGTCATTTTTGGATAGTTTGGAGCAGGAAATCAAAAGAATTAGAAGAATAAAAAAAAGTAATATAGAATTTACAACACAGTTACCTCAATTTGATGAAGAATGGAGTGCTATTGTTGAATTTATGTCAGAATCTGTATCTCCTATTCAATGTGAAATTCGAGATAGGAAAAATAAAGGCTCTATTAAACCTCCTAAAGAGTTTAAATTTAGTAATGGGATAGAAAAAAAGTTTATACAATATTGTCGTAGGGCAATAAGGGCTTTAGCATATGAGAAATATGTATCGGAGGATGGTACAACTTATTATGGATATAATGAAAATAATAAATATGGGATTTTGATAGCTGGAAATGACTCTGAAGATAGGAAACAGCAGGTACAGGCTTTTTGTTATATGGTATATAATAGATTATACTCTAAAAGAGAGAAGGAGCTTACGATTAGGCGTCATGCAAAGATGTTGGAGATGAAAAAAGCTTGGGAGGAGGGGGCTGAACAAGGTAAGATTATTGATGAATTATTAGGGGGATTTACGGATGAGATAAATGACGAAAGATTGCAATGGCTATATTTGGTCAATAGTGCTAGTGTCCCTAATCCACTTGTATATAGTGTAGATTTACCGAAACACTCTGTTCCGGTTTCCTTTACCCAAAAATCCACAGATAGTGTACTAGAGGTTACAAGTAAGATCCAAGTTTTTACATTTAATTGCAGAATTGCTCTTATGACTTTGGGTATTGAAAAACATCCAGGTACAAAATTTCCACTGCATAAGGTACAACTAGGTTATGATGGTATAAATGGTTTAATAAAGTTTTGTAAGTCTGTAAGTCAAAGATATGTTGGTCGTTTAGTAGAGTGGTTCAATATTTTACAAACATCTTTAAATGATGAAATTATCAGTTTAATTGATACCAATAAACCCGAATTTCGTTGTCCAGAGTATTTTGAATATGAGGATGATTCCCGTTTAGTAGAGAATTGTTCTAAGACAATACAAACTATGCTAGAGGATAACAAAAGATCTGAAAAAAAAGGCTTGCAATCTACTTGGCCAGGTTTAAAAATTAAGTGTCCTCCTAATCAAATTATTCAGCATATACGATCTTTTTGCAAAGCTGTTGCCTTTGAAAGGCCTGATATTCGTATTGCTACCATTCGTGAGTTATCTGGAGAAGAACAGACAGCTCTTGATGTTAAGTCAAATGTAAGTAATGAACAAACAGATGCTATAGAACAGGTAGAGAAGCGTTTGCAAATTCTTGAGCTTAAGCAAACAGAAGATATTGGTATGGCTACATATAAGTTAGATCGATGGAGTCAAGCAGAAGAAAAATTAGTTGAGAATCGTAGAATTCGTGAAAAAATAGACAAATATTCTCGTCATTATCTTCAAAGATTGGTAGATATAGAAGATAATTATAAACAGACCATCTTGGGGACTTTGTCTCGTGGAGATTCTGATGGTGGTATAAAATTTGAGCAGACACGTGAAAAGATACAGGAATTATTAGATCAATATATATCTGATTTTTTATCTATGCGAACAGAGTGGAGTGACTTAATATATCAGATTAGTAACAATAATAGGAAGATTACAGAGGTTGAAATGGGACTTTTGAGGTTTGTTCGAGAGGCTTTGGATTACGTTGCTGTTTCACATCGTGCCGAGCTGGCAAATTCTATTTCAATAATCAATATGATTAATTGGGAGAATGAATTAAATATAAAAGAGAAGGAATATATTAATTTGAAACTTGAAGAGTATGTCTTACGATTAAATAAAGAACATAAAATTCAGGATCTAAGAGATATTCATTTCAAAAGGAGGCAAAGCTTCGAACGTGAATTATATCATCTATTACCAAGAAAATTTTGGAAGAATATTAATACACTCGGTAGAAAAGGACTTTATCCTATCATACCAATAACTATAAGTGAGAAAGAGTTGCAGGAACGTAAAGTAACAATTCTTAAGCTTCAGGAAGAAAAAACTAATCTAGTTTCAATATTTGATAAAGAGACACAAAAATTAAATAGGCAACTCTTAGTCATTGATAAAGTTACTCAAAAACATTTTGAAGAATTAAATGATATCTGGGATAATACCTATTCTGTTGATTATGCTATGCAGTGGGAATTTCGTATAAAAGACATGCAAGAAGCATATATTCAGTTAAACAATGAGTATAAACAATATGGTGAATTAGTTACACGACAACAACTAAGACAATCTCAAGTAAAATCCAGTCATCCCCAATATAATCAGATTATTAAAGAAACAAGTGAAGCTATTGATATGGCTACTGAAGAAATGAAAAAACTGTTGAAACTTATGGAGGAATTAAGGCAGAAAACAAATGATTTGGATGCACTAGTAGAGGCTGATATGACTAGAAGTTACTCTCAAAAGATTGAAACACTTCGAAAAAATACCAAATTATTGGAGGAACAAATCAAAAAGGAGATTGATATTCTACAGAAAGAAAATGAAATTATGCAGATGCAACTCAGTAGAGATATAAAATATTATGAAATAACAAATCACAGAGTAGCTTTAGCTGAACGTAAAAAAAAATTGGAAGGTCTTACAGAATCTAATTTATGGCTTAAATCTCAAGATGAACAGTTAACTATAAATTTTGAGGAAAGATTTAGAGATGATTTATTATCTTTAACATATTCACCTAAGAATAAAGGAGATTATGATAAAGAAGCTAAAAATGAAGATAATTTACCTGAAGGAGCTATTAATGAAATTAAGAAATTTCGAGAGAATCTGAAGATGATCTTGCTTAGAGTAGATAGTTATAATGAAAATATATATGAAAATGATCTTAGTCAAGTTCAGGAATTTGAGAAGCTAGATATACTAACTCTATCTGCAAAGGAGTCCTTTGAGGCTGAAGGGGCTTTAGATGACGGAATTTTTTATAATGATTTAAGTAATATTGAATGGAACTTTATTCAGAGTAGATGGAAACTTTTAAAGCTTAAATTTTATTTCTTGCAAAAGAAAGAGGCTATACTAAAAGAGGGACTTGATCTAAGAACAAATACAGATAAGTTAATGTTGAAGAAATATGGACTAGTACCTACAACTAAGACTAAAATCATACCATCTAAGTCTGAACGTTTGATTATGAAGGGTTTTGGTTTGGATATTGAAACTAGATTGGATTTAGATCAAGAAGAACGAACCTTAAGTTATGATGAAAAGGTACTTAAGCTAGTATCTAGGCGACTTGAGGATGCAAATGTAGTGTTTGAACAAGAACTTACTACTCGCTTAGAGATTTTAGATGAGAAAATTTTAGAAGGGAAAGTTAGACTTCAAGAGGCTGCTAGAGATGTTGTTGCTAGTTGGGAAAAGCAACAAAGTACTGCTGCGTTTAGATATGCTTCTCCTCAAAATAAGGATAGAATGAGAGACACATTTGAGAAGAAATATTCAGCAGTAACAAAAGAAGAGAAGAAAAAAACCAGACCTTATATTTTGGAGAAGCATGTCCTTCTACAACAACAAAAAGATAGGGCATCTCAATCTAAAATGGATAAGGATTGGCTATTCACTTCAGGAAGAACTGCAAATCAACTAATCAAGTTCCAACAAAAAAAAATGGTTTTTGAAAAGAAACGTCATGATATTTATGAGAAAACACTCGAATTTCTCATTTATCAAGCTGAAAAGTTAGATAAAATTAGAGAAATAGATGAACAATTAGGTACTGATAAAGCTGGGCGTGTTGAGGGGGATCATATATCAAATGCAATGTTACAGAGCCTCATAAAGGAAAAGGAAATGATAGAAACTGACTTATCTTTGAAACAAAGGGAATATCATATCCATTTAGCTAAATTGGAAAGTTTTAGAGATGCCCTATATGATCCTAATAAGGAGTTGAAAGATGATGAAGATGAATAAGATAACTTAGACTCTAAAAAAGAAGTTATATAATTTACCAAACTTTCTATAGTTATGCAGTCTTTGTGCTGTGCTACTTTTTAAATTATTTTTGACTGATTAATATTTTTCTTTAGAATCAGTTAAACCACAAAGAAGTTATATCGGTTTATTAAACTAACAAAAACCACTTTCATCCTTTACATTATAAATTATAGAAAAAATAGTTGATATTAACAATCAATCTGTAGATAATGAAATTAGCTCTTATGATTAATCTATAAAAACTCTCAAGTATCTACAATATATTGTTATCTTTCATTGTATTCATTTAGTTCTCTATTCTCTATATTTGGAAAATATCATGAATGTCTTTATAAATTTTATCTAATATTTAATAATATATTGCTATTTCATTAAAATTGTTAATTAATAAAAAAAATACTAAAACATAAATACTAAAGGCTTCCATCTTTTAATTCTTTTTATGGTCCTTATGATTTTAAAAGTTATATTCAAAATACTAATGAATTATCACATATTAATCTCATTTTTAAAAATTAATATAGTTTGATTATTTTATATATCTTCACTTCTTTGTAACATAATATATTAGAAATTAAGTACCTATAAAACTAATCTAACCTATTATCTATTCGTTTTGGTAATTTTTCAGTGAAAATCTGGCTTTCTGAAGAAATTTTTTCTTGTTCATCTCCCATAACTAGTTTACATATATGCATTAGTTTAGACTGTTGATAATGTTCTCGAAATAATACTGGATTTGATTTCTTTAATATAGTAATGCAATGATCTACAGCCTCTTTACTATTAGGTTTGAATAATGTGGTTATTGAAATAGCCATCTTTTTGTCAAATATCAATGCTGAAAACAAATCTTTTTCTTTAGAGCGGATTAGCTCTATATTTTTCACTAGATCTGAATATCTTTTCCTAATTTGATTACCTGTAACAACGACTTTTGGTACTGTAGGTAAATTCACTTCTATATTTTTCTTAGATATATTTCTAGATATACTAGATTCAATAGTTTTTTTTGATTTTGCAGTAATATTTCTAGCTATTATAGCTTGAATAGACTTAATAGCATTTGTTATCTCAGCTTTCCAATTATGTAAAAACTTGGAATTTTCATCTTTAATAGAAGAACAAAATATATTGAATATTTTATCCTTATTTCCAGTAAATAAAGTGGAACTTAATAATTCGTTAGCCAAATTCATTTCAGATATACATCTACTTACTGACCAAGGTTTATTTCTTAGTAAGGAAGTTGGTACTATGCATTTATTACTATCTAGATATTGTTTGAAAAAAAAGTTAAACTCTTCAACAATGGCAACAAGTAAACCAAATCTTAAAAGAATATTCATATAATTACCAATTCCATTCTTCCAAAGTATCTTAAAAGTAGAATCCTTGAATAGTTGCGATTTATATATACTTTTTGGTGCCTTTCTAAGACTTTCTTGTGAATAATCAAAATCTAATTCTTCTAATGTGTCTGAGCTACGTTCCATTACAGGTGATGTTAGTAAATTTGATAATGTTGGTAATTTTTCATATTTCTTGTAATTCAAATCTAAGTTCAAATCTAGAGAAACTAAACTTCCATCTTGAATTAAAGAGTCCTTATTTATTAATTTATCTATGGATTTATCCAGAGAAGGAGTTCCTATATCAGATATTGATGGTTCTATATCTGTGAATTTACTTGGAGTAGGCTCAATTCCATAATCTAGCATAGAAAAACTTGAGTCAGAGTAAGATTGACCGTTTATCAAAAATGATTGAGATTTATCACTTAATAATAGAGGGCTTTGATCATTTCCTTGCACAAAATGTGACAGATATCCTATAAATAAAAAATCTAAAATTAGAATCATCAGAAAATATCAAAGTTTATAACTTAGTTACTTTATAGATGTAAGTATAATGCATGTCAACATCACCCTACCGCCCATATATAGTGGCCGCTCCAATAAAATACCTTCTAGGTGTTCTGCAATATATATTTTAAAAAAAAATATAATGGAGATTTTGGGTATTAATATCAACAACATATATATAAAATATCAATTTAGAAGGAGAAACCCTATATAAAAATAAAAGAAGGCAATCTTTATATTACATTGGCAATATATAAAGTATTAAAATTGAACAGGAAGTAGTGATTCCTACTTCTTAAAAAAAATATTATATAGTACTATCTAATCCTTTTACATATCCCTTTATATATCCTTTTATACATCCTTTTATATATAAATATATCTACTAAACCTTAATAATAAAAAAAGAAAGTATTATTTGAAGAAAGGTCGAGTTCAGGTGAAAGTTCTAGTCTGAGCGCCTGAGGCAATGCGTTTCCGGGTGAATCAAAACATCAACTGGATACTTGACCTAGAACTGTCCTCTATAAATTGAGAGTTTACTCAGATATATTGAATGAAATCACCAAATATATGCCATGATTATTTGGGATATCATATATTGGTTGTGTTTACCTATATTATGTTTCAGTAATATTTATTGTGAAGATTTCACTACTAAGTATACAGCAGCTCCTGATTCAGCAGATACTCAATCAAATATCGGTCAATTGGCTTCTTTACTGATTGTTTATGACGTTGATCATGTCCTCTTGTGTAAATTTGGTAATTTTAAAACAACAATAAATCCAGAATCTGTTCCATTATTGGCTGCATTGGATGAGCGTAGGAAACTATTTGATAAGAGGATTCTCCCACCAACTATATTTTCTCATGGATGTGGAACGGTTGCAAAATTTATGTCAGGTATAGGGAATAAAGGAAATATAATGGAAACAACTACTTTGAATAAACAAGGGGATGTATTTCCATTTGAGATTCGGATTGCAAATATGGGGACCGCTTATCTTATGAATGATATTTATTTTTTAAGGAGTTTTGATAATCATGGGGATACAGATTCCCCTTTAGATATATTGAAAGTCTTTTTTTGTGATGAAGATGAGATGGAATCAAATATATCATCTGATATTCCACTTAATAGAGTTTTGGAGCGAAGGTATCTCTACTCAGATATTGTATCTAAAGTATTAACTAAGCAAGAACTTCCAATATTTCAAGATTTTATGAAAAAGACTACTAGAGATCAAAGAATTATAGTATCTCGAGATACTCTTCCTAGTAAAAATTATTCACAAGGAAGGGAGTATGTCAAAAAGATCCTTGCAAAGATTTCTTCTTTGGCAAGAGATTGGCCTTATGCTATGAGGAGTTCTGAAGTTTTAGAAGTTAAAGATATGGTTAAATACAGAAATTATATGAAGGATAAAATTAATTTAGGAACAACCGTTGTACTTATAGATGATTATTTATATCATCTCAACTTTGCATGTATGAATGAGCATATAAGTGACAAATACAAGATTTTAGTTATATTAGTTAGGCGATTTCTCAATAAAGGTGCTCCTCATTTGGAAAGTAAGGGAACTCAAAAGTCTATTCCAGTACCTATAGGAACATTACCATATGAACCATTTAGACTTAGAGAAGTTCGAAGCAAACTTCTTCATATGTTAGATATTATACCACCTACAGCCTCGCCATTAACTTTCTATAGAGCTTTAAGGGATGAGTTTATGTTTAAAGAACCGACCTCTCCCAAATGTGGTTATGATGTAACTAACCCCTCACCATTTTATATTCTTATAGTTATGGATTGTGATATGTTGTCACATATTTTGAAACTTTTTATTGATGACAGAATGGCTGACGAAATATTGTTACTTTTAAATATTATAACATATATTTCTGTTATTACTAATAATAAGTCTTGTGAATCATCTTGTGACTCATCTTGTGACTCATCTTTTACCATGGTTCGTCATTTGATTACATCTGGAGTATATGAATGGACTAACAAGATATTTCCATTACCACCTATAATAGAGTATTCAAGAAGAGACACAGATAATTTATCTACAGATAAAATTTCTGGTTCATCACAATCTTCAAGTAGCTCGAAGGAATCAAATTTTTCTAGAATTTTGGATAAACATATTTTTATGGCAAAGTTTCATACAAGACTTCCCAGAACAAGAACGTTGGTTCTTCGTTTGGATTTTAATGGTAATCTTAGTAATCTTCAACATACAGACTATACCTGTTTCTTAAATGCTCCTACCACACCATCTGATGATATTCCTGCATATCCCTCCAAATCTGATAAAATAAAACAACGTCTTAATTTACAATTTGATATGAAACTATATAAATCACTTGTTACATCTAATAATGGCGAAGTTAAAGCTATAATTTTATTACACAAAATAGTAAATGTTTTGAAAGGAATAGATGAAATATTGGAATCTACTAGGTCATCATCAACTAAAACAACTTTTCTGGAAAGGTCTACTAGTTCAACATACTCATCACCTTCTGTAGTTCCTGTAGGTGAATCAGAAGCTTTAATGTCAACTGGCACTGTTGAAGATATATCCTTTATACAAATATTAAATTCTAAGAAATTTACTCCAATACACGAAGCTCCTCCTACTATATATCCCCCAGCTACTTATACTTTCCTCTCATTATTCTATACTTTAATTGAACTTTTAAAGAATGAATTTAGTAGTGACCAGATGTTTTGTATTGGATCTGTTAATAATTATATTGCTATATAATATATCCTAAGTTAGAATGGTTCAAATTTATAATAATTTCTTTACAAAAAAGTTGACTAATGAACTTATTCAAGAAATACTCTACATCCTTAAATCTACATAGATCTACGCTACACTTATTTTTTAAAGTATATATCTACACTTATTTACACATTAATTTATTCTTGGAAATAAATATATTTGTCTATAGCTCTTTCATATGCATAGACCTCTGATTCACAAAACCATACACTAATCTCCAAGTTGGCATTTTCAATAGAGTCAGAGGCATGAACTAAATTCCTCTCAACTTGCATGCCATATTTTGATCTAATTGTTCCTAAAGGAGAAACCTGAGGATTCGTCAAACCCATTAATCTACGAACCTCAGTAACTGCATTTAAACCCTCAAAGACAAGGGCAACTATAGGTTGATTAGCAGTACGACCAACTAAACTACTGTAAAACCCTTTTCCATAATGGTCCGCATAATGTAGTTCGATTTGTTCTCTGGTTGCTACTAAAAGTTTCATGGCTACAATCTTAAATCCTTTCTGCTCAAATTCACTTAATAAAGATCCAATAATACCTCTATGAACTACTTCAGGTTTGAATAAAACTAGGGTTCTTTCTTTTAATGGATCTGTTTGAACTAAAGTTATTGTTTCACTATATATCTGAGATATTAAGTTAATTTCATTATTTGAAGTTGAATTATCTGAATTAACTGATGTTGTTGAATTAAGAGTTGTTGAATTAAGAGTTGTTGAATTAAGAGTTGTTGAATTAAGAGTTGTTGAATTAAGAGTTGTTGAATTAAGAGTTGTTGAATTAAGAGTTGTTGAATTAAGAGTTGTCGAATAGGGAATTGTTGAACAAGGAGCTGTTGAACAAGGAGCTGTTGAATAAGAAGTTGTTGAATAAGAAGTTGTTGAATAAGAAGTTGTTGAATAAGAAGTTGTTGAATGAGGGCTTTCTGTATATGTTGAAGTTGAGTTACTTATAACTACAGCATTGTTGACAACAACTATGTAGGCAAGAACCAGGATACTTGAAATAAATCTCATATTACCTTAGTATTTAATTTCTAATAGATAGCTTGAAATAGTTTAGCAAAATTAAGAGAAAATGAGAGAGACATAACTGTAAGCCATTACTGTATCCTTTAGTTACAACATAGTGTTAACCGCATAATTTGCCAGGTTATATATCAAACGAGCTATAGCTCAAATATTAACAAAGATATAAATGGGCGCTATATATTGCAGCACAACTGATGACTATTGCAGTATAAGGAAAGACAACATATTAGTAGTAGTTAAAACGATCAATTTTTAATATAGACAGTTTCATATATAGGAGAATAATCGTATATCTAATTTAAACCACCTGAATTTTCATGAAGATACGCATGAACTTAATTTGCTGAGTTCCAGTTGATTTAAAGGACATTTGCACATTATAGTGGACCTAGTAATACAATACAATAATAAAAATAAATAAAGATGCACAATTTTACTAGGAGATATTGATCCATTAATTGTAATTATTAAATACTAAATGAAATATTTTGTATTATAGAGCTTAACATATAAGCAATAAGGTATAATACTATTTATATATTTCAATTGAAAGAGACTTTTTAATAGAGCAATACTGACTTTACCTATATCAATGTAGATCTAAAAATAGGACTTTATTATTAGTAGCGGGCTTCCTCTGATAATACATGGATTGTAGATTTTTTTTTGTTTTTTGAAAAAATAACTATATCGGGAGGAGAAATATATATTGTATATAACTAAAAATGATTAATATACATAGTATAAAGTTTATAAGAGGCATATCAGCATTATTGATAGCACAAGTTATACTTAGCCGCGGAGCTGTGTTATTCGAATCACAGATGCCTGTGACAAAATTAGATTTACCAAGCTCCAAAGTAAATCCAGATCTGCTAACTGAAGATTACATAAATACACAGAAAGGATGGGATTATGGTGATATAAACACAAAAAATACTATTATTCCTGGAGTTCCAGCTTATATGGGAGAAGTTGGAATAGGCAAATCAGGTCATGCAATTTCAAGAAGTTGCAATATTCATAGAGAAGATGTGGATCAGCTTGCAGAGAGAGTATTTTTAACTCAAGTTGATATTCCAGAATTATCTGATTATGTTACTTGGCAGCATATTTGTACTTTTGTAATAGATATTATAGATAGTTCTGCTAATTTTATGCGGAATTGCAAATCTAAAGGATCATCTACATTGTTAGGTAAGAAGGCTACAAAAATTCAGGAAGTAGCTATTTTAAAATTATGTAAGAGTTTGCCACAATTCATGACATGTAATGGCAATGATGATGCAGCAGACAATTTAGCAACTTCTCTTATGACCCGGACTTATTTAGCAATATCAAATTCAGCTCGATCTGCATTGAACATTGTTTACTTTTGTTTTGTAGCTGTTAAGAGCATTAATCAACCCAGTAAAAGCGATTATTTATCTAGCTGTCGTAATGGTTTAAATAAGTTGATGGATTTGGAGGAGTTCCGAAGATTAGATATATCACCCTTGAAGACTGATGAGATTTGTAAATCAACCTGGGTTTATAATACAAAATGTCAGGGCACTACACTATCCCATATAACAACTAATATAGCTTTTGATTTCTTCATTATGTTAAGGAAACATGGTATCACAAATGTAATGGTTAAAGATATGTGTCGTTTAGTTGGGGAATTATTACCGAGTCTCAATATTATATATAAAGATAATGAATATAAGGTGAAGACCAAATCCAAGTATAAAACTCAATGTCCTTTGTTGCTCATGCCATTTATAGAAAATGACGTTAGGTATTTAGATTCTATGAATAATCGACTCTGGGGACAACCTACTAAATTTTATTCAAGAGAAGAATTGCTTAGGTTACACTACAATAGAGCTAAGAATATATGTAGCAAGATGCATTTCTATGATGAATCAAATTGGTTTTGGAAAGTGAAAGGTTTTCTAAATGTTAATAGTAAAAAAGATAAGAAAGTAGAAGAGAAAGTATTGGGTGAGTCAATGTATGATCTATATATGGACTTTAAATATGCACTAGAAACAACTTCACGACGTCGTCTGGGTTGGTCAATTGATTTGCCTTTGCCAGAAAGTGAAGAGTATAAGGCAATGGCATCTTTGGGTTATTCATTAAACACAGTAGATGTAGGATCTCTAAGAAATCCTCAATATATTAGAATGTTAGCAATTTTGAAGAATAAAAGATATATTATGCCAAAGACAGCCTATGAAATTTGGCGAGATACTATTTTGGTAATGGGAATTGATATTATAGATTCATACACTACGAGTAAAATGTCTTCCATTATTTCTAGACCCACAAATGATGTTCTAGATCTTGGGCTTAATTGTGGTTCAAATAATGAGGAAATAGATGCTTTAGCTTTGGAACTTTTAAGTGCAGCTCATGAAAATAGTTTAACTCGACTTAAATTTAAACAATTTTGCCATTCTGCAAAAAATCTACTAGGAATAAGAAATGAGGATTTCTTTTCAAGTTGTGTAGATTCAATTCGTTATTTACCTGAAATAGACCAACAAACTGGAGATTTCAGTGGTCAATTCTCCATTTTATCTAATACATTAGCAGCAAAGTTATGTAGGAGTACTCTTCGTTGGGAAGCTGCTTCAGTTGGTTTGTCGTATGCAGCACTAATTATACCCCAAAACATCAATAATATATCGAATTTAAAGTCTAGTAAATCTGATGAACTTATAATAAAGGATAACCAGATTTATTCATATGTAATAAAAACTGCTACAAGGTCAGCATTAGAAAGGGCTGCCTCATTAAATCAAGTCTGTAAAAATCTACAGCCTCTATTCATGAAAAAAGTAGAATCCGATGAACCACTTGTAGTTGTAGAGAAAATTCAACAAGCAGCGAATTTGTTATTTAGAAGTGCTGTGAAACTAATTGATCATGATAAACATCTTGCATATATCTTATCAGGAGGATCAAAGATCATTACATTTGAATCTTTTTGTGCTTTAGCCATGGCTTTATCAAAAATTGAAAGGCGTTTTCATAATGTAGAATGTGCTAGAAATATTCGTCTAATGTTTACTAGCAATGTAATGATACGAGGGAAGCTTAAAAAAGCAACTATTAAGTCTCGATCAGTTGGTAGGATTTGTATAACTTCTCCATTTTATGAGTATTGTGGTGATCCACCAAATAAAGAGGTTGATGAAATAGCTTTTGATCTTTTGTTGGGAGCTCAAAGGCTTCGATTAACATCTATTACATATCGTCATTTGTGTGGTGTAGTTAGAAATATTCGCAGATATGAAATTAAAAGTTTTATGCCAAGTAATGAAAACAAAAGTATGCAATTTAGTAGCTTTTTCAATAGTGATTGTATATATGGTCTTAGAACACTTTCTGTAGCAGCGAGATATGCTGAAAGTATTTGTAGTAATTCCAATTTCTGGGTTATGTGTGGCAATTATATAGATGCTCCAGTTGATGCTTTGGCAGCTCAGCTATATGCCGGAATAGTTCAAAATACTGATCTTAACAAAGTAATGACTGTAGGACTTCTCAAGTTAGCTCAGTTCTGTCCAATTGCAGATGTGTTAATTAATGAAATTGATACTCGATACTTTAATAGGGAGTGTATTAATGCTTTAGCCGCTATAGGAATTATGAAGGAATTTGGACAAGTAGTTTGTCAAGATTCCAGATTCTGGCAAGGAACATGTGCTGGAATATTAGACTTCTCTACACTTTATATTCAAACAATAGATCCTATTGCTGGAGGACTATATAATTCTGCTCAGGATTTGGGTTACTTAGATATTGCATTTGTAGATTTCTGTACTGTTGCTGAGGAAATTAAAAATCTTAGAGAGGTGACGGAATCTGGTCAAGTCCTTGAAGGTCATAAGACTTCAATGTTTTCCTTTGAATGTCCTCGTATTTTGGGGTCTGCTTTGCAGACCATATCTGATGAGTATGCTACTGTGCTTGAAAGAGCTACAACTAGACGCGAAGTAAAAATTTTTTCTCAAACAGTTTCTGCAGAAAATTATGAAAAAGCTACAATGATATGTCAACATTTCTTCACTGTATATGATGAAGATTATGGAGCATCGCAAGTTGAAGACTACAAAGATGTACACTTCAGATCTGGAATGATAAGTAAAAGACCTGAACTATTTATGCTTAGAGAGCATGGTAAGAAAGCTGTTAAAGAATTAAATCCTAGGGAATACAAATCTTTAACTCATCCTATGGCACTAATAGATAAACATTCTATTCCACCACACAGATACGATTGGGCCAATCTCCTTGCTCAAAAGTTTTTTGTACCTGCTAGTAATTTCGGACATTATGGACTTGCTCCCATAGGTGGTGGAGTTCCCCGCTTCACACCTATGGGATCAGGTGGATCAGTAATGATACCAACTATGGAGAAGGGATTTGAAGCAAAAATTCCATCTCAGGGTGAATCCTTATCCTTCTGGGCTGGAGGAGTTTTTGCACCGGAGGGAAAAGAAGTCAACCAAGATTATCTTATAGAAAAAAAAATTAGAGATCCTAATTTAAAATAATAAAAAAGAAAAAGGATTTTATGACATCCATAGGTACCTATTATATTGTATCTACGACAAATATAGTATATAAATAAGGTTCTGGTATCTTTGGCACCTCAATAATTTATATTATAAAAAATTCCTTATCTATATCACAAATATATATTTAGTTCACTTAAGGAGGATTAATTGTTATACTTTTAATAGTTTTAAATTCACAATTAGGTTATTAACATTACAATTGAGCTAATGAAATTTTAAATCTTTAGATATATTGTACCCAATATTTTAGATATAAAGGCAATATATGTATTGTGCTGAATAGTAGGAGTAATTTGCACACAGAAAAGTTTTGCATTTCCAAGAAATCTAGTGCCCCCTTATTCTAGAAGCAACACAGTGCAACAGTGAAAATATCACGAGGGGATACATGCTTTTTGTGGGGAAGGCCATGTAGCGCCAAATCTTAGTACCGGCATAAAATGATAATCTGATCCCCTTCTTTAAGATTTCTTATACATGATAAGTTTTAGAAACTATACAAGATATTAATTTGTAAGCTTAATGGCACTTTATTTTGGATAGATTTGATTATAGGTATTAAAAAAGTTTTTAGTAAATACACTTTGCAAATAATGAGGTCATCTGTACTTATTTTGCTGGGCTTTTCCTTTTACTTTTGGTTAGTAAACTGCAATTATACAAGTGTAAATATTCGTGCTGAGAATATACTGTTATATATTCTGGGACAGTTTCAATCACTTGGCTATGTGAATATAGAAAAGAAGCACTTAACAGACGCTATTTGGAAGATCTTAGGAGGAGATTTGAACCACTTTAATACACATTGTGTAAAAGCTCTTTTGGAAACAAAAAAAGGTCCTGATGATATTTGGACTAATGAAGATGGACTTTCTGAATCCCCTGAGCAGATTCTATATCATATTATTTTTATTTGTAAGGAGCTTGAGGATTGGAAACGCATGTGTACTTCAGATGACAATTTTTCTCTGGTAGATTTGATTAATAGTGATATTCATTATGCAGTAATGATAATTGGAGAAGATAAGGGTATATCTTCGAATTTACCACTGGAATACTTCTGTGAAGTTGCAGCTCGATTAAGCAAGGAACCCCTGTATTCTTATAATAGTTTCTGTGTAAATTTATTACTAAAATTGCACTTTCCAGGTAAATCTGGAGAGAATATACTATTAGATTTAAGTGAGATTATTTCTATCTGTTCAGCTACAAATTTATGGTCTGAAATTTGTTTCTCAGAACACTCAGATTTCATTCAATCACTCCCTGAAGAGCTACAATTGTTTGTTTCTGCAATATATACTCAAATAAAGAATAGTGAGGAGTCATTTTCACAGAGCAGCCAAGAAGCTGAAGATTACCAAAATGTAAAACCTGTTGACTTCTGTGAAATTGCAGTACGGATGAATAACAAGGTCAATATTGGTTCTTATTTCAATACTTTATGCATGATTGAACTGACTACTCCATTGAAATTATCTGGTTCAAAATTACATTGGAATCCAACTCCTCAACAGGTTATCAACCTCTGTATAAATAATCCCCTATGGGAATCTTGCCCTTCATTGGGCTATGATGAACCTCCATCTTTAATAAATATTGAAACACCATCCTCATCAAAAATAGTAATTTCAACAGTTGATACGCGAAGTCTCCTCTCTTCTGCCATATTAAAAACAGTACACACGCTTCCACTAACACATTTTAGCTCAAATTTTTATCAATATGCAAATATAAAAGATATATGTCACATTTCAGAGAAAATTCAATTAGAATCCCATGATGCTTCGAAGGGAACAATTCCTTCAGACATATCACCCTTAACAATGGGTCACTATTTCAATGCTATTTGCTGGAGAAAATTATCAACTTATCCTCTTGTTCTAAAGACAAAAGTAGGTGTAATTGTTCAGCCTCTAAAATCTTCTGAATCTATCTTTGTGTGTAATAGTGCAGTTTCATTTTGGTATCCATATTGCGACTTTGAGGATATAAATAAGGGTCAACATTTCATTTCTGAGGTAGAAGTTTTGGCTCAGGAATTGCAAATTAAGTCACAAGATTTTTATAAATTACCTCATGGTTCTTTCTGCAATATAGCAAGACAAACTATAACCACATTAGATAGTTTTGGAGGGCTTGATGGTCATATGGAGATGGATGAAAATGATAGTCTCTCCTGGATACTACATAATATCCCAAGCACATCCTCAAATTATGGAGTATATGCTAGTAAAGTATCTAATGCACTTTTTAATAGAGAGTGTGTGAGAGAATTAATTGGAAATAGGCTTCAGAGGGAAGAAATACCCCTAAATATTGCTATTGAGATTTGTGGGAGCTCATTACGTTGGAAACAGTGCTACGATAAAGGAATATTTTCAAAACTTGTAACAGAATTTGTTGCATCTGAATTCTACTATGCTGCCCTTGCGGAGGAAATATACCCTAAACTTAACTGGAATCACTTTTGCTTAGCTGCTCATGAAATCGTTCCAGAAGCATATAGTACTCTCAATATTATCCCAAATTTCCCCTATTTTAACCATAAATGCGTTGAAAAGTTTATGGATATCCAAAACAATCGCCTTGATTTACTTTACGAAACTCTTAAAGAATCAGAACAGTCTCAGATTAATAATAGTCCAAACCTAATAAAAATGTGTGTTCATAGTTACTTTTGGCGTAAGATATGTAATAGTGACAACTTTCATGTTGACTTACTCGCAAATAGTTTACTTTATGGATCGCATCAATATGAACATATGCAAGGTCTCTCAGAATCTATCTTTTGCAAAGCTGCCTACAAGTTATCTTCCTCAAATCCACTACATTTTACGGGGGAATGCATGAAGGTATTAATGGATATTGGTAGTATGATTTCTACAGAAGTAGCAGAAAGTGCCTGTAGTGCCTCTCACCGAAATTTAGTTTGTCTAGGATATTCAACCGAATATACTAGCATAGCGCAAAATCTATTTTCGGCTATCTTGCAATTCAAGAAAGTTGAAAGTTTGGCACCATTTTCGGAATTTTGTAAGGTTGCATATGCAATTTCAACTGACTTGGAACTTAAAGAGTCAACTGCATACTTTCCAGCTATTTGTGCTAAATATCTTAAAAGTAGAAAATTTATATCCTCTTTGATTGAAGCATCCATAGCATGTAACCGGATATTAACTTTTGAAACAACATGTGCGGATCATTATGTCGTTGAACTATTGGCTTCAGAGTTTTTTAAGCAAAGCCGAAATATAGAGTCTTTGAAAAGGTGGGAATATCAGTATTTTTGCCCTGTTGCTCGAAAGCTTTGGAGTATGTTTACAGAAAAAGAGGTATATTTAAAAAGATTTAATTCTTTTTGTGTATCTACGGTCAGAGCAGTTATTGCATCCCCAACACACAAAATACGTATTGATGATGCCATTGATCTTTGTAATGGATCTATAGGATTTCAAATAATCTGTCCCAAGATCAACAACCCAGATATACAACACATGGCATCAGATCTCTTAATTGGAGTCTCTTCTGTAATGAACTTGGATTTTGAAGATTCCGAAAGTAAAGAACAAATATGTGTTATTACTAATAATATACATAGAAATTCAATAAGTTATATACCAATTGCTAGAGATGATATTAGACAGTATGTAAAATATCCTTATTTCTTGAACGCTTGTGTTGAAGAACTTTTATATGGAGATATTTATGATAATGATTCTAAACTTAAAATTAGTGCAGAGAAAGCAGCTTCTATATGTCTATACTATACAAGGGTATCTACAATATGTAAAGAACATAATCCTTTAATATCTACCCTAGCAGTTGGTCTACACTCTGAAATATCCTTGATTCCAGAGTACTCAACAATTAAGGCTGAGGACTTATGTAACTACGCAGCTTTCCTTTTTCCCCACAATACATTAACTTATTTGGATGTATGTAAGAATTCACTTAATAAAATACATGAATGGATTCCTGCAATAAAACCTAGAAAGCATCAAATAACTCAATACAAAAAAGTAAAAATATGTTCTAAACCATATATATGGCCTAAATGTATTTCGAAGCTGGAATTATTAAGGGTTATACGTAATATGCAATTAGAAAAGATTGCCATAAAATTTCAAAGTGTGCTATCTGATAATAACATTGACTTCTGGAACTTTAATAAATACTGTGACATGGCTGAACAAATAGTTAAATTTGGTTCAGCTAACAACTTCTTAAATTGTAAAGAACAATTAGAAAAGTTACAAGTAGTGGATACTATTTTACCTAAAAATAGGACAACAAATGAAGAAAAACCTCAATTAATTTATTTCAATATAAGTAGTAATTTAATAACAAAGATGTGTCTATCACATCATCTTAACTCTTTTTGTTCAAACTCATATGATCCCGAATTGGCTATTTATTTAGCGAATAGCTTCTATTCTACTTCCCTTAAGTACTTAAATGTTCCAAGTATGAAAATTTCAGATTTTTGCTTACCATCAGAATTGATTATTCGTAAAGATACAATCTTGGATATGATGCGTGTGTGCCCATATGCATATATGCAAGTATCGAATTTGGAACACTGGCCTTCTATATTGTTGACTCCTGAATTAGCTGTCACAGTATGTAGTGAGATACAGTTATGGAACTTTGAGTGTTTATCCAAAAATCTAGATACAGGGATAACTGCAGATCTTTCAGATGCATTAAAAAATATTGCTATTGAGATTTTTTTCATTCGTCATAAATATTGTAAACTAGTAACTCCTGAATGGAATTGTAATTTAGCTACAATATTTATTTTATTAGGTGTAAAGAACAAATTTTTTTCGAAATATTGTCCTCGTCTTATTTTTTATGATTTAGTAAATTGTGGAGACTATCCTGATAAAAGTAGTTATATATATGAAGCGAAGAGTAGTCAATATGAATTTATATATAAGTTAACTAATCGAAAATATAAGGAGTCTTCTAGAAATAAGGAAGTTGAGGTATTAATAAGGAGAAGTAATGAGATATGTGCTGAAATTCAAGAGAAGCTTAAGGTATTATATATTAAAAGCCATAATGGTGGTAAAAAAATTACATTTAAAAACAGATTTATATCAAATTACATGTATTATAAAGATACGATACTACGTAATTTTGTGGATCCAATAGTTCCATCCTCTTCAAGAAAAGGTATAGGAGATAAAGCTTATCTAAAAATACTTAAAGAAAGGGAAGATCGAATCAATTTAAAAAAAAAACTCAAGATTATTACTAAAGCAAAAGGCTTTATTGAACTAGATGATCATTTGCTTGAATCCTATCAACCAAAGTCTGTGGATGAGAAGCTTGTTAAGAAATACTATGCAAACTATCCAGAAGATTCATTAGATTCACCATTAAGTGGACCACTTATATATGAAGCTCCACAATTAGATTGGCAATTACTTGAAAAGTCCATTAAAAGAGTATCATATAATTTATTAGGCTTCGAATTTAATGTATCTGACCCTAAAAGTGGGGGATTAGCTGAATTGATTTACCAGTGGGGATATCTGCCACAAGGCACAATTCAAGGTGCTCAATACATTTACAGAGTAGCTAGATACATAAACAAATTTATGATAAATTCCAAAACTGCTTATATATTATGGAAAGATATTTTAATAGATATGAACCACTCAATTATTCCAAAATGGCGAGATATTTGGGATGAGGAAGTTAAACAATTGAAACCTGCTGATAACCACCCAATACCATCATGCGACTCAGTTAGTTCAAGTAACATTCTCAAACAATTAGGAATGAATAACAAGAAGATCAGCATACAAGATTCATCAAGGATTGATATTTTTGCAGCTCAGTTAACTGAAGCTGCCCATGAATTAAAAATTTCAGATGTTCAGTTTAAAGACTCGTGTCTAGTAGGTTTAATTCTGTTTCATATGATGCAGTATTCAAGAACTTCTTCGTTTAATTACCAATGTGTTAAGTGGGTAAAAGAAATAGGATACTTAAACTCCAAAGGAAATAATCTTGATAGAAATCTCACAAGTACTTCAACATCCCTAGTATATCATTTAACAAAGGGAGTGAGAATTGGTATCCCAACAGAAATTGCTCGTAAGATGTGTTCAAGTACAAGCCGTTGGATGAGCTGTAAAGTGGATATTCCCATAGATGAAAAATTAAAAATAGATATGCTAGCAACGGAATTGCTGAAACTATCAAGAATACAAGGGCTCGAATTTAGGGATATGTGTGAAGTGGCTATTCCAGTTGCGAATGCACCAGATTTTAATGATCGTTGCCCAATCTTACTAAAATCAGTACTAGCAGATTATAAAAGGGCTGTTCATATTTGTAAATCAACTAGTTTTTGGAAAAGCTGTCCTCAATCAAGAAATATTAGTGATTTAAAGTTAAGGGAGCATTTGGATAACTTGTCATTAGAATTGACTCTTGGCTTGCAAGAAGTATATCCGGATATATTCAGCTTTGATGAAGTATGTGAATTAAGTGAAAAATTTGTAGCGTCAGAATACTTTAAGCAGGATTGCGTTAAATATGTCAAAGAATTTATCTTCATTAACCGAATTTCAAAACCTACTCTAGGTGTTTACATTGGAGATAGATCAGCTGGACAAATACATATGACTGCAGTTGCAATTGCTCTATGCTGTGATACTCTCAGATGGCAACAGGTAACTTGTGAAGTTGATGAAGAGAATAAACATCTATCATTAATTGAGAGACAATGGGCAGATGTTGTTTCAGAAGAAATATATAGGGAGTTATATGAAAGAAGAAAAAAAAACCCAATTATAGGACTATACTTCAAAGATAAAAAGAGAGATGAATTACTAAGTAAATACATGGAAGCTAGTAAATATGAACGTCCAGAGTTCTCATTTATTAAGCTACCATCTCCAATAATATATCAAGATGTATGTAAACAAGTTTTTGGAATTACGAAAACAAAATACTTTAATATAGATTGTATTAGAATAGTTGGTGATATATTTCAGGTAAAATTGTCGGAACTGAAAGATCAATTATCTATTCCAAGTAATGGAGAACCTTTAAGTCCTCTTAATACCAATTTACTTCCAGGAATACCAGATATAAATACTATTGAAAGTATATGTAGGGGGAATCAGTTTTGGGAATCATGTTTTAACCCAAATAATCCAATTGAATTAATTGAACAAACTGATATCACAAAAGATATTATGAAGGTTACAGATATTGTAGCAAATGACTTAGTGGTATCAATACTCCAGTTAAGTAGTCATGAGGTTCCTATTATTGACACAGGAGATCTGGACTACACATCTTCTACAAGTTATTCAATTCATAAAATTGCTATGGATACATTAAGATCTCTAAGGTATACTGATCTATGTAATTTATCTCTCTTGTATGCCCGAAATATACTTAGATATATGTCAATGAAAGCACTTGTTGAATATAAACTCTATATTGAAAGTACTCTTGCAAAAAATTTTGCAGAGTTAATACTGAAAAAGATGTTTCCAAACAGAAGAAAAGAAGTTGATATGGGGATGGATATATATGAAGGCTCATTACAAGAGATGAATGATCTCATTTCTTTTGATCGTTACATGTCACGTCGTGTGGAACAGCTCCCAAAGGTTACACCTTTTATATTTACTGAATCTTATGATTATATATATTATTTAGATAATATAGAAGAGGTTTCATTTAGATATAATATATCTAACCTTATATCTAAATGTAAAGATGATTCTAAGGAGATCTACCACAAGTCGGATTACTGCACAATTTATGAATCCGACTATCTATATATTTATCCTTCTAAAGGACTGAAGTTATCGTCAATTACTCCTATATCTCCTTCTTATAAAGAAAATTTTGAATCTAATTGTGAAAAATCTGACTTGAATATTAAGGTTGGTTCTAATATTATGAATAAAATAACTGATTTTCAACTACTTAACCCAAAAAAATTTCATAAAGCTATAAAATTTAAAATAACTAGAGATATCTTTGCTGATAGTGGAAATTTAAAAAATAAACAGCTGGTTAAGTCATGGATAAAGGAAGTTGAGAGAGAATTTTATTATAAACAGGGTCTAACAATAGCTACAGAAGAATGGATGGAGAGAGAAGAATTCGAAGCCCAAAGAAAAAAAGTAAGTGATTTAAAAGACTATCAAGAATCGAGTGATGTTCAAGATGATGAAATTCAAAGTTATACAAGTAGTGAACCAATTAAATTTGAAATACCTAATAAGGAAAAACGTATCCCCAGTTTATTTACAGTACTATTTAGTCAAAAGGCCAGAAAAGAAAGGAAAGAAGCAATTATGTTTAATAAAGGTCTATATAGGGCAAGATTACATTATTTCTTACAGAAGAAGAGGATTTTGGAGAGGAAGAAATTGCGTGATGAAGCTGAGAAGTCTAAAAAGATGATTATAGATTTTAAAAATAACAATATTACTCCGAAAGGACCTCTAGTAAATAGATATGTAGATATAACATCTCTCTATTCTATTCAGGAAAGAAGTGCTGCAACTGCTATATCACATCTGATATGTTACAACCAAATAGCTTCTGATATGCTGGAAAGTTTAGATATCCCTAATTAGTGGATTTGGGTTTCAATACTATGGTATTTATGAATATACTTATTGTTTTATATACTTTATAAATCGAGTCCCATTTGTAATATTTAGGATTCTAGTATCAATACTACATTTTAGAGATGATTGCGTGAAAGTGCCTATTTGCAATGTACTATATGCAAGATTTTATAGTTGCTATAGGCGCCCGTGGTGACTTTTTACGTTCAGTGAGCGCGTTTGTTTTTTTTTTTTTTTTTAAGGTTTCTTATTTGGAGATCCAGTTATCATGCAGGGAGGAAGTAAATCTAAATATTTGTAATATTTATTAAATATTGATGGTTTCTATTGTATCAACAGCTCAAGTAGGCCGTATAGTGGATGACTCAAGTACAGGCAGGACAGGAAAGATACATCATAGGAAGTGTGGTATTTGGGGAACTGCTTACTGCTGCTTAAGCCTTAAGACAAGTGTTATAATGATAGCAGTAACCTATGGATTTCTATATTTGATAGTAAAGTTTTGTAAGTTTAATATTAGCTTTCTTTGTTCACTACATCTGTAAATATAAACTATCTTTTGTCTCTTCAGCTTTTCTAACGATTACAGCAATTAATTCTACTATGAATCTAGCTGGAATGAATTCTAATTTGGACATACTAAGTAAAATTTTGCCTGATTATCTAGAAAAGTATTTTGACAAACTCATTTTTTTACTATTAAAAGAGGTAGTCACTAAACTAGATTCAAATATGGTTTCTACATTCCAAGTCATTTTAATTAACTATCTAAATATTTCTTCATTTATTTATGGATATTTATTTATTATTGGCCTTATATCTGGTATTTTCTCGTGGTTCTGGGCAACTGTAACTTTTCTAGTTTTAATTTGGGTAGATGTTATCAAAAACATCACAGGTATACTCTTTTTCTACTTTATGATAGCTAAAAACTTCCAATCTTGGTGGATGTATTTCTACATATTTTTAGGGGTTACTAGTGTCCTATTATTTATTTTATTATGTTTTTATTATACGATTCAGGTTACATATTCTTTGTACTTGGTACAACTAGCAGGGGGGAGAGGAAACGAAAAAGTTCCTTACTTCAAACTTAGAAGAATGGTTCCAAGTAGCACAACATGTTTAGGTACATCTCCCCGTCCTAGAATAGCAAGCAGAATAGACCCAAATATAGACTCTATAGCAGATGAAACTAATCCTTTGCTACAGAAAGAGTCTTCTAATGTACAACAGCCAGAACAGCTAGTTTAGCTATTTAATTTTATTTATTAAGGTAACAAAGTCAACATAAATATAATTGCAGCTACTAAGCAATTCAGGAATTTGTATAATTGATTAATTATAAGCCTTAAAATTTAATTAGACAATTCCGTTCTTTTTTCTACTAAGAAGATATTTAAATAAATTTATTTCTGTTCATACTACTATTAAAAGTAATACGAAGTATTAATTTAAAATGTGAAGTATGAACCTTTCAAGTAGTTATTTGCTAACAAAGTCTTATTTTTCTTTCTTTAGTTCTTATTAGTAATGCAATCGTATATACAGATCATCATAGACGATTATGCTCTTAACTATATTTGGGAAACTTGCAGTTTCTTGACATCCAAAGACTAATGAATTTCCATTTATTTACTTTATATCTCTTGAGTAAACTGTCTACTTTTGAGTTATAATTTGGGCGTAATTCTAGTTGCTCTAGCTCGTCTAATTTTCAATTATTTCATCTTCTATCTCATCTTCTGTATCATCTGCTGTTATATCTTCAAATTCTATGCTTGAAGATCCTTGTTCCAGTATAACTTCAGGGGATTCTTCAGGTATCTTAAATACTTCTCTTTGATCCTCCTTAATCTCATTATTATCAGTTTCAGACTTCAATGATTTCAAATCTTTCGTTCTAGCTGCTTTATCTTCATCAATAAGCTTAAGAATTTTCATTTGAAGATCTTGGTCTAATTCTTTAATTGAATTTTGATAGTACTCAAATAGTTGAGGTTCAAAAGTATTCTTGACAATAATATGAGATCCTAAAAATGCATTTAATATTCAGTTAATACAGGTTTCATTAATAATCAGATAATAAAAAAAGTCAATTGCAAAAGTTTTTAATTAATCATTGATATTCATAGGACACAGATCAAAATCCAATAATATGAAATACTTGTTTAGTCACCAAAAACCATCCATACAAGCTTAATCATTAAGAGTATGCAGGTTATAAATTTTTTTTTAATGTTTCAGGAAATTTTATAATTGGATTAAAGTCTGGTCAATCAATATGACGAATAGTTGACCAAAAACTAACTTGGATAATCAATATTTTAATTGTGTTTGTACATAGTAACTTACCTTCAGGAGCAGTTTTAAGTTTTAATTCAAGTATTTTTAGTTGTTCAGATGAGATGTAGTTGGGCTCAAAATTATTGAACTCTACTAAGACATACTGTCCCCCATATATGTTCTGTGGAAGAGTTTCAGTAACTTCGGCTGATTGCTGATTGGCACCCTCACTTGCATCTTCAATTGCTACTCTATTTAAAAATTCTACTATTTTCTCTTCACCTATTAAGAATATATTACTATTAAGTAGAAAATACATAAATCAAGTTAAAATATTACTATTTACCTTCAAATTCTGGACTTGGCTGAGTCCTTACTGTTTCATCTGTTATAGATTTTGGTTTATCGATCAATATATCTTCAAGAGTATCATCTTGGATAGAACCTTCATTGAATTCTAAAAATATTTTTAAAAAACAAAATAAATTATATAAATTAAAATTACATTTTTTATTATAAAATTTACCTTTTTTCTCTTTAGAATTATCTACATTTGTAACAATAACTTCTGGGAAAATACCTTCCATAAAATCCACCATTTCTGGTTCCTTCATATCGTATTTTAAAATTCTACGTATGTATTTTGGTTTGTCTAACGTAATAGATGAGGGTTTTGAAGCATTTATAGATAAGCTATTATTATTATAGGAGCTTATAAGAGATTCATTCCTTGCTTTAGATACATTAGAGCTGTTAAAATATACAGGTACTAGCTTTTCAAATTTATTTATCATTGGTTCAATTTGTTTATTATATGATTCATCACCTTTTTGCTTGATCCCTAATTCTTTTTCTTCCTCTTTGCTATCACTAGCTTCGTTATGCTGAGCTTTATGTTCAAGTTCTACAAGATTTGGTTCTGCAGATACACCTTCTGTATCATTTTTTACCTCAAACAAATTCCGAGTATAATCTATTGCTGGTTCTTCTATAGATTTTAATGTAGAATTTATTCCAGGTCCTTTAGATTCCAATATAGAATTTATTTCTGTTTCTTCCATGGATTCTAATGTAGAATTCATTCCAGATCTTTCAGATTCCAATATAGAATTTATTTCTGGTTCTTTCATATATTCTAATGTAGAATTTATTCCAGGTCTTTCAGATTCCAGTATAGAATTTATTTCTGTTTCTTCCATGGGTTCTAATGTAGAATTCATTCCAGATCTTTCAGATTCCAATATAGAATTTATTTTTGGTTCCTCTATAGATTCTAATGTAGAATTTATTCTAGGTCTTTCAGATTCCAATATAGAATTTATTTCTGGTTCCTCTATAGATTCTAATGTAGAATTCACTCCAGATCTTTCAGATTCCAATATAGAATTTATTTCTGGTTCCTCTATAGATTCTAATGTAGAATTTATTCTAGGTCTTTCAGATTCCAATATAGAATTTATTTCTGGTTCCTCTATAGATTCTAATGTAGAATTCACTCCAGATCTTTCAGATTCCAATATAGAATTTATTTCTGGTTCCTCTATAGATTCTAATGTAGAATTCACTCCAGATCTTTCAGATTCCAATATAGAATTTATTTCTGGTTCCTCTATAGATTCTAATGTAGAATTCACTCCAGATCTTTCAGATTCCAATATAGAATTTATTTCTGGTTCCTCTATAGATTCTAATGTAGAATTCACTTCAAATCTTTCAGATTTCAATATAGAATTTATTTCTATTTCTTCCATGGGTTCTAATGTAGAATTCACTCCAGATCTTTCAGATTTCAATATAGAATTTATTTCTGGTTCTTTCATATATTCTAATGTAGAATTTATTCCAGGTCTTTCAGATTCCAATATAGAATTTATTTCTGGTTCTTCCATAGATTCTAATATAGAATTTACTCTAGGTCTTTCAGATTCAAATATAGAACTTATTTCTGGTTCTTCTGTTGGATCCAGCGTAGAATTAATTTTGGATTCCCCTGTAGACTCTAATTTAGAATCTACTGTAAATTCTGTTGTAGGTTCTACACTATCTTTAGACTTCACTACAGATTCTGTGTCATTATTATATAAGCCCTTTTGTCCAAACAAATTATCTATAGGAGTTAAAATAAAGTTTTTTGCGATGCTTTCAGTCTGTAGGTTACCATAATTAGATCCAGAAAATTTTCTCCTCAAAACTTTTGATTCCTTAGCTCTAAGCCGAACTGCAAAAGTACCCCATAAAAAAGACTGTAAAATAACTAACAATTGCACAACTAGTTTATAATTTATTATCATTTCTTAAATATTAAGAATGTTTATCTCTACTTACCAAGATTCAAAATATTGTTATTTCACCCTGGTGTGTCGCGCTAGTGATTTTTGTGTACTTGCACACATAAAGAAGTCAAAACAACTAGGTAATTATCCCAAATAAAAATATCAATTAAGGCTCCTAAATTTAATACAGAATTGAAGATCACAAATTTAATTTTTAGAAATTAATGTCTATAAATGATATAAAATTTGGTTTTTTAGATATGAAATAATAAAGCGTGATATTATCTAGTTCGAATTATTAAGTATTTTTTTAAATAAAAGACCAGCCTAAGTAATATTTATACTTTAATAAACTAATTGAGACATAATTAAATATATTAGATTCTCATTATACAATAATCCAATAAATAGTTACTGTAAATCTACTCGGTACCGAGTAATAAAATAGATCAATATTTTTTACGTTATGTCTCCTATGTTACATCATTTATTAGATTAACTAAAGTACTTTAAATTACTTCTTTTATTTTTGGTTATTTAATTAGTTCTTAGTGCTGAATTATTTCTAAAGGCATTTAGACGTTCTTGTATTTGATGGATTAGTTTGAGTTTTTGAGAAATGGAGTCGTCGAATTGCTTAACATTAATTCTTGCAGCCTTTACTTTCTCTTTCAGATTCATATTACCTTTCAGATATTCTCCTTCTACAGCTCTAAGTTCATCTGCTGCAGTTTGCATGTTGGTTTTGATTTGCTGAAGATCTTCTTGTTCGGAATCCAACATCTTCTGTAGCACATTTGGATCATTTTTGCGCAAAAGTTCATCTTTTGCCTTCTGAGCTATATCGACCTTGTCTTGCAATTCCTTTACAAGATCATTATAGTAGTCAATATTATCTTTGATTTCATCGTTACTAGGACTATCTTGTGCCTTTGCCTCCCATTCTATGAGGTTTTTTTTTGCATATGACAACTGTGGTTCATATACTTCGAGGACAGCTTGAACATTAGCCCAACCCAGAGATGAATCGCCATTCTTATTAGGACTTGTCAAATAAGTTTCCAATAGTTTGAGTGGGTCTCCTTCAGCCAGTTTCTCTGCTTCATCCCAATTGTTTGTCTTTTTTTCGACAGTCTCTATTTCTTCTAGATGTAGCTGTGCAGAAGCTAACAGTTGAGCCATTTGAGGATCTGCATTAACAACTGGCATACTTCCATTCAACTTCTCTAGAGTATTTACTGAGAGTTGGGGAATAGAAACGTCAGGAACGTTCAAATGCCTTAATTTATGTACATCATCTGGAGCATTTAATGCAGTTAAGATAGTTGGGGCTTCATCTTCCTCTGCGTATAGGGAACTTGTGTCAGATGCAATAGCTTCTTCTTTTTTATACTCCTTATCTTGACTACTTTTTAAAACTGTTGAAAGAGGCTTGGAAGGCTGATCTGCAAATGGAATAAGATTGTCTGATATCACTGAGTCTGTTTCATCACGTTTAAAGCAATCAAAATCTACCTGTGAATCCTGATGACAAATATTTACTGAACTAATTTCTGACAGTTCTCCATCTTCCAGCACAATTGGACCTCTTATTGAACTAGAACTTTGACTATGTTCACTAGTGTCACCTTTTGAATCAAGTACACATTGGGATTTATTTTTATTTTGTATTTTACCATCCTGTTCCTTTTTATCTTTTATATCATTATTTGTTTTCTTCTTGGTTGCTTCTATTAGTTGTTCACTTTCGTCTATATTAGTATCAAGTTCTCCGATATATTTCGGTTTATCTATGCAATCCCCTCCCAAAATCCCCTGTTGATTTGTTTTTATTTCAGATGACACCTCTCTATCTCCTAATTTTGGCTCAATCTTAGCTACATCAAGATTATTAGGTTCTTCTAAAGTTGGGTGATTTTCAATATGAGTACTAACTGGTTCTTCAGTATCTGGTGTTTGTGCTGACTGAAAGAAATCATGATCTTTTTTCTTCTTTTCTGCACTTTTGTTTAAAGAAAAAAGTGCCATTGCTGCTTTTGTAACTGGAATAACAGTTTCCTTGTCTAATGGGTATTGTTCACTTGATGAATTAATACCCAGAACTTCCGATATATCTGCTTTTTCATCAGGAGTTTGAGTTGATGTCTCGTATGTCGTTTCTTCTTCTTTAGGTATTTCTACTATAACAGGTTCTGATTTCTTATGTTGTACAAGAAAATTACTTTGACTAGTTTTGCTACAGGAAGACTTATTCTCGATATTTTCTTCAATAGGTGTAGTAGAGGATTGTTTACTAGAGGCTAATTGAGTAGGACGAGTTACTGTAGATTGTCGAAATTCTGGACTTGTAATTGGACTGCTTTTATTCCTTATATTTACTGGGCTTTCTGTATTTATATCCACATTATTTGTATTATTTGGTGAGAATGATATTTCAATATGGATCGACTTATTTTTTTTACTCTTTTTTGGCTTTTCTACAAATAGTTTTTTGGCTTGGTCTATCAAATTTTGAATTTCTGTTTTTGTATCTTCCAAGGCTTTTCCCTCATCTTTTAGTGAATTTTTGAGTAATTCTTCTTCCATCATCAAGGCATCATCAATTATTTCTTGTTCTTTCAATAGGGCATCACCCAAGATTTCTTGTTCTTTATTTAAGACCTCACTCAGCATTTGACCTCCCTTCTCCAACGCATTATTTAGCAACTTTTTTTGGTCCTGCAAGTTAATTTGAGATAGTAATTCCTCCTTTTCCAAAGTATCTCTTAATAATTTCTTTTGTTGTTGCTCTGCTTCTTTTAAAATATATCTCTCAGCCTTTAAAGCACTATCTAAGAGATCTTCCTCCAAAGCTAGAGCCTCTTCCAAAATAGAGGCATTTAGAGCAACTCCACTTTGATCCCCTGCACAATTTAAAGTTGCTTGGTTAAAAACTTCACTATCAGAATTAATTGATTTACAAGAACTTTTTATTTCACTAGGATTCCGATTTTCAGTTGAGTACTTCATACAATCTTTTGCTCTTCGAGATTCTTGTATTTTAGAAGAGCTACTAGGGCGTGTAGAGGAATTTTCAAAATCAGGTAATTTACCTGAAATATCAGTAATTAATTTTTCTGATGTATTATTTTCTGAAGGGTTACTATTTATAGGTTTGTTTTTATCAATAGAATTTGTAACAGGAATCTCATCCCATTCCCTTTTACAAGATCCCTCATTCACTTGTTTTAATTCAGTTACATCAAATTTCTCAATAGCTAGATCACTTCCAATTTGTTTGTCCTTTAGTTTTGCCTTCACATTATCTATCTCCTCTTTATCTACTAGACCCTTATGTACTTCACTGGCCCCCTTTAATGCAGATGTGCAACAATTTCTGCATGAATATATTGATGAGTTATTCGCATTATCAGTGGAAAATGTGTTACTGTATTTATGATCTATAATAGTAGGTGGAGGGCTTTTAGTATCCTCTATATTCTGTAAATACAAATTGCTATATCCAAATGAAGAATGAGATAATGAATGAGAAACAGGTCCAATACAGGTTTGAACCCCAATAGGGGTAGAAGGAGATAAGCTAAGGTTAGTAAAAGCCTCCTGTTTAGCAGGTCCCAAAGGTGTCTGTACAAAATTCGTAACTTTAGTCTCAATAAGTGTACTAGAAGGAGATGTACCAGGTACAAAATTTAGTGGTAGAGGTGAAATAGGACGCGATTCCGCTTTCCTTATGAATACTGGATCCGGTGATAAAGACTGGTTATATAATGGAGTAAAAACTGCACCATTTTTGGCGGGTGACCTACCACGCTGTGAAGTTAATTCCAAATTGCAGCCATAGCCCTCGTTTAGATTGGGAATGGGAGGTATAACTAAAAGTCTGCTAGTAGGTGAACAGGGAATTGAACATTCCTGCTCATCAATGTTTGAATTATTACAACATTGGAAAGCCATCTTTGTAATATTTAGCCAAATATAAAAAATTCCTAGTTTCACAGAAGAAATCCAATAAAAAAAAAAAAAGAATAACCAGTTCTGGTAAATATTTCCTGATAAAATAAAAACAAAAACCTAGAACTCTATTAAATTATAGATTTAATTTTTACACAAGGTAAATAACTGAAGTAAATCCATTGCCTCCAACCTTCGGGATGCCTGAACAAAAGAAAAATGAAGGTTAGACACTTTTATTTTTCATTTAAAAAAAAGTGGGCCTAAACTGGTTATTCTATGTGTGCTTAGTCTTACTTGAAATTCTTAATAGAAAAATATCAGGTTTGGGAATTACAAAAATATGTATGTGTGGATAGCTCCACACATGCAAACTACTTACATAGTTATATAAAACACTTCAGTTTTTATATTTTAATATTTAAACACCAAAAATGATATCGCATAGACAAAAGTGGATATATATTACTATTGTTCTTTATTTTATACTTTCTAATGGAGATTTTACTGTATTAGGGGAAAATCCTTTGAACAGCTCTTTCATATCTCAGTTAAATACTAACATTTCAGACTCTGTAGACTATGAGAATCTTTTCCAAAGTGAACTTTTACTAAATAATATAATAAATAAAACAAAATATTTGCTTAATTCAGGTCAAGAAATGCTCTCTACAATGGAATCAGTATACCAGTGTGATCCAAAGGTAGTGAAATTTGTAAATTCAATAGATCCTCCTATTAATATTGAAGTAAATCCTAATGAGAATCAACAAGTTGAAGATTTATCTGAAAGGATTTCTTCTTCTTTGCACGAATTTGTTGATAAATTAATTAATGGTTGGGATAATTTTTGGAATGGAATTTGGGGAGCACAAAATATTTCCAATACATTAGTTCCTCCCGGAGTTAATATTACATTACATACAAATAGCTCTAATAGAACAATTATTTGTGGCTCTGCAGTAGTTCCTTGGACTTCTTCTATGCAATGTTATCGGGTTTTTAAAGATATATTAGCAGAAATTAGTTTTGGAGATCGCTGTAATATTACTCAACCATTATACCAACTTGCAGATGTACTAAATTCAACGAATAAACTTACTCACATTGGTTTTGATAATTTACACTCAAAAGTTGAAGGAGTTTTTGAAAAATATCGTGAAAATATTTTGCGTGGTAATATCTTTTCTAGAGTTGATTTATTTTTCAAAAAAATTCCCTTTTTCTTTCTAGATCGTTCTTTAAGCAGAAATTTATACGATTTGGCAAATTCTCAAGCAGAAATGGCTTCTATTGTGAAGTATATGCATAAGGAGGGGATTTTCACTCGTGAATCTATACTTCAGAATATTGTAAACTTTATTCGTTCATTGACTTCCATATATACAAGAGCTCAGACAAATTTACATACATTAAGAACAAAATTAAAAATAAATGCTACAGAAGTAGAAAATTTGACATCTAAAATTGAGAACATGAAGAATTTAGAGGTTACACTTTTGGATAATGTTAAGGATACTGTACAACAGTATAATAATCAGACAAATATTCCACTCCCTACTATTACATCTCAAATCCAAAGAATTGCAAATAATGCAATGAATTCGGCTATTAACACAGTTAAGATATTAGAAAAGAAGAATTTAGTAACTAATGAACAACTAACTGATTTAGTTAATGAAGTTGCTAAATTTTCATTGTTCAACAATTTATCAGTACCTGTTAGTGAGAATGGAACATTAACACTACGGTATCTTAATAGTGAAGGTGATATTCCCTTAGATACTTCATTGATATCAAGAGAAGTAATCCATAAATATTTTATGGATATATTTATGGGAGCCCTGTTTTACAATGTAACTCATGGTAACCTTCATCCTACACTTTACTCTAGTACAAAAAAATTGATCAATAACACTAATAATGAAAAACTAAATCAAGAAGGAAGTCCATCAACCAATTCTGAGACTGATATTACAATTTTCCCCGTTTTGATTTCCTTCAATTTCTCGGAGACTAGCAAATTAAGTGGAAGATCTAAAGAAAAAGTATCTATTACTGGGGTACAAGATATAACAAATATTAATAATTCAAAATACATTGGAAATAAAGACAACACAGTTGAACAATTTATAAATAATAAAGATTTAAGCTTGAGTGAAGCTATAGGTACTAATCCTGAAAAAGGCTTAGACTTTTTTAGTGATAAGTATTATACAGATATCCCTATAGTAAATGGAACAAATCAAAATAGCATAAAAGTATTAGTTTCTCAGAGCAGTTATATTTCTTTGCCACAAAAACCTATAAGATCACCAAATCCTTCTGAAAGACCCAAAAACAATACTATTTCTAAGGATGAGGCTAATCAAGATTCCAAAATAGCGGAGAATTTAACAAAAAATAGCAATAGTAATACTAATGTAAAATGTAAGAATGATCAAGATAGATCTACAGTATTAGTAGCTACTAATACATCTACAACTAAACCTATAATCAAGAGTACTTCAGCTTTTGATAGTAAAGCTGTATATGAAGAAAAAGATAATACAAAGAATCTGAGAGGATTTGAGGTATCACCACATACACTTGCGAGTATTTATTTGAATACAAAGGAGGTCCAAAGAACTAATTTTAACTCTTCTGGAGTTACAAGATCAGTTGAGGATAATTTTGAGAGATTGGAATTTAAAACAAGTACAACTAACGAAGATCCAAATATGAAGCATTATCTGAAGACTGAAGCATCAACAAATACAAATACCCCTAATACTAATCTAAGTACAATACATAAACCAAACCACAAAAACTCAACAAATATGATCAAAGGTAAAACTACAGGGAGTATTGTAATTGATCCCTTCAGTATAAAGGAGACAATACAACACACAGTAAGTAGTGATAATTCGTTAGCTTTTGTAACCATTCCAGTAACTTCAAAATCTACCAATAGAAGTTCTTTACTTAATATTACATCTTCACTTCAGCCAAAGCAAACAGGTATTAAGTCAACATCTTGCACTTTTGATTCAGAAAATATCGAGAATTACAAAGAAAATACAAATACTGATATTACCTCTTCAGCTCACAATGTAGCAAACTTAAAAAAGTATCTAATTTCTTCAGTAAACAACAGTGAGTACAATGTCACTTCTGATACAGGGGTAAAAGAAGCACAAATCAGTACTAAGTTTACATTGCTTGACCACCAAGAAGACGATTCACCTAATATAACTCCAAGTACCTTCGATACATTCAAATTCTAAAGTGTAGAATTCAAGTACTTATTTGGTCTTATCTATTATTAACACGTCTTACAAAGTTAAATTCCACAATACATTGTTCATGATTAATTCTCTCTAATTAGGTCAAAATAACCTTGAATATCTGGTAATTCAAGTAATTACATGTCATTAACTTAAATTACCATTATATCCTAGTAGACCTGGGTTAGTACCACCATATGTAGTGGAGGTAGAATTATGCAAAATATTACTAATAGCTTGAATTAGACCTTGCTGCATTTGTTCATCTAATTTAGCTCTTTGCTGTTGGAGGGCTGAAATAAGTGTATATTTAGAATAGAAAATAAGATTTCTCAGGAAGTTGCGGAAACTTACAGTTCAATAATTGGCTGATTGATTCAATTGGCCCTGACATATCAGTAGTATTTGCGACGGAAAACGAGGGAAGACTTCCTGGTATAGTAAGAGCTTCATTTGCTATAAATTGAATTTTCATAAATTAATTTGTATTATATAAAACTATACAGTAAGATAAATGAAACTAACCATTATTTTCTGGTCTGTATCCTAACAGATGGTAAGAAAGCAATAAATGATATAGTAGTAAATGATAAAGCAATAAATAAAAAATTTTGTAGCTTCATTTTCTAGAAATAATAAATTAATTAAAACTTGTGATAAACTGCTTATGAGAAAATCAGGTAACTGACAGTAAAAGGGAGGTGTTGCAATACGTCATTGCATGCGTCTCAGGGATTCGGTATTGCATTGTCTAGATTGTATACGTAAATCTCAGATATCTTGTCTACTCACTAGTAAATCAGACTTTATACATAAGTGTTGAGTCTCCTTTTATTTTTTATGTTGAATTTTCTAACATCTCAAAATTCAAATAAATAATCAGCTTAGAGTTGTCGAATTAATATTCATCTTCTATTAAATATATATGAATATTTTAGTACTATTATCACTATATATTTTAAATTAAAGAGAATTATTCATTTTATTATATAACCTGAATATTATAATATTTATTTTACTATCTTTTCAAGCTAATAGTGAGTTATTACTATAAATCCTCGATATAATTGTAAAAGTAAATTGGGGGGATAATGTACTTCTATTGATTAAAATAACTATAGTAACATACTATAATTTCTAGTAGATAAGTAATATTGAATTTTTAGATTGAAGCATGTAGAATTTTAAGATTATTTTTCTAAAGTAAAAAGAGGACTTTTGCCGCATTATTTTATGCGCCAATATATTTAACCGCCTTGTATTCATGTATAATATTGTAATAAATATTTAGAGCCAAGAGTATTGACAAGTCTAGTCAATACCCAAACGCATTTTTGTACATGGACATTTTTAGCTTTAATTTATTGTGTGCCTAATTTTCAAGAGCTTATAAACATCTTGATCATATAATAAAGGATAATTTGACAATATCAATAAATTATTAAGTATAAAATTGTAACTATAAATTGAAGTAATAGAAACTATTACAATTCAAAGGAAATTGTAAAGTTGAGCTATATGAAAAGTTATTAAATTGTGGTTTACTGAGAGTATAAGGAGTAGTACAAATTAAAACATTTTCTAAATACAAATTTTAATGTTATTTGGGAATTATTCCCTTATAATTCCCTATATTAGATATTAAAGGTATACAAACAAAAGATCTACCACTAGTATATTTTATGAGTACTCAGAATATCCCTATACTTATTCCAGATTTCACAAGGTAAGTCTAGTATATAATATTATTGTATAGATAGAACCACTTTTTATAGTCTATATTAGTATTTTATTTATTCATGATTATATTAACTACTTTACTTTGTAGGTCAGGTAGTAAATTAGTTAATAATAAAGACAGAGGGAGTAATTATACGAGAAAAGCTCATAATCAGGCCTTAACATCAACCGGTTATCATAGAAGAAGACATAGGTCGAGTATTTTGAATTTACCAAAAAATATAAAGAATAATATCATTTTATGTTCTCATTGTCATCATTTAATTGGATATTACTCCCTACCAGAGCCATCATCTTCAATTTCTTATGTATGGAATTGTTGTGTTACAAGACCAAATATGGGAGCAGATGCAGAATTTGTCAAACATAGTGGATGGCAAGCACGTTGTAATAGGAGTTTAATAAATAATGATTTGAATACAAATAATAAAGACTTAAGTTTAAATGACAGTGAATGGGAAAATTGTGATGAATATGAATTAGAAGAGAATTACCATGATCATTTTATAGATAATGTGAGAAGAATGTCTGACACAGTTATTTCTAGTATTGAATGTGCAAAAAATTGGTTAGGCTCTTCAATGCAAAGGTATAGTACTACTCATAGTATTCAGCATGAAACAGATCAAACTTCTACTCAAAAAGATAATTTAAATAATTATACTAATTCTAAGAATAGGACACAAGAAGAGCCAGAAATTGTAGATAGAGGAATCTATATTAAAGATAAACTTTCTACAAACCCTGCTCAGGTAGCAATGGAGAAACATAATTTAGGCTCTAAAATAGTAGTAAATGATATTAAATTGGAACAAAATCCTACTTCTAATTCATTAAATACAGAAACTCTAAATCCTAAGTGTGATACCTCAAATAATATTGAACATCGAGACTCTCGTGTAGACAGTAATGAAGAAACAATTAAGAGTCTTAAAATCAATTTGGATAGAAATAAAGAAACTAAAGAAAAATCAAAAGATAATATTAAAAAACTTGGTATAAATTTAAAAGTTGATAAATTAGATCAGATTGAATTTGCTAATCAAGAAGAAATAATAAATAAGACAAAAATTCCAAGTTCCAAAGAATTCTCTAAATATGAAGGGATAGAGGGAAATCAGTCAACAAATGAGATGAAAGCTTATAAAGACCCAAAGAAGACAATTCAAGTGAATAGTAATGAAGTTATAAAAGATATAACCTTAGGTAATCTTGAAAAAATTGATAAAGCTGAGCAAGATCAGTTCACTTACAATACTTTGAATAATAATAATAAGCTGACATCAAATATAATGAAGTCAGCAAGTACTGAGGCCTCTATAAGTAGTTCAGGATTAGAAGATAGAATTAAGTAAATCAATAATATAATTAGAGAATTAAATATTCAATATTAAAAAATTTCTATTAATCTAAATTCATATTATCTAATACAATAAATATTTCAGAAAAACCGTTACCTATAATATGCTGTAAATTATTGTTATAAGAAAAAAATTTAGATATAATAAAGTGAAGTTGAAAATTATTTTAAGTATGTTCAGCACTATGATATCCAATTATATGAGGACTAGAAAGATCTGGAGATGCTATTGGAACAAAAGATTGAATGAAGGTATTTTGAGGACTTGAATTTAATATATTATGATTAACAGGACTTGGATTAAAACCTTGAGTAACCATATGAGTATTGGGAATTTTAAGTTCTAAAGAAGACTTTTGACCAGTTGATTCTAAACTTGCAATTATAGGTGAGGGTGATAGCTCTACAATCTTTTCAGGTAATGGCTTTATTTCATTAGTTGTATTATTTGATAAAAGATTAGTAGATCCAAATTCTAGAGGTCTTACGGAAGTAGATATCACATCTGGATATTTCGTAGAAGTAGATATTATATCTGAATATTTTGTAGGAGATATTATATCTGGATATCTTGCAGAAGTAGATATTATACTTGTTTCTAACTGTTGAGGAGTTCCAAATGTGTGGAAAACTTTTAATCCTAATTGAATCATAAATTGTACCATACTTTCCTGATCTTTTCTCTCATTATCTGTTTTATAAAATACATATACTGGGTGTATAAAGAGTGGAGTCTCAGGTAATGTTGTAGGAGATGATAATACGGCATTATCAAATCTTGGTGAGTAAATAGATTCTACCATTCCTGTAGTACTTTTTGAACTTATATCTTTAATATTATAGCCAAGTAATTTTTTTAACGACATTTCATATCCATCTTTAAGTATATCCATTGCATTTGTAAATGGGGCTTGAGGCATATTAAGAGAAAGTTTTGTTTTAGATACTCGGGAATTTTCAGGAAAAAACGTCTTAAAGTTACGAAGAATAGCTCTTCCTAATGTCCTACCAAACGGAGTATCTAATGTACCACGAGGGCAATGTATCTTAATTGATTGATCATTCTCATAAAATTTCACATACACATTTAATTGCCAGTCTAAGTTAGGATCTATATTTGGATGCTTTCTTTTCACCTTATTATTAATTTCCAAAAGTAAATCTTGACCTTCTAGACCATTAACTCTAAATAAAAATAATGGAACTAAAAACACAAATATCCCAAATGGTTTATTAAACATCTTGGAATTATAATCGGAGATCTTTGTAAGATATATATTCGACATATATTTCAAAGCCAATTTGGCGGCTCATGTGTTATTTCCAATGTTAGATCATGGCGTGGGATAAAATAGAAACCACTTAAAAAGAAGAAAAAAAAAATTAACTCTCTATAGTATAAAATAGGGATTAATATTAATTTACTATTAGAATTATCTATTTGAATTTATTCACTATCTTCTTCATCTTCTTCTTTATCTTTAAACCAACCTGAAGAAATGTCAAATAAACCCTTATTTCTACCAAATATACGTCTTAGAAATATCTTAAACTTTCTCCAAAAACGAGTAGAAGATGATCCTGATAAAGGTCCTAATGCAAACCACTCTATTCGTAGTTTCTCTCTTTCAAGGATATAGTAAAAGCACGCACAAATTATATAATCATAAATATCCCATCCACTTGTATTTAATGATAAGCGTGATATGCTATCAAGAATACGAACCATTACACCTTGTGGAAATATCTGCCATTTATTACCAAAACGATGCCATATAGGAATAGAATCTATTGAATTTATAAATTTCTGACTCTTTATGCAAAATATTGTTTTACATAACATTTTATTAAACTGTCTCCATGTCAAAGATGGTTTTTCATGTTTATGTTTATTTTTAAAATCTATTATTGACATCTGATTTAAGTATTGATATTTAAATGTTGTAAGAATAATTGCAGTAATTACATCTAATTCATTATCCCACCAATCTGGTAGTAATTCAATATTTGAATCTCCATTCTCAGAATTAAATTTTCTTTGTTTTTTAATATTCTTTACATGACGATAAGCGCTACGAAATAATTTAAAAGTATTTCTTATAGTTTTAAATAACTTAGTATATTTATTTTCATTATTAAAGTTTTTAATTTTATTATTTTGAGAATTATCACTTAATTTTTCAATTTGCATATTATATTCCAAAGTTGTATTTTTTTTTAACTTTAATTCAGTTAATATTCTTGTCTTCAATTCACTATGTGTAAGTTGATTTAAAAATGCATTATCCTTCAATCTTTCCTTAGAAAATACTCCTAATAAAGACCAATAGGGTTTAATTTTTTTAAAAGTATAATCTTTTTCATAAAATAATTTAAATGTTCCAAATGAATTAATAGTATAATACAAATGATAAAATTCACTACATACTTTTGTTATATTACTTTCTATATTCCACCATTTACCCCATTCAGGTAATTCTTGAACAGTTTTATTTTCTTCCGAAAAGGCATCTAAAGGGGGGACTCTCCCCATAACCCAGTCACTAAAATCACGATAATTAAAGATATTATGTGCTAATTTTAGCCTTTCTAAAAGAAACATAATGAATACTGCTATTACATAGTCATTATCTTCCCAATTTGTTGTAATTATAATTGAATCCTTTCTACTAGGTAATTTGTGCATGATATTTCCAACAGTACCTTTTTTAATTCCAAAACGACTGTAACGGGTCTTTAATAATCCAGGAAAATTTTTTGATAATTCCTTATCATCAATATATTCTTCATAGTCTTTATCTTTTAAAAGAATACAGCTAATATTGTTACACATCAAGATAAGAATAAACAAAAATACAACATTTGTTAAGAGTAAGTATCTATACATTTGTTAGCAATATAAACACATCCATATTATACTCCTTTAATTATATTTGATATTTATAGAATTTATAGCGCGTTATTATATTAGAATAAAATCGAATATATTATTTATTATATTCTAATATTAAGTAATATTAGAATTAACTTGGTAACTTTTTCTTTTTTTTCAATCATATCTTTAATTTAGTAATATTTCAATAGAATTCTAAAATTTATTATATATATATAATTTTAATAATGTAGACCTATATAAATAATTATATATATTTATATTATATTAGCTTTATAAATATTTTAATATAGTTTTTAGTTTATAATTATAATTTTCTTTTTAATTTAAAATAATTTCTAAGAATAAGGGAATTACATATAATATTCTAAAATAATAGCGCCTAATAGCGGGTTATTTATTATTATAAATTTTTTTTTTTTTTTAAAAGGATGTTATTAAAATGAAGGAAAATCTAAAAACTGTAAGTTTATTTTATAAATGACTTATTATATAGTTATATTATGATTTAAATATAATATATATTAATTTTAGGATGATCTAGAAAGTACATTATCAAGAATTAAAGGGCGAAAAGGTGTAATTGGAGTAATTATCTTAGATATTGATGGTTCTCCTTTAGTTTCTACTTTTGATAATAAAACAACTCAATTATATACTAATAATATATATGATATCATTAAATCAGCTAATGTCCTAGGAAAAGCTGCAGTTGGTCCACTTGATGAGATACAGCTTATTAGATTACACTTCAAGAAGCATACTATCCTAGTAGCTCCTGATAAAAAATTCACTTTTTTAACAGTACAAGAGACAAATTATTCTTATTATAATGGGGAAGTAACACATGAGATAACAAAAGATAATATATAGACTGCATATATTAATAATTACAAATATATATTATGATTATCTCTGACGAAATCTATTTATTTATAAGCTAAATATATTATTAATCTAGCTAATATTATCTTAGTGAAGAGAAATTGTATTATTTATATTCGTTGATGCCTATGTACACTTTGACTATTTATCCAATTTAATGTTATTAATGGTAGAACTAAAGGTATAATAGATGTAAATAAATTTATAAAAAATGATAAAATTTCGTAAACATAATCTATTAAAGTTGGTGAATAATTATTTTCATAAATATGAATATACGATGAATACGAATAATCACCAAATTGATTATTTGAATCATCGTCTTTTGTTGTATCACCAAATATAGGTCTCCATTTAAAGAAATATATACGTATTAGAAGTAACAGTATATTAATTGAATATAAAGCAAATAGAGGTTTCCTATATGAATCCAGGATCAAATTTTGTATCTTTAAAGGTAACATATTAAATACTATACCTTCTAGTGTACATATTTTGAATTTGATAAAGTTATATGTAGCCTTTAATTTTAACCATAATTGGGGGTTATTATTTTGTATATTAGGATTTAAATTTGATGAATCTTGATGAGATTGCTGTCTTTCATCTCTTAAGAGTCTTAAGAATTCTTCAAATACAAATGTATCTGCGATTTCACTTCTTAATTCAAAGGCTACATCTTGAGCAGATCTTGTTTCATTTGATAATCGTAAATATCGCTCAAATTGGTGTACAGAATTTCTAATTTGTTGAGTTCTTATAGTACCTTGCCAATACTGAGCAGATCTTAATGTTTTGATAACCACATCACGACATCTAAGAGCCTCTTCCCTATTAGTAGATGAGTTTACATCCATCTATTCTTGATTTGAAGGGAGCATTAGTTTAAGAAAATTCGTCACTAATTTGGAAATAAGGCGGTAAAAATGTGTATACCATTATTACTATTATATTATACTTGGATGTATTTTGCGGGAACTCTTTTTTTTCTTTTTTTTCTTAAGTTTTAATATAATTACTCGATTATGAATATTTCAGATAAACATCCAGATGATATATTGTTTATAAGTGGAGAAATATGTGAGGAGAATATTTCAGATGGTACTTTGGATGAATCTGTATTGACAACAATTATCCGTGATATTAGCCATGTATATAATAAAATGATATTTTATCTTTTAACATATAAGAGAAGTAACAAGGGTAATATTAACAATATGCAAATGCTTTATAACTGGGATTTATGGGGACCTTGTCTATTCTTACTTGTATTATCTTGTTGTGTATATATAAAGGCTCCATATACGAGTAAGAGTAATATATTTTCTACAGTTTACTTTGTATTTTTTCATGGAAGTATAGTTGTTACTTTAAATTCAATACTACTTGGATCTAAATGCTCATTTTTTGCTATTTTAAGTCTTTTAGGATATTGTTTACTCCCTTTTTCGATTGTTTCAGTTATATCTTTAGTAATTCCATTTACTCTAACAACAGTAATATTAACTATTATTGCTCTTTTACATACATACAATACAATTTCCAATTTGATGAGGGGCATAATCCCAGAAGATAGACAATTTCTTGTTTTATATCCAATATCTCTATTATATATTACAATAGCATATTTAGTTGTTGTGAGTTAAGTTTTTGAACTATATACTAAATTTCTAGATAACTAAATTGAAACAGTATAATTTGAATGAATTATAAGATATTTCAAATATATTTAATTTTAAAGTAAAATATATCTTGAGTTAAATCAAAGCTAAGACCTATATTAAAGTGGTTAGTGGTTATATTTTGAAAATTAGTTCTTTTTAAATTAAGGTTCAATATTTCTATATTAGAATTTCCCTTTACTTCGTAATATAAAGTTATTTTGATATAAACTAAAGATCACTCTATAATAAATGACTTATACCTAATAATTACAAAACCCTTAGTAAGTATATATAACACTAAATAAATACCTTTCTAATTAAGTTCTTATATATCATATATTTCCAAATAGGTTAGAATTTGTGGACTTTTAGTTACAGTATATCTACATTAATAAATCTCTACAGAAATCTTTTTAAGAAGTATTTAAAGATATAATAAGATGTAACATTTATTAATATCAAATAATGAAACATTCTAAAATTGGCAGTAATATTAAAAGTTACTTATTTACTTTTTTATTTTCGATTCCAACTTTGTATGTCTTATTTATTACTTAATATTGTATATAAATTTGAAGAAAGTTGCATATATATATTAATATATATAAACTTAAAATTATTGAACTAATATAAGTTAAGACAATAATAAATGTACTCAATCAGTTATCAGTAGTATAGAATTTTGGTTAATTAAACTTTATAATCTTTAGTTGAAAATATATACCGCTAATATAATGCAAAAAATAGGCGCCGTCTCGTTTTACCGTCTCATAGATAGTTATAAACTTAAACTGCTAGTATTTAACAGTATTGTCTTTAACTTTGAGTCATATTCAACTAAATAAGAAAAGAACCGGGCTCAGTTATAGCTTGAACTGTTATTACCTCTAGTATTTCCACTGAAGCTCAGAAATTGGTGATTTTCCCTTGTGAATTTTTTTTTTGGAATTTATATTAAAATAAAGAAAGAGAGATGTCTCATCGTAAATTTGAGCGTCCTAGGTCAGGATCTCTTGGATTTCTACCTCGCAAGAGATGTTCAAGAAATCGTGGAAAGGTTAAGGCATTCCCAAAGGATGATCACACTCAGCCACCACATTTGACAGCATTTATGGGATATAAAGCAGGGATGACTCATATTGTCCGTGATGTTGATAAACCTGGTTCAAGTAAGTTCCCTATATTTCACTTAACTAGGATATAAGAGATTATTGAGCGTCTTGTTTAAGTCGACGTATATTCGAAATCCTTATATCCAAAATTACTTATATCTTGTTGAGTCTAACTCCAAGATATATCCTTTCATATTCCTTGTCCCTAGAGGAGTACCTTATTTGGTCATTCACTTATGTGGATATGATCATGGGAAAAACCATGAAAGAGACAATATTATATTATACTTTTTGAATATTTAAATTAATACTTTTTTATTTTCTTAGAATTAAATAAGAAGGAGGTTGTAGAAGCTGTTACTATAATAGAGACACCACCAATGATTTGTGTTGGTTTTGTTGGATATATTGAAACTCCAAGAGGTCTGAAGGCTTTGACAACTGTATTTGCAGGTTACTTAAGTGAAGAATGTAAACGTCGCTTCTATAGAAATTATTATAAAAGCAAACGTAAGGCATTTACGAAATATGCAAAGAATTATGTTGAAAATCAAAGGATGGAAGTTGAAATTGCTCGTTGTAAACAATATTGTACAGTAATTCGTGCTTTATGTCATACACAAGTTAGTAAGACTGGTCTTAATAAGAAAAAAGCAGATTTAATGGAAATACAAGTGAATGGTGGTACAGTTACTGAGAAGGTAGATTTCTGTGTACGATGCTTTGAGCAACAAATCCCCATTTCATCAATATTTAGTGAAAATGAGATGATTGATGTAATAGGTATTTCCAAAGGTAAAGGATATAAAGGTGTCATTTCTCGTTGGGGAGTTACTAAGTTGCCAAGAAAGACACGTCGTGGTGTTCGTAAAGTATCCTGTATTGGAGCATGGCATCCTGCTCGTGTTCAATTCCAGGTTCCAAGAGCTGGTCAGAAAGGTTATGGTCAGAGGACGGAAATGAACAAGAAGATTTATCGAATAGGACATGGAGATGATCCAAGGAATGCATCTACATATGCAGATTTAACAGAGAAGACTATTACACCAATGGGTGGTTTCCCACGTTATGGTGTTGTTACTCAAGACTTTGTGATGCTTAAAGGGTGTACAGTTGGTTGTAAAAAGAGGCTATTAACTTTGCGTAAAGCCCTTGTACCACCAGTTTCTCGTTCAGCACTTGAGACTATTAATTTGAAGTTTATTGATACATCCTCTAAATTTGGACATGGTAGATTCCAGACTTCAGCTGAAAAGGCTAAATACTATGGACCAGTTAAGAGAACTATTGAAATTTCAGCTTAAATTGGTAATTTTAACATTTTGTTAAATTAAGGATATTTATGTGTTGGTTTTAATAAAATGAATCAAATTTTGTCTACTAGATAAATTCTTAGTTGGTAATTTCTTAGTTTAAGAAAGTCCAATTTTTAGCTTTATTAGATTGTATTCTGAGAGATAAGGAATTTAAGTTTAAATTTAATTGACAATATTTGTACCTGTAGAAATTCATTTATAAGGGGGGAGTTATTAGAGTATTAATAATCCTAGATTGAGCAAATTTATTAATATAAAATTGGAATTAGTGAGAGCATAAATAGTATCAATTATACTGGAAATAATAATATGTACTTATAAAGCAGTATTATATCAAAATTCCAACTTTTTTAATAAGATCCTGAGAGCTTGATAAACCTAAAGGACTTCTTTTTTTTCTTCTAGTTAGTAACAATATTTATTATAACCAATATCAGAATTAACAAATATATTTCCCACAATCCCCTCACATCAACTTTGGTAATAAACAGTATCTCAAGTTAGGTAAAGTAGAATAACTTAGCTGAAATATCTATATAGTTCTTGACTGAATTTATTTTATCTGAATAGAAGATTACAGTAGCTAATTACACTTTTAAGTTACTTGTATTTACTGAATTATATTCATTGATTGTAAGGGATACAATACAGATAAAAAGTAACTGTAATAGAAAAGTGTAAATCTACAAATTGCTTGATAGTTTCAAATTATATTTAGTATAAATTTGCTAAGTTAATTAATATTAATAACATCGGGTGATTCATAATTATACATATATAAAGGAGTTTTCCCTTTTAATTTTAACTTAAGATTTTCAGCAAATACAAATGCCCCTCCAAGACTATAATAAGAATTTAAAATTGTTTGCTGGGTTGTAACAAAAATAGTTCTTAAACAAGGGTATAATTTGCCTCCAATAGCTGATATTCTACCAATATGTTGAAAGGGATTTGGGATAATTGAATTTTGATATATTTGGTTACTTGTTAGAAAATTGTTTATATAATGATCAATAGGCATCTTTCTAGCATTATTAATGACTGAAAGTTCTTTAGTTAAAGCTTCATAAGCTGTTATAGACATTAATACAGTCCCAGTAAATAATCTTGGAGTAGTGGAATATGTTATTCCAAGAGAGTATGTAGGCCCAATATTTGGTCTCTCAATTGTAAGAAACAATATAATACTTATTGCCCAGAATATGAAAAAAAGTGATAACATCAGCCTCCAAGGTATTCTATTTTTGGATTTAGATTTTATATTAATATTTCCAATTTCTTGTCTTTCATTATACAAATATTTAGTTTCTTTCTCTGTTGGATATTCATATTGTATATCCTCACTTTTTTCAAAACATATATTATCATCTATATTACTCAAAGAATTCTGAATTCTTATATTTTTAGATCCACTTATTTTCTTAAAAATTAAAAATACTAACTTAAATAAATAATAAAGTAATAAAATTATAAATGTTGCAGAAAAAGCCAACAATATTGGATAAAATATAAATCCAGTAATAAAGTCAACTGAAGTATACCAATGCTCATTAGAACCTGAAGGAGGAGTATAAGATTTAGCTACAAGAATCCTTGGAGGGTTTTCTTTTGAATATTTATGCTCACAAGTAAAAACACCTCTAATATAATTACAATGTTTTGTTATATAATCTCCATTGCTATAAAATATATTATCAGTATCATTTGAAAATTTCCCCTTTATATTCATCTCTTTATATATTAAGGAATTTTCTTTATCTTTAATAGTAAATGAAGTCTTCCTTACATTATCTTCATTTAAAAGTTTATCCTGCCACTCAATAGGAATATCTTTAAAACCTATAATATTTGGATCAACTTCTAATGGAATATATATAGGAAATTCAACTTTTATTATATGATCAAAAAACCAATTACAACTTTTGTAGTTATATTCAATACAGTAATTCTTAATATATGATAATAAGTTATAAACAAGTGAATGATTATGCCACCATTGATCTATCATAGCTCTCCACCTTGTAAATTTATTAGTATCAAAGTCTTCATATGGAGATTTCTTAGGAGGATCTGTATAATTATTAATTATATCTGTTGCAATTAAAATCTGTGATATAGTCTTTGGCCCACTAATCAAATCTGCTTCATGATATAAAATAAAAGGTACCCAAAGATCTGGATCCTCTTTATAACTACTTTTATCAAATAAGGAGTATTGTTCAAAATCCTCTGTTTTCATTTGGCAAAGATGGTATACTGATGCAAAACCAATATTTTCATTAAAAATAAAAAAATCAGTCTTTTTATCAAATATTTGATCATGATATTGTTGAATCAATGTATATATTGGAATTTTATTAAGTATAGGTTTCATAAAATTCTCTTCTTCAGAATTATAATCTGTAGCTAATATAATAATTCTAATACGACGAAGTTCATCTAAGCTAGCTCCATGGAGTAAAGAACCAAGGGATATAGTCAAATATTCAATCTCTCCACGTTTTATAGAATGTAAAGCAATACACATATCATTACCTCCAGGGGGTATATAATTCAAAGCTTCTACATATTCTTTATTATTAAAAAAATTAATTAAAAATTGGCTGTAAAAATCTTGTCTGGAAGATTCTACTAAAACATAATCTGTACAATCAAATTCCATACAAAAAGGTGCATATAAAGTTCTAGTTGTTAAGTATCTTGCAGTAGTAAATACTAATAAAATTATAAACCACCATAATAACATAGAAACAGTAATAATAATCTTTCTTGTTGGGAGAATAAATAAACTTTTATATTTATCTTTCTTTGGAATACCTAAACTATAACGTAATAAATCAAATATAAGAAGTCTATTAGAATCTAAAGATCTAGATTCTGTCATATATCTTGAATTATTTTGTAAAGAGTTATCAATAGATTCTTCACTTAACCTTTCCGAATAAATTGAACTATTTCCAGATTTTCCAGAATATTTGTTATATAAACTCCTTGAACCTTCAAAATTAGAACAATTGGCTAATTCTATTTGTTGTGAATTATCTATTCGACATATATGGGAATTTTCTATTTGTTCCAAGGATTCACTTGTATTCAATTTTATAGAATTACATCGTGAATAAAAATGACCATATACTCTATAATTCATATTTATAAGTAAAATGGATATTATAGAGATAGTTACTGTAATAAAAGTAACCAATGATATCATTATATGTGATTCAGGGGGGGTAGGATCATTGTTAACTAAATGCCAATAAATTATCCATAGGCAACAGCATAAATATAGAAGGACAATAACTAATGGAATCCATAAAACACGAACCTTTGAATTATACATAACTTTGGAATTTCTAACTTTATTGTATTACATTACCTATATAAATTATTGTCAATACAGTAATGATATATTTTATATTTGCAATATAAATCGATTAAAAAGATGAAAGCTTCAATAGATTACAGATTAAGTCCCGACTCAATCAAAATCTGCCAATTCTTTTTATTTACCTTAAATATTTATACTATTCCAGAGTTATATATCACTGAAAATTTAAAAAAAAAAGTTCCAAAGATAGTATAATTTAGTTACTTCAAATTACTAATGAAAATATCAAAATTTATAAAATATTAGATATATTATAGTTAACTAATTATCCTTAAACAAAAAAAAAAAAAAAAAAAAACTCCTTTTTATTAGATATAAAATTAAAATTTGTGTTTTAACTAAAACCTAATGGCGGGTCATATTGTTAATAAATACAAAAATTAAAATTAACATAAATTAGATGGTCAGAATTATTAATAAATTAAAAATAAGAAAATAGGCGCCTTATAAAATATTAATAGATCTAAATGGTGTCAAAGTATTAAGTAATAAACCATAATTTATAAAAAAATCATCTATTTGATCAAATATATATAATGGTAAAAGTTTATTAATTAAATAAGAAATCATATAATAGGGATTTGTATAAACAGCTATTTATGGATTAATTTTTTTTTTTGGTTTTTTTAATAAAATAAACAAATTCTATATATATATTCAGTAAAATAATAAATTTCATATTTTTAATGATTTTTATATTACCTTGTTGCTTTATAGTAACTATTTGGAATTATTTTATACTTTCATTAATTAATATTTAAACTGTTATTAGGGTATAAGAACTATTAACAGCTTGTAATATTATACCTTATTAATAAGAAATATAAAATAATCTAGGCAGAAATTACTATTTAATTTATAATTTAAAGTATAAAAATAATAATCTTATTATAATTTTTATTATTTTGGTAATAATAAATGAATAGAATTTCAGATAACTATTGATATATTTTAAGTAAAACTTATTTATTTGATTTTTAATAATTAATGTCTTTTAACTGATACTTGAATATATATTGGTATTATATTAATGTTATTTATATGAAAATCAAACAAATATTTATTTTACTTTAATGATTAGTAATTGAGGATTTTAAATCTTTTATATACAATCAATAATTAATAGGGAAATAAATAATATTAATTATATATAAGGAATAAGGGATTATATTTTATATTAAGTATAAATATAATAACAAATAATAATAAATCCTAATTTATATTACAAAATTAACTATAACTTTGAAAAGAGTAATAAATGTTTTAAAATGAGAAAGTGATATGGATTTAATTTTATTATATAATTTACAATTTATAATATAAAATAGATTATAATATAATTTATTAAATATATAAATTAACTATTGAAAAAAAAAATGGATTAAATATTGATTATTGATTATATATTATATTTTAATAATGATTAATTTAAAATTTCAATAATTATAGTAATATTGTAAGGATTTCAATAAGAATAAAATAATATAATATTTGATTGTAATTTCAAAGATTTTAATTATAATGTAATTACAATAGTTAAATTGACATTTTATAAAAATGAGTGAATTATAATATTGAACTAATTTAAAAACTTGAAAGATACATATATAAAGTTATATTCAATATTTTGAATAAAATAATAATAATAATTAAAATATAATTTTTTAGATTTAGGTAAATTTAAATAATAAATGATTTTACTCTAAGGTAATTTAAAATATAATTTGATTATTTTTAGTTAATAATAAGATTTCAAATATATGTATTAAGATTTTTGTTTTAAGTATTTTCAAATTATATTTGAGATTTATAGAATAATTATTTACAATAATTTTAAATAATATAAGTAAATATATATTTAGGTAATATATTAAAATAATATAAATTTTTTTTATATTGAAGTTAAATAGTATTTTGTAACAAAAGAAAAAAGAAGAAAAGTGATGAAATATCTTTCAATATACGTATTTTTAGATAATTCAATAATTATATAAGAATTATATAATATTTAATTTTAAGGAATAATAATATATTAAATTTGACTAATATATATATTTTCTTTATAAAATATTACAAAGAAAAGTTTCAAATATTTAAAAGTTATATGAATCCTAATTATATATATTAATTTTTCCATTTTTAATATAACCCTCTTTTTCTTGACAAGGCATTGTTGGTGGAACTTTCTGTACATATTCTAAAGGATCAAATACATCGCTATCTGCTCTATGATAACATTTTGTAAATATAGTACCACTTATAGAATAGTTTTTTTGTTGATCATTTATTTTAGTATAATTTTGATATAGTTCTTTATTAATTTGATTTTCATTCTGCTCTTTTTGTGAATAATCTTTTTTAATAGGGTAATTTTCATCTTGAAATAAATTATTATCAATGAAATCATTGAAAAAATCCAATAAAATACATCCAGTACCAGGATAAGCTTTATTTTTATCTGGAATTTTTGGACAGAATTTGATACTTAAATTGGCAACTAGATCAATAATATAATTTAACCCTATTAATAAAGGCATGGAAAAAGTTTCTAATAAATTTTTTGTTTGAGCATGATGCCTAATAACATTAGATCTAATATTTACTGTATTTGATAAATTCCTATGTCCTTTAACTAGTACCCTTTTTGGATATTTATAAGTATATTTTTTGGATTGTAAATTATGTTGTAAATAATTATTTATATCATTATTTGTAAAGTTGAAATTATCTAGTATATTTGCAACTTTATCAGGTATTGCATAATATAGTTCTTCAAATGTTTTACTTGAGGTAATTTCTTTAAAATGAATAGATTGTTCATTAATCCAATTTCTTCCAATTTCCCCTAATTGACTGAAACTATCTTTCAAAGTACTATTTACATCATTGCATAAAGCATGAGTAGATTCTTTAATATCAAGATTTACATATCTCTTTATATTATTTTGTGTTTCATAATTTTTTCTTTCACGTTTTTCAGTAATCCATATTTCTCCTAATTGATATTGATTATTATTCTTAAAATTTCCATCATTATACATATATGGATATTTAATGACACTTATAGGTCTAGGTGAATTTAAATATTTATTCTGTTGTTTAGATATATTAGGACATGATACTGCAGTTCTGAAATTTAGTTTTGTTACAGTATTTAAAGGGTTCCTAATATTTATATTTCTATATTTAAAGTTATTATTATCCATTATAAATCCACTTTGTTATTATTCATTAATAGATTGTAAAACAAGGAAGGATGTATAAAATACATGTCTTTTCATTAATTCATAGATATCGACTACCCTAAAGACTAAAGACAAGACATGAATAATCTAAACATTTAATAATGAGTTATTGGTTATAAACAATACATTATAGTTTCCAGAAATAATGATTTAATAAATTTATGGTTTGGTTTTGATTTATTTTAATATTGACAATATATATAATTTTTTTTTTTTTTTTTAATTTAACCCTATTTTTAGTAATTAATAATATTTTTAAGAGAGGTTATTTATTACCTAATATAAATTCGATAATATTAAGATCAATAGTTTAATAATTATAATCCAGTGCCATTTTCTAGTGAATAGTTAAAATCTAGATCTATATCATGTAGATGGAAACGTGATTTACTTAGCTCATACAAATGAGAAGGAGTAAGAGATCCACTTTCTGTAATAAAGATACTAATTAAATTTCCAGGAACTAAGTCAAATTTATTTATAGCAAAGTGTACATTTGGTATTTGTTTTAATAAGTTCATAAATATATTGGGAGGTACTATAGAATTAGTTCTTTCATAATCAAATAAAGGGAAATGATATAATTTATATAATGCAGATATCATTATTACAGGAACAAAGAAGTAAGAAGCTGTCTGGGCTATTAAATAACCACCAGATAGGGTTACTGCTCCTCCATCAGGAAATATTGCTGAAGCACTAAGAATAACTTTATTTACTTTAGGCATAATATTAAATATACTTGAATCAGATACTAGGATAGCAGATATATTGATATCATGTGAAATTTTCACTACAAATTCTTCAGATTTTCTTTCTGGATCGCCATCAACAACAAATATGATTAGATTTTGTCTTTTTTTAGATATACTCCTTAATAACCGTTCTACAAGTGATGAATACCCATATACTAAAATTTTATCATTTGTTTGGAATATATCTAGACTAGAATCAAAATCCCATGATTGACCTAATTCATGTAAAAGTTCATTTATACCCTCAAAAACAGCAGAACGTAGTAAGCTCATACTTACAGATGTTGAATCGCAAATGTCAGATAGATTCATATTATCAAAATATGTCGGTTGTTTTACCTGAGATGTAGTAAGTTTTGCATACTCTTTACGAATAACATTTAGTAATCTCCTAACAACATTTCCAACAATAAAAGCTAATGGATCTACACTTGAAATTTCATTTCCAATTTTACGAATGATTTGATAAAGTTCATAGGCATTTTTCCAAGGATATCTATCAACAATTTGTCTCAATACTTCCAAAATTTTTCTACCTTGACTCTGAGAGTCTGATAACTGTCTCCGACGTAGTAATTCAATTAAACTATCTACATCAACTCTCCAGTTATCTTTAGCTTTTTTTTTATCATTCATTAATTATTGTACTGAAGAGGTTAAATTCTATTGGAGACAAGGGCATATTTTGTGAGGTAAAAAACGTGAACGTGGCGTCACATGTACGCTAAAAAAAAAAGAAAAGCAATAATCAAAATTTTAATGTTCTCTATATTACCTTACTTTAAAGTTCTTATAAAAATCACTGGTTGTAGTCATTTGAATAAAGAAGTGATTAAACTAGGAGATCCAACTCAATATATAAACATCTATATGGCCAAAGTACTTGAAAGTGAGACATCTATGGGACATTTATTAAAATTAGATGATCATGTAATATATATTGCTGAAGATTGTTATGTACAAACATCTATAAGTGATATAGTTTGGGTTTCATCTAAACAACTAATTAGATTGAATATAAATGACACTACTTATCCTGCTGAGAAGTTATTTAATCTCATGATTTGGCAACTTGCATGGAATCCCTTATACGACCTATATATACACAGTAGTAAATCTATTTTATCTTCACCTTTTCCTATATTATTAGTAGTCCCAAATCTTGATATAGGTTTAATTTATGCTTATCCATATCTTTTAAGAGATATTCCAGTATGCCTTTTACAATGCAATTCTGAGTCTTCAAATATATCTCAGAATGAAATAGAAACTTCATTTCGAGAATTAATAAAAATATTTGTTTTTTCAAATACAAAATCTATTTTATTTCAATTGTCAGAATTTACTCAATATCTTGGATTTACTAATGTTATTGTAGTTCCTAATATGGATAATCAGCCTTATGTAGTTAGTGTTGCACTTGCTAGTGTATCTGTACATGGTTACATAGCTTTTGGAAGTAAAGTAGAGCATTTTAATAACTTAGAATGCTCTATAATGTACCAAAAACAATGTATCATGGCATTTTTCAGCCAGATACATGATCCACAAATCTGGGTTGAGGCGTATATAAAGACTTGCAAAGATAAGCAGAATTTAAATATTTTAGAACTTAAACAGATTAGTCAAAATTCAGAAAATTCACATATTATTAAGAAAAAAAATGCAATAGCCTCAGTTATAGTTGAAATCTAAGAATTAAGAACTACTCATTTGAAACATTTAGCGTGACATATTGGCGCTAGTAATGCTTTAGTACAATGAAACTTAAAAGAGAGTTTTATAGAAAAAAGGAGAATTTATACGGTATATTATTATACAATTATACAATTAGAGATATTACTGGCTATTTTAGAAATATATTTTAGTATCATTTCTTTATGCTAAATAATGACAAGGTATTGACTGAAGTGGTTCCTGAACTTGTAAATTGGGCTCAATGTGAAATATGTAAGAAATGGCGACGTTTACCCTTGGGTATGAATCCTGATACATTACCTGATGAATGGGTATGTTCAATGAATACATGGGATCTCTCTTATAACTCTTGTGAAGCACTAGAAGAAGTTACATTAAATACTCCGGAAACTTTTCCAACATTTTCTCTTATAGAGACAGTAAATACTAGTAATACACAATCACGGCCAGCAAAGAGTAGAAAACGGAACTCAAATAATTTAACTAGTAATACGCAAGGATCTAATTTACTACATAATACAAAAAATACAGTACAAGGTATTCACAATTCACTGGATACTCGTGGGAACACTTCACTTACTGAAACTAATAAAATAAAACCTTTGGAAGAACATCTTTCTGAAGAAGTTGCAAATAATCTTAAGGAATGGTTAAAAGTACACTTTGTTTCTAATGGTGAATTGTTAAACAAGCAACAAGATACTTCAAATGAACCTGAAGTTACTATGGAACTCCCTTCAATTTGGCCAGATAATTATAGAGATATTAAGAATATTCAACTTATTCGCAGTAAAATATTTGAAATATTAAATGAAAAAGGATTGAGGATGAAATATAATAATTTAAAAACAAAAAATAATGATCCACAAGTAATTCAAAATTATTTAACTGGGAATTATTCAATTTGTATATATAGGACTCAAAATCCATGTGAACTATCTCATCCACTATATTCGCGTGTTATTATTGCAGGGAATGATTCTTCAATATATGCTAGATATTTAGCTAAAGATATATGTGGCTTTTTTCCTGCTCATACAAAAAGTATGAGATTAGTTCAGAATTTTGGCAATAATTTCAATACTAACATTATAGGAACTGCAAATACATATTTAAAAAATAATTCACCATTAATTATAGGTAATACTCAAGCTTTAAAACTATCTTCAGCTTGCAAAACTCAATGGGAACTAATACCTTTTGATTTTTATGAAGATAGTACTGATAACTTAGATATTGATGTAACAAGATTTGACTCTCAAAATTGTTGGAATCGCTGTGTTAATGCTTTTAATAGGCTTATTTCTAAGAGTGAAGATGAAAATATAAAGAGTGATATCCCTATTTATATGACATCAAATTTAAGGTATCCTGAATACCACCCAAAGAATAGCAAATTGAATGATTTTGGGTGCACAAATGATTTTCCCACTTTTGATATTTTAGATGTATTACCTTTATATTCTTGGCTTAGGAATACATTAAATGGAGATATTCTAGAACCACCATCAAATCTAACTAGTAATTTTGGAAGTATTGGTGCATCAGTTAAACGACCATACTATACAAGATGTGCCTATAATCGGGAAAAAGTGAAAAAACCCTTAGTTTCATTAGAAGGAACTCCAGAAAGTATTCAAAAAGTTAGAAGATCTTCTAGACACTTAGTAAAAAGGGAGGAACAGAAACAACTTGAAACAAATATTGAGCAAGAAGAAGAAACTATAACTACAGAGGGTATTGTAAACAGGGTTACTTCTGATATACAATTTGACAAACATGAACCTGAAGAAGTAAATAAATTATCAGAGCAAATAGAACAAGAAGTAGTCACTGATTATAAAGATCAAATTATTGAAATGCTAAGTGATTATAAATCTATTCCAGAATGTAAATCTACTTCAGAATGTGAATCTATTCTAGAATGTAAATCTATTCCAGAATATAGAGAATTATCAGATATAAACTCTCAGGAAAAACTTGTAGATAGCATTAATAATCAAGTACTAGAAAATAAAGTGGTGGAAATATCTAATGAATTTGTAGAAACTAACAAATATACTGATCAAGTACAAGTTGAAAATTCTGAACTTGAACAAGATGTTATATTAAAACAAGGTATTCGGGTAAGTGAAGAAGATACAGATAAGTCACAAAAACCCAAAAAAAGTAGTAAAATAGAAGGGGTTAGCACTAAAAAAAAGCAAAAGGAAACTTTAAATAAAAAAGTAAAGAACGAAATATTAAAAACTTCTGAAGAACAAAATCATTTAATTAAGGATATGTCTGCAAAATTTTGTGAAACAAGTAAACCTCATGAAGTTGAAGAACAGAAATTACATTTAAAATCTAAAAGAAGACTTAAAAAAATTTCTTCATCTGCTGATGTTACTTTTACTTCTAATGAAACTAATTATACAAAGCTTAAACATGAATATAGAAAAAGACTTCGAAAACTTGTTAAAAGTGATGAAGAGAAAGAGTCAGATGACCAAACAAATTTAATCCTTTTTGATAGAGAAACCCAAACAGGGAATCCAGAAAAAGAAATTCCAAACTCAAAAGATAACTTTATAAAACAACATAAGGAAGAAAAAACAACTGAAGAAATATCTTCACTTCCAATTATTCCTAGGAAAAAATGTCCAGACCATATAGAAAAAATGATATCCGTAGGCTCATCTAAATGTGATCCATGGACACCTATTTCAGATTCCCATACTAATAAAAGGGAAAATTCAATGGAAGATATCCAACAACTGCAATCTACTCACTTACTACAACAAATACAACCTACATCTTCATTTAGGAAAAGAAATTCCTCATGGCAGAGTGACTTTAAACGTCAGAAACTATCTGAATATAGACAGAATGATTATCAATCTCATAGAAAAACATATTATGAGTGTTTTGATCCAAATGATAGACATAAAGCTACAGATCCTCCTGTAAGTCACGATAGTACTTATAGCAGTAAAACCCCTACATATAATGGATACAAATATAATCCAAGCAATAATATTAATCTTACTAAACGTAATTCCTCTTATATACCTAATAATAGGAATAACTATCACAGCTTTAATGCTATTAATACCTCTAATGGAGGGAACTTTTCTAGTTCAAATACTTATAACCACCGTTTGTGGTATCAAAGTTATCAAGGGAGACATTCTACTGGGTAGTTTTATTAGGTTTGTAGATATAAAATTTTTCTGAATAACCCATATATTTCTCTTTTATTTAATGATTTAGCTTACATGAATTTGGCGCTACATTATTGATGTATTTGGAAATTGCATGAACTTTAAATAGTATAGTTTATGCTAGAAGTAGAATATATTCCCTTCTAATTAATAATAATAAATTGTCTTAATGGCATTTAATAGAGGTTCATTATTGTCTACTTTTTTATTTTTAGCTAGTTCATGTGTAGGAGTTGGCACTTTGACGCTTCCTTTGGCTTTAATGAAGACGGGTAAATGCAGCAAAGAAAAATTTAGAAATGTTATTGAATGTCATGAAATATAACAAAACTATTTTGTATATTTAGGGATAATATCTGGACTTATAGTATTTATTATATCAGCCCTAACATGTGGTTTAACAATGATAATATTGATAACCTCAGCACAGGTAAATTGTTTGATTTTAACAGATAAATATAGCTCATTTACATTTATTTTTTAATAATTGAAATACATCTAATTTAATATATTTAGTATCATAATGCAAAAGACTATCCAGATTTACTGTACTGTATACTTACACACCAAAGGAGATATGGCTCATTTAGTGTATCAGTACCTACTCAATTCATTCCTCTATTTTCTCTAGTCAATAATAACAGGTTAGTTCAGCTATAATAAGGTTAATTACCTATTTAATTATTAGAAATATCTTGAAAGTTATTTTAGTACTATTAACTCTTTTTCAAACACTTTAGACGTCCTATTTCAAAGAAGGTAATTAAATACATGCGAATACTGGATATATTCATATTTATGGATTGTTTCTTAGTAGTACCTTGTTATTTAATGTTCCTTGGTATGTATTATTGAAACTTGAATTACAAATTCTTGTATAAAATATAGATACGAAATAATTTTAATGTTTGCAATAATTTATGTAGGAGATTTTATGCCAGCTATTGCAAAATCATTCAAATTAATGAATAGAAAATTGTCACCTGATTGGCCAAATACACTTAAACAAGTAATAGAAATGCTTTATTATTTACTTAGCTGCCGTGAAGGTGCAATTATACTATCTTGTATAATATTCTTCATTTTATGCTCACCAAAAAATGTAACTCATATTCGATATTTCAGTTGGATGTCAATAGTAGCAATGGGAATAACCATGATATTAATAGGTGCAAAGGCCTATAGAATAGCTATAAATAGTTCATTTGATAATTTTTCTCCGAAATGGTTTAATTTCAGTTTTGAAGGGTAAGTTTTCAACTAAACTCTTAAATTTTAGTCAGTTAATTAGTACCTTTTTTTAATAATCAAAGGATATCAAATGCTTTAGGGCTTGGAAATCTTTTATTATTTATATTTTTTTGTCATTTTAACATTATAGAAGTTGGGAGACAAATGAAAGACCCAAGTAAACTTAAAAACTTGTAAGTTATCATTGTATTCCAGAATTACATGGTTTAATTTTATATTGCAATAATATTTTTTTTTTAGTGTTATAGTGAGTTTAATAATGATATATGCAGTTACATGTAATTTTACAATTGCTCTAGCTGGTTATATTGCATTTGGTGAAGATGTGAAACCAAATATACTTGTTAACTTTCCAACAAATGATAATGAAGCTACTATCATTAGAATATGTCTTACAATATCAATATTTATATTAATTCCATTATCAGTATATCCTATGATAGCCTCATTTATTAATATATTTAGCAAAGATTATACATTACAATCTAAGAATATATCTCAAAGTAAAAATATAACTTCATGGTCAAACTCAGAGTTACAAAACTTTTGCGATTTTGATTCATATACATCACAATTAAATGATAATATATCATCCTGTATGGAAATACGCTACATAGAGCTTAATACAAATATTGAATCTAACAGAGAACAGCATTATAGTCAAATAACAGAAGAAGAAAATTCAACTTCTATGCTAGAGCAACCATATGCTCCAAATGTTACTATATCTGTATCTGCTTCAGCTCCACGTTTTACCAAAACTAAGATATTTAGAATAATTTGCCTTTTCTTTTTACTCTCTTTTGGTGCTTTTATTGCAACCAGATTATCTTCAGTTGCTGTTCTTACCGAAGTTATAGGGGGAACTATCGATGCTATATTCATACTCTGCCTCCCTGCATATATCAGTTATGTAACTAAAATAAATGAACCTCACATAATAGTGATATTTCTTATTCTACAATGGATTTGTTCTACCTTTAAAGCTATTATGAACTTTTTTTCTAGTCACCATAACCAGCCCTCTAGCTAATTACAAGATCTCATGTCTTGCCACTTCGCCACAATATACTCAAGCCTCAAGTTTCCTATAGTCTATATTGGTAAATGTGAAAATTACTGTACATCATAGTTATTTAAAATATTTTGGATTGAATCACAAACAAAGATATACAAATTTAGTTTGTAATTTCCCAAAATTATTCTACCTTAAGCGCTGATATTTGCTGTAATACATTTGAGTAGCGCTATTTATGGTGGGAATTCAAAAGTAAATATAAATAATATAAATGTACAGGAATAATGAGCATACTCGGTAAGAATTCCTTTCTTTCAACATGTTTGTTATTAATAAGTGCAGCTACGGGTATGGGAATCCTGACATTGCCATGGGCATTTCTCCAGACAGGATTAATATTAGGTTTAATTATTTTAATTTACTGGAGTATCTTATGTGGTTCTACAATATATATATTAATAATGGCAGGTATACATTATAATGTGGGGACTATAACTGAACTTTTGTATCATAGTATTACAGGTGAAATAAAGATACCACATACTGAGGTTATTACTCCCTTAAATCCACCTAAGATGAAAACAAGACGTGAGAAGATAGCAGAACAAATTGTAGTTATTTGTGATATGGCTATTCTGATTGATTGCCTTTTTATGATTCCATGTCTATTAATTTTTTTATCGGATTTTGTTGTACCATTAACGAAATTAGTCCAAACTGAACTTCCATTATTAGCTCAAAGAAATCCTGGTTTGAAGGATTCCAAAATAGCTCATATATTCTATTATATATTCATGTTTATCTCGAATTTCTTTACTGAGCGTTACAGATGTGTAATCTTTTTCTGTATTATCGTCTTTTTCTTATGTCTACCAAATGATTTTACAGCAGTAAGGTTTGCCTCATTTTTATCTGTAATATCTACAGTTTCAACTAGTTTAATTATTACATATCGTTATTTGGGTTCATCTCAGCCTCCTCAATGTGATGGAACTACTATTCGTAATATAAATCCACATTATTGTAGTAAAGGCGATACTAAGCTTTTTAATATTGATACTACAAGTGGTTTTTGGGGATTATGTAGTATCTCAAACATTGTTCTGTTCTCTTATTTTTGTCATTTGGTTCTTTTACCAATTACAGAAAATATTAGAGATTTTTCTTCTTTAAAAATTAAGGGGATTGTGGTTGTATTCGCATTTGTAATAGCTAGTGTAAATAGTACTGTTGGGATGGCAGGATATGCGATTTTCAAGGAAAATACACTTCCAAATGTTATTAACAACTTTTTATACAATGATCCCTTAGTTGTATGTGCAAGGATTTATCTTACATTAGCCTTAACAGTTACTATATGTATGGAAACTTTACCTCTATCTAACAGTGTTGCTTCTTTGATTATTAAAACATATAAAGTAATTAGACGTAAAGTAAATCAGAATTTTGTTCAGACTAATATTGAAATAGAAGATAAATTAAAATTAGATAGTACTAATGTTTTGGGGAAGTCTCATAGTCACGAGGATGACCTGTTTTCTACTGCTGGAATTTCAACAAATGCTTCTACGATTCAGTTAGGAAATGTTAAGTCTCATTTAAGTTGGCAACAACCAACAAATATAGAAGATTCTAATATCGATCAATATAAAGATTGTTGCAAGTTAAAAAGGTTTTGTTGTAATGTTCCAAGGAAATTCTCTGCAAGGCACTACTTACATGCGTTTAACTTGATAATGGTCCTCACTTTTGCTGGAATTTTAGCAGTATCATTTAGTTCAGTTGCAAAGCTAATACAAGTTACAGGGGGAACACTTGATGGGATATTTGTTTTACTTATTCCTGCATGGGTTTACTATTCGACATTTTTTTACAAAAATAATAAGATATTTGGTGGTGTTCTAATAGCTCTTTATATCTTCCACTTTTGCATAGCATCTATTTCTGGTATTATGGCCCTGTTTATAAATCTAGAAGGTTAATGTATACAGGTAGTTTATATTAATATATTTCAGTGAATTCATTTATCTTAATTTACTATTAGGATTTGAGTACTGTAAAGACTTGTGGGATTTTACTATTAGTACATTTACTATTAGTACATTTACTATTAGTACATTTACTATTAAATATATAATCAAAGACTTTATAGCGAATTGAAACATATGAGGTTTACTATATCAATAACTACAAAACTATTTGAGTATTTTGATTGCCGAAATATTAATAATGATCCCTATAATTTGGAGAGTTTTAGAAATTTGATTATTTTCAACAATTTACAGGATTATTTACATCATTAATTAAGTTACATTATTTGAATGTTGTATATTAGGGTTCTAAGTAATCTACTCGCTCTTTAGTTAACTTCCAATGAGATAAGATATATAAAGCTCTATTTGATTATATACAAAATACCTAATAAGAATTTATTATTAAAATAAAATGTGTTACTTGATCTCGGAGATTAAAAACCTGTAATAACTTTCTTGAGCCCTCGCTAAGTTTTTGGATTTATTACAAATCCTTATTTGTCTATTATTATGCAATATATAAAACTATAAATAGTTTAGATAGAAGCATACCTGTTAAAAATAATATTTGATCATTATATTTAACTGTTATATTAGAACTTAAAATATTTCGAAATTTTTAGAGTTTTGACCTTTGAAATATCTCTAAAACCAGTGTAAATATATCTAATAAATAAAAGTCACTTGTAACCCCTATTTTCAAACTCAAACTTGTATAAATACATTATCTCTTTATCTGTAGTACTAGCTTTCACTTATAATTATCAACTACACCTATTCAATGTTTTGCAAATATAAAGCATTATTAAAATTGACAGCTCCTTGCAAAAAATCTATAATTAGTCTACAATTCAAATTCTATTTATAAGGCAGGACTATTAAATGGAACATAAATAGTAGCATTAATCTAGAAAACTCCTAGTCTCTTAATCAAGTGTAGTGAAAGTGGCTTTTTAAATCATTGAGTTGTACTCAAAATAAAGCATTATATTAGAGTTTGTTACCTTTCTCAGATTTAGAAAGAAGTCAAAAAGAAAGTTAGAGTAGGGATTTATTTATTTAAAACAAGCTTCAGTCATTCTCAAGATGCTTGTATTAGTTGGAACAATCACAGTTCGGATGAATTTCATCATCTATTGCTATTTGTATACTTATTGGGAGTTGCCATCATCTATAATAAATGTATTATTATTTCAATGCAACTTCTATGTGGAATTCGTAATATAATTCATACTACTATCACTAGCTATATTGATTATTTGAGCTCCATCATAGCAATTTAAGTAGTAAATTGAATATTAAATAGGATCCTCTTGTACTCAATCAAGTATATCCTATATACTATCCCTCATCATCTCACATTAACATGAACATAAACCTACTTTCTTACCCATACTATACTTAACTCTCTTTGCCTTTCCATTAACTGTTAAAGTACCTTCACCATGCCTTACATCTCTAAAGTATTCACCTTCAAAAACTTCTCCATTTGACTCTACCATACATCCTCTACCTTGCCTTATTCCATTCACAACTTCTCCAGTATACTTCCCACCATCTGGATAAATAATTGTAGCATCCCCTTCTACTTGACCATCCCTCCAATTAGCCTTTAAAATGCGACTATCATCTGCAAATGTCAAAGATCCAGGACCATCTGTAAGTCCATTCTTAAATCCTCCTACATAGAAATTCCCATTAGAGTAAGTATACTTCCCTTGACCATTAGGAGCACCATTCTGGAAGTCCCCTTCATAAGAACTACTATCACTAAATTTCAATAATCCCTGGCCATGTTCCTTGCCATCTAACCATTCACCAGTATAAACTGATCCATCTGTATAACGTGAAGTACCTTGTCCATTACGCATATCTCGAGAATACTGACCTTCATATATACGTCCAGTTGCTAGTTTGTATACACCATAACCCTCCTTTACACCATCCTTATACTCACCTTCAAATCTGTCTCCATTTGGCCATGTGTAAACACCATGACCACACTTAACTCCACGAACATACTCGCCTTCAAATACCTCGCCGTTTGACCATCTATATATTCCATGGCCCCATTTTATGTCATCCTTATAATGACCCTCGAACTTATCTCCATTAGCCCATGTATATATACCATAGCCACTCTTCAACCCATTTGCATACTCACCTTCATAAGTGTCACCAGTATTAACTTTGTATACTCCAGTACCATGTTTAAGTCCCTTCTCATTTACTTCACCTTCATACACACCGTTCGGATCAGTTATAACTGCTCTACGGCTCACTCCTGACATTTCTCAAACAGTAAGCTAGGAATAAAAAAGACTGTTTTTAACCAATGAATACAATAAATATTAGAAACGGTGCTTCGCTTGCCTCCTCATATACGTAAATACATTCCGGTTCTTGTATAAATTTATTTAGGTTAAATAGACACAGTTGCTATACGTATAATGCCATATGGAAAATTGTCTACGTCTAAGTCGCAACTTTAGTACACGCACATATATACTCAGAGACAGTACACAAGCGCTATTTAAATAAATATAAAATCTATAGAATACTTCAAGACTTATGATATAAGCTTTTTTTAATCTCTATATTTAATATTACCAACACTATTATGAGAATATTTACAGTTAGCTACTTATACTTATTACTATTTCTTTTAAAATATCTAAGAGTAGATCAAATCATACCAAGCCTATATACGCGCATATTTGTAACATTAGGCGGTTAATACATTTGAAGATTTCTCTGCATCCTTAGTAAGCGGTACCACTAAAGACTGATTCTTAAGTACCTGTTAAGAAAAAGAATTTTTATATTTCTATAGCAATCGAAGTAATATTAGGTATAGGTCTTGAAAATTTCAGTGTATACTAATATATCTTAACTTTAATGATATGATATATTAAGGACCTAATTATAAATTAACAGATTTTTAACTAATTAAGAGATGAAGCTGGTGTTTCTTTTTTTTTTCTTTAAATAAGCCCTTAGAGGTACTACTTTTGTGTTTAAAGTACACTAGCTAATTGTGTATTAATATGGGATCTATTATTTGCACTTTATATTTAGTAAGAATTACAGGAAATAACTATGTACTAAAGGTAACAACACAATTCCTACTATATTATTTTTAATAAATAGTTAAGCATGTATATCAATACATATTTAGTTGTATTCAAAGTATATTTTGTGTGCATCAAATATAGTTGGTTCAGTTATATCTATTAATATCTAGATTACTGTGTATATCACGATCTTATTAATATAAATATTCCAAAATTAATAGTCAGTTCTTATATAATGTATACTAACAGCCAGCAATAAATGGCTTGATGTTCAGTAATTTTCAAGTTCACTTTTAAATCTAATATCTGAAATTTGAATGTTGTATTCTATAATATAGTTACAAGACTTCTAGATAAAGTCTTAAATATAGTGATAAGATCCCTAGCTAATTAAAACCTTGGGAAATTACCAAAGTTATCAGAATCTTGTCAATATCCTGGGCGGTATTAAAATCTTTTTAAGGTTCGCTTTTTTTTTAATTAATTACAATAACAAGATTCAGATTGGCGCTGCTATTATCTTTTTACAAAGATTGTGAGATCTATCTCATTCTATTCTACTTAAAGAGATTTCTTTTTTTTTACCTCAAGTATCTTTAGTATTTATTTTTTTTTTTTGAATTATAATATATTGTGGATCTAATAAAGTGATGACAACTAAAGTTCTTGTTGCAATAGCTGACGGGGTCGAGGAGATTGAATTTGTTACACCTGTTGATATTATGAGGAGAGCAGGTTTAGATGTTTTAATAGCGTCTGTTGGTGATAATTTGAATGTGGTGGGCGCAAATGGTATTAAGCTGTGTGCTGATGTGCTTTTAAAAGACTTAGATAAAGGTTTTAATGCAATAGTTTGTCCAGGTGGTTTGGGATGCTCAAAAGCTCTTGCAGAATCCAACTTATTTAAGGAACATCTACATCATACAAAGAATAGTGGAGGTATAATAGCGGCTATTTGTGCCTCACCTGCTTTAGTTTTAGAACCACATGGTCTATTAGATGATGTTGAACATGCAGTTTGTTACCCTTCTATGAAAAATCAATTATCTAAACCTCATCCGGAACAACCACATGTTGCAGTAGATGCAAATGTAATAACTTCTCAAGCACCTGGAACTGCTATTGAATTTGGTCTACATTTAGTGGCTGCACTTTGTGGTGAGGCAACTGCTAAACAAGTTTCTGAAGGGATTATAGCTAGTCACCATTACAAATCTTAAATTTATTTATTTTGGGAATGTTAGATTAAATACAATTCAATGACCATTTATGTCTAGTTACGTACTTTTTAGTGAAGTTTCTGTGCTCTTGCAACTAATATTTTGATTATTTATATTTATTATTACTGTAATTTGAATATCTGCTTATATATAACATTGCAAATATACTTTTTTTCCTAATAAATTGAATATATCTTCATATAATTAACCTCACTGCTTAGTTTGTGTGTGTAATAAAGATTTACACGCAAATTCTCTGCTACAAGCTACACATCCATACTATTTAAAATAATGATGAATTTCCTGGTTGGTTTGCTTCCTATTATACTTATTACAACTAATTCCCAGATTTTAGAAGCTTTAGAATTGAAATCTAAAAAGTCCGACTTTGTATTTCAGAAAACTTTAAAAACAAATAGTATATGTCAGACATTGGATTGTAAAGTACACAAAGGCTATATAGGTACCAGTCCAGGTGAATGTTTCTTTGTAACTCGTTGTAGTAATTGTAAAAGGGCGACAAAATTGCATTCTCCAGCTTCTTTTTGTTCAACTTTTTCTTCTTTTTCCGAAGAAATTACTTTATTTCAAGGTTTTCTACAGTTAGAAAATATAGTATCAAAATCAGATAATAATGAAGATGCAGATTCTCTTTTAGATTCAGGAGATGATAAAGATAATATATCTGATTCAATAGAAGATTCTAAAGATTCTGAAGACTTTTCAAAAAAGGATAAAAGTGAATTAGATAGTAAACAAGAAGAAGTTTCTAGTCAGATAGTGAATGAAGATGATGAAAGTGTAAATAATATGTATTCCTTAAATTCATTAAAGTCCTCATTTCTTCAGTTACATTCTGATATGAGTACTGATGATTCTGATTTCTTAGAAGAAAATGAAACTCAGAAGAAACCCAACAAAAAGCATACGAATAATTCTTCAAAATATAAGAAAGTAAACTCAAAGGTCCCAGAAATTTTCAGAAATATTTTTAAAAAAAAAAAGACTGAAAATAAAAAATCAAATAAGGATAATGATAATGATATAGAAGATGATGTTGAGGTTGAAAAAAAAAAGAAAAAAAGCTCAAGGGGCTTTCCAGGGCTAAATATATTCGAGGGGAAAAAATCGAAAAATAAGCATATAGAAACCGAATATAAATACGAAAATGAAGGATCAATTATGAGAATGGGATCTAAAATAGAGTGGTTTTTAAAAGGAGAAAAGTTTCTTTCAAGAATAAACAATTGTGAAGTAAGTTCAATTATATTTCAGTACTTTCACCATAGTATCTATAATTTATTTCATATATAATTTTAGGTTATTAACAATTATGTGCAACTTACAGTTCATACCTTAATACAATTTTACTCTACAGAAATAAGTAACAAAGAAAATTCTTTTTTTACAAAACGCAAATATCCATCTTTTGAATTTAAGGTAGATGTTCAATGTAAAGAAGATTCAAAATGTATTAAACCTTCTCAATATATAGGAAAACTAAGGCCTAATCAAAAACTTCTTTTGTAAGTTTAAAAATTATTGTAATAAATCTAAAATATATTTTTCATAAATTGAATAAAGATCAAATGCTGTTTCAGTACCTATTGATGTATTATCTAAAAATGGCCTATCTACCATTATACAAGGCTTAAAGGCTACATATAAATGCAATAGTAAACACTGTTATCCTAATCAATATAACTCTTGTGTTAGAATTACTTGTTCTTCAAACCAAAATACTCTTCAACAAGACAAATGGAAAGCTAAACAGGTAAGAAATTAAATATTGGATCTATTAAACAATACAAAATATTGTGTTTTATCTTACAATTTTTTTTTTTTCAGGAATTACTTAATAAGGAAAGGTTAAATATAATGGATTCAACAGTATCAAAAGAGCTTCAAGTCTTTAGGTGAGTGAATAATCATTAGAAATATTATATTTAATGCATATACAATAAAGAATAAAACTCTCAATATCTAATTTATTTCAGAGATGAATCTACAAAAGCTGCAGAAGAAAGGAAGAGAATTCTTGATCAGAAGAGTGAACTTAAAGAAGAAATTCCTAAAAAAGATGTTGAAGTTATTGAGGAAAAAGTTTCATATGATAATAATTATGATATAATAAACAAAGATGAAAGAGAATCTAAACAAGATATTAATAATACTACTTTAGTAACTCAAGAGTTTAAACAGAACTCTAAAAATTTTAACAATAAATCAAATATAAATAAAGATGAAGAAACTAACTTGTCTGTAGAATACCAAACTATCCATGAGGGTGAAGCTATTGCACCTCCTACTGAAGAAATACGTCAGCAGAGCTTAGAGCAGCGTCTTAAACGTTCATTATCTATAGCTGATACAAATATAGATGAAGCAGAGGTATGTTTAATTTATAATAAATTAATACAACTAATATAATATATTGGAAAATTATAAATATTATTTTTGATTTTAGGATCAAGAACTTCATGAAAAAAATCAAGATGATGAATCTTTAAATCATATTGAATTCAACGAAGTACAGCCTTCAATACCTATTGATAAAGAAACTGATGAACCAATAGTTAACAAATCAAATGGGAAAATAGTAATATTTATAACAATTGGTATTGCCACCTTCTTACTTATTCTTGGAGGAATACTCTGTATAATGTGATTAACAACTAAAAAAAAAAATCTACAAAATTTCATATTATATTTTAAATTGGCTATTAAATATATATCAATAAGTTATTTATTTACTTATTAGCATTATATTACAAAAATACTTGTATCCTTCAAAATTTTAAATAGCTATAGTAATATTTCACATCTATTTTTCTTTTAAATATATCCAGCTATTAAGTTATTCTCAAAATTAATATTTACCTAGAATTCAAAGTATTTAATTTTAATCTTTATATTATCTTTACTAAATCACTAATGTTGTTATACAGTTAATATAATACTGGTTTGATCTATTTTATAAAATTATGATATTTTCTTTTATTTACTAATATTAGTATCAGTATATAAATAATTTAACTATTTATCATTAAAATCTATATAAAATTATATTTTAGACTCTTTAATTAATCAGAAATTTATTTTTATACTTAAACATTAACAAAAAAGTTCATTTTATAAAAATTAACTTAAAATATTGAAATTTTACAAGCTATCCAAGATATTTTTTGAGAATTTTCAAATTTAATATTAATGATATTATCTAAAGTATTCAATTAATAATACCTATCCGCAACATAAATGAATATTTTTATAGGTTTTATTATAATCTTGTTTATAAAGTTCAGTAATATCTCAAATCTAGTTTTATTTTATTTTCTATATTCTAAATAGAAAATTTTCTTTTTGTTATAGTTTATATTATCTTCTTTTATATTTAATAAGATCATAGAAACTTTAAAGGTATCTTTATAATTTGAGGCTAAATAACATTGAATTTATTCTAAAGTTTAATAAATAAGATAATAATTAATAAAATACGCATACATCTTAATGTTCCAACTATCAAAATATATTAGATAATATAATAAACTTTCACATCTTATACACCTCATTTATAAATACCTAATTACTTAAATTGATACTTTAATCTTAGTTCAGTCATCAGTACAAAAATGTTTATATTTATAATATTTTTAATAGTTAAATCATTAGTTAAAAAAATCTTATAGGTTTTATCATTTGTAAGTTTTATAGTTAAAGTTTCTGATTTTAATCTTAGAATTTCATTAACAACTCAAATATTCTCCATAATCAATATAAAATATACTTTTATAACACTAAATATTATATTTCCAAAGTTTAAAATCTATTACCTCTAATTTGCAATATAATAGCTAAAAATCATCAATGAATATATTATTAATATTAATTAGAAGAGTTGTTACTTCACAAAATATTATAGATCTAAATTGTATTTCTTATTATACTCTTAATAATTTAAGTTCAAAAATAATATTATATATTATCAATAAAAAAGAATTTACTACTTTCTTATTATTTAAAACATATATGATCACCCTTTTATATTTCAAAGATAAAGAAGTTATTACCTATAAATCATTGTATCAAATAAAATCTTCATAGATATCCTAAACTTTTGTATATTTTAATTTGGAAATACGAATATAAATATATGAATACTTATTGTTAATAACAATAAATATTACTTTATTTCAAGTCTTAAAGTTCCTCTTTATCCTATACATAAACTAAATAATAAATTTCAGTATTTAATATATTCATGTATAAGTAGAATTTATCTTCTTTTCTGAAGTGCTATTCAATTAAACCTTTAGTTTTCACATAGAAACGAAATTTAGTATTAACATTATATTACCAAGTAATTGTTAAATATATATTATTAGTAGTTAACAATTATATCCGATAAGTTCATTTTAAAGTATTTCGTAGCTTTACTTCTCTAGTTACCTCTTAATTCTAATAACTTAATATAAAGTGATAATCTGTCATATTTAATCTTCAATGTTACATCTATATTAGCAAAGTTACCCATGTAAAGTAAGAGTAAAAAGTGGATTTCTAATATTTTATATAGGAATAGTTAAATATAACAGGTAATATATTATAAATAGGATCTTCTAACTTGTTAATTATGCTCTGTACTAGTAATCTATAATACGAATTATAAAAGGTCCAATAATATTCAATAATAAACTAAATAAGTCCATAATTTAAAATAATCCCCTTTTTTTTTTTTTTTGGTAAATTTGATGGTAGTACTTTATCATCTAAAAACAGGATTCATATTATTCAATACAAATAAACCTCAAGTTCAATAACTATAGGCGGTAATAATATACCGCTTTATTACGTGATATTCTTGTCTAATTTCAAATTTTGTGATTTGTGTGTATATTATATTAACATGTCTATCACTTAGATATCAATATAAACAATTCTAATTTATTGATATATTTACTCATCAATAAGATTTAACAAAAACAAAGAACAGAAATTTTAGATCTATTAAATAAAAAGGATAGTAGTTGAAAGATGGAAGGTGATCAACCAAGTGTCCCAACAATTGTACCTCAATCCTCAAATATCTTGCTTCCAATTTCTGGTGCACCTTCAATACCAACATTATATGCTCAACCAAAGACATTTGTACCAGTAGATTGTAGAGTAATGCCAGGTTACCCATATGCAAGTTTAGCAGGCGTACCATGTGTAATGCCACCTTTATTACCAGAATTTGTTAGTTCTTGCAAGAATACAGAAACAAGAAGTTTGGAATTACCAGAACCTCATCGTTTTCATAATGGTCAACCTTTAAATCCATATATACCACCAACGGATCAAACTATAATAGTTAATGCTCCTTATCATATGGCACAATTTAATCCTGTAAATGGTTCTAATATGTATTCTCCATGTAATCCATTTGCAGCATATCCATATGGTATACCAGCAAGAGATCCAATTCCAGGATCCCAACCTAATAAAACAGGGTTTTATGCCTATTAGATAGTGAAATGGCTTTATTGTGAAAATAAGGTACATGGGTATATTAATAATATATTTCCATAGTCTTATTAAAGAGCTATTAAGATATTTACGATAATAAATCCTACTAATAGGGCTATATTTTAGAGTCCTAATTGCTATATATTAATTTAGATTGAAATTAGATTTTTATTAATACATGACATATTAGACTACAAAGAGACCATTATTGTAAGCATTTACTTAAGTAATATTTCTTATTCTATACATTATTTAAAAGTTATTGATTCTTTTTTCTTTTTTTTCTCTATTAGGAGTAAAGTACTACTAGATAAGTTTAACTTTGAATGTGGTACTACAGTACCATTGGATCCCCACTATTCAAGCGGTGTAATAGGCGGTAATATTTCGGGAACTGCATTGAAGCATACACAAAGTAGTATCTTGGAATTTTAAAAAATATGGAGGAGGAAATAAATGTTATAGATAAGAATACAGAATTCAATATTCCAGAATTTGCACCTAAGAACAATAATATTTATAATGGAATTGATTTATCTGCAATTCCTATACAGTCACTAATAGTAAGTAATGAATGGCAGATGAGAATTTATGGATATGAGAAATTAATAAATGAAATGGATCTAGGGGAGAAACCTAGCTTTTTAACAGAAATGATACCAAACATGATTTCAGATAAAAATGTTGCAGCTCAGGGTAAAGCAATTCAAGCAATATCCAAGTATATATTTTTATACTGTAGTACATCAAATACTGATATAGATTTGAGGAGAATATGGAAGGAAGATTTGGTTGATATATTGATAAAAAAGACACTTTATAATTCTAAGACATCTAGTCCATCTATCTCTTTAGTTGCATCAATATTTGAGACATCATTATTAATTGAAGGAGCTACTATAGACAGTACGAACTTTTTATGGGAAGATATGAATACATTTTTGGAGACAAACAGGAAAGCAAAAGGATTAGTAATAAGACAAATTTTAGGTATTGTTTCACTTTATTCACATATGATTGAAAATTATGGTATAGAGTATTTACCTATTACTCAATGGTGCAATAAAACTGCATTTTTACTTGCGGATTGTAGTGATAAATCTGTTAGAGATTCTGTTTATTCAATTTTTGTTCTTACATTTAGTTATACTAAGAATATTGATGGTATTATCCAATTACTAAGTTCTCCTCAACAACAAGAAGTTGAGAAGAGATGTAATGCTATAATAGAAACAAATGGAGACTCATTTGCTACACCTTTAAAAAAAGAATTTCTTGCAAAGTTACAAAGTAATAAGAATTTGAATAGTGAGAAATTGACAAAGAAAGGATATTTGGAACAAGGAACGAATAAACTTAGTTCAGTATATGATACCATAGAAGCAGTAGATGTAATTCATATGTTACCAAATAATTGGTTAAATATTGTCGGATCTAAGGAAATAAAATGGAATGAGAGAAAAGCTGCTGTTGATCAATTAATTCAGTTATGTGAAAAATATCCTAAGCTAGCAATTTCACAAAATGATAATCCAAAGGCAAGTAATAATCAGAATACAAGTGGTTCAAATAGTGGGAAAGGGAATTCACCTCCAAGTTTGAATGATTTCCAGAATATGTTTTCAATTTTTCAAAGAATGCTAAAACTAGAAAGTAATATAGCCTTATTAGTTTCATTATTACGTTTAATTGGAAGTTTATCCAAGGGTTTGCGTGGAAGAATCAGTAATATTTTGCGTCCAACAGCTGTACAGATAATGGTTAAATTAAAAGATCAAAATAGGAGTATTTGTAATGAGGCTGTAAATTCTTTGATGGCTATACTAACATATTCTTGTACTCTAGACCAACTTTACGAAGATTTACATATATGTGGTTTAAAAGCTGCTCCAGCAACAGCTAAATGTTCAGCAATGAGCATTTTTTTAAATTTGATCGATATGGTTATAGAAAAGAAGGATTTTCCTGAAAAACATTTAAAAGGATTTAAAATGTTAGTGAATGATATACCTCCACTTTTAGATGATGCATCTGCTCAAGTTAGATCTTCTGCTTCTGTAATTTTATTAAGGCTAAGAGATCCTATATTTGGGTCTACCATAAATTCGAATGCTAATAAGATATTTGATAGTTTAAATAGTGCAAAGCAAAAACTTTTGGAAGATACTAGAAAGAAACTGAGGATTTCTGAATTTACTACTGTATCGGATATTACAAATACTGATGAACAACAGGAACTTCAAGAATTTCCTACAGTTATAACGAAATCAGTTTCCTTGAACTCAAGACAAATTCCGAATTGTACAAATGTAGCAAATATTAAGAATTCGTCTCAGGTTTCTGGACTAGTAAATCTTAAAAATTCGATATTTACTCAAAGTACCTTAACTACAACTAATACAAGTGATATATCTTCACTAAATTTGACTGGTTCTAATTCTCAGAATACAAAAAATCCAACTAATTTAAAGAATTCTAAAATAATGAATACAAATATAAATTCACAAATAGCACTAAAAAAACCCTTTAAATTATCTTCACCCAAAAAGGCTGAAGAGACAGTGCAAATGAATTCTTTGAATAAATCTCATTTACCAGCTAATAAATCTACTAAATATATATCACAATCAAAAGATAATTCATGCCTTGATAATTTATCTCTTTCAGAAAATTTATCAATAAGTGGGAAATACTTGCAATCATTATCAGTTATAGAAACTCCAAAAACGACAAATATGCCAACTATGCTACAAGCTTTATCTTCTCATAATAGACAGAATGTAGATTTTAAAGAAAGTATCGATACTAAAATTAGTGAAAAATTGTCATGTACATCAGATTATATTTCAAAAATGAAATCACTAAAAATAGAAGATACAACTCGCTCAGTAGTTTATATAGATCAGATTGATAGCCAACTGTGCATATATACTAATTCCAGCTTTGATAATAATTTATTAATGAATAATTCAGAAATTCCTCAAAATATTTGCAAATATCTTACATCTCTAGTTTCTACAAGTTTGTTGAGTAAAATGTTTAGTGATAACTTGGCACTTGTAAATGATGCTATCAGATTTTGGGGTGGATATTTCATGGAAGAAAATCAAAATGTATCATTAGAGAAAGTTGTATTTATTAAAATATTATTACTATGGTTAGCTGAATATACTGAAAAAAGGGTAATTCTACAGTATGACAATCTTTTACTATCTATATTTCATATTATAAATAAATGTGATAAGGCAAGTATATGTAATCTTTGGACTTATAATGTGACTTATATATTATATTACATAATAATCAACATCTTAATCTATGACTTGTTCCAATTTCAGAATGATCCAGAATTGTGTAGTTTTGAAAGTGAAAAATATGAGAAGATTGGATCTATACTTTTACATAAGTATATTCAAGTTGAAGATGAGGATTACATGTATGATATAAATTCTATAGATAGATCAGAATATTTGGATCACAAGAATTTTGTGATTAGTACTATACTAATAATAGCTTTGAATAGAAATGAGATCAATAAGCCTAAAGTAGCTAATATGTTGAAATGCCAGATAATACAATCAAAAGATGAAACAAGTCTATTTACAAGTTTTGGATTATCAAATATTTTATTATTAATAAACATTTACTGTGAATCAGTAGTGCAAAATTTAAATTATCCAAATTTAGCTTTAATTAAAGATTTACTTTGGACTGTAGCTAATATTTGTGGCTATCAAATGTGGAATTATATAGTCTCAGAGTTCTTAAGCAACTGCAAGGCTGAAATAATTTTAAATAATATCAATATTACAAATAATAATTCTAACACTGTAGAAATATCAAAATCATTAGAATATTCCATATCATCTAACGGTATTTTTACATGTACAAATCTTTTTACTAAAAATATATTGTGGACATTTAATATGCTAGGATTTAATAATACACCTGGACCAAAAAAGAGATATAGTACTGATTTGACTTTAACATCACTTATGTCTATATCTATTGAAAATACCCTTCAGTTCCAAATAGAAAACTTATTTAAATTACTACCGAAAGTCCTAACAATTGAAGATACTTCAATTGTAAGTTCTCAAAGTTCAAAATTTGTACTTTTTGAACATATAAGAAATATATATATACTTGGATTTCATATATTTTTCTCACTACCAAGTATTATGAATCTAAATAAATATCAGTTAAGTGATAGTAAAAAGATGGTTGCAAATCCTTTCTATGGGATTATAGATCATATGGAACAATTATCTTCAATTTACCAGTCTTTTTTAGTTAGAGATGAATGTCCTACTAAAACAGTAATATTTTATGTACTTTTAATAATGAGTAACTATTTTTCTTGGAAAGAAAATATCCAAGATGAAAATTTAAAAACAAATCTTGTGACATCATTGAATAATATAATGGGAAACAACATTATTTCAGCATATCAACAATATTTACCAAAATTAGTTGTAACGGTATTTGATGTCATTCTGAAAAATGATAAAGGTAAAAACTACCTTAAATTTGACAAAGATCTTCTGCAAAGATTATTACCTAAGATTTTGAGAAGGGTTAAAGCCTCTTTTATTAATACGTCATGCTGGACTTCTCATATATCTTCTGTTGAACATTGTATAGAATGTTTGTTTGGACAAAATGCCGACCCTAGTGAATCTTCAATTCTTGTTGGATTTACTATTGACTATATTGCATTAATACTTGAAAATGGACATGAATTATTTCGAATGATTAAAACAAATGAATATATACTAAAGGATTTTATCAAATTTATAAATAGTTCTAAAGATCAATCTGAATACTTGTATAATCAACAGAAAGTACAATATATTCAATCATTTATGAGTATACCAACGAATTATACACTAGATAAGCAATAAAAGAAGAAATCATAACAGTGAAGTATTATTCTACTATTTGAAACTAAACATACAACTTAATATTTCAAATCATTTTATCTATAAATAAGATGTGAATACATTTAATTTAGTCCATTTATTCAATTCTCTCAAGCTTATCTTCTATATCTCATTGATTTAAAGTTAAAATTCAAATATAAAGTTCCATTTTCAAATTTATTTTTGAACCCACTTTTTGTATTTTTATCCCACTCTTTGTCTATTATTGAAAAGGCTATATCTTTGTAAATATTTCTATCACAAGTTATAACAAGTAAGACAAAATTACATGATGTATTTTCAAATATTAGCATATTATCATCTTCAAGGGTATCTATATTTTGTTTTTCTGATATTTCAATATTATTTATCTCAATATATTTCCTTTTAGTAGTAATATACCATCTAGGTACAATATGTTTATTTCTTCCCTTAAGTAATTCAGGAAATTTAACCTTAAAAGTATATCCATGAATAGTTTTAGGTGGTAAGCTATCTTCATTATAATAATTACGGTTATAACGATTCCAAACATATCGTGCATTGATTTTCGAATAAACTTGTGGAACTAGTAATTCATTATCATTTCTTTGATGATTAGATAAATTACCACTCCTAGATGGAATAGGAAATTCGACCATTGGTAATTGGACAAGTTGCTCATCCTCATTATTACAGTAAATTGCTCTTTTAGTTCCTTCCTCAATTTCTGAATGATTAATTTCTGATTTTAAACTTTCAATATTATCATTACTTTGAGATAACTCTATCTTATATTTTGAAGCTAAATTATCTAACCATTTACTAGCATTTCTCTGATACATTGATTCTATTATTTCGATGGTATTGTAAGTTATTTGTATACTAATAATGACTATTACCTTACTCCAATATTCTTGATCATCCTGCAACTTATTTTCAATATCTTTCTTCATTAAATGGAGCTCATCAAGATCTTTTTCTCTTATTACTTTTTTAATCTCATCATCATCATTCTCTAATATATTACTGTCAATTTCCGTTTTTTTTAAAATGTATTTCAACCCATATAAGACAACAGTCCATTCTGGTGCAAGTTCTATACTAGAATTATCATCTTTAAAAGATATATGGGAATCTACTTCTCTTATAATCTCATCCAAGATATGTTTGTCCTTGTGTCTTAGTATATGCTCTAGTTGACTTGATAATTTACAATGCCTCAACCAAAGAAGATAAGAAAGTGGAGTACCTAAACCTATTAAAATTAGAGAGTCAAGTGAGTGTGAAAGAGGTGATATATAGTTAGAAGTGTTGAAATGTTTGTTATTGTTATTGAAAAATGAAAACAAAAGAATTTTCCAAAAAAATTGATCCAACACAGATTCTCGCCTTTCTTTTAACTTTATTACTGACAAGCTTTTTATCTGATAACTTTGGAGTTTCTCCTCATCTTCTAACCAATTCAAATATCTTGTTTCCTCATCTTTAGTTAAATGGTTTTTTCTTGGAGGTTCATTAACTTCAAATTTTTCTCTTCTTCTATGTATAGCTAATACCTCATCAATTTCTATTGGACACACGCCATATTTAGACCATGGATACGTATTTCCTTTATTTTCAACTTGATGTTTCTCACTATTTAGTGTTTCAGCTTCTAGCTTCTTCTTCCAAATGAAAGGTACAGATAAACTGCTGTCACCAAATGGGTTATTATCATCTGTATAGCCTAATTCTTGTAGTATGCATAATCTATCTGATCTACATTCGTTTAATCGACGTAATTTTGTATATTTAGTCTCAGAATCCTCTTCCTCCATTCTATTAGAAATAAATGATGTCAAACCCCGGTATAACTTGAGACACCACGTTTTAGTTCAAATCCAAATTTGATAAAGAAAAATGTTTACCTGGTTATTTAAAATATATTAAGACACTTTAAACATAGTATATTTGAAGATTAAGGAATTGCATATAGATATTATTCAAAATGGAAACATATAATTACAGTGATAGCACTACTTTAACAGATTACACTATGAAATAGGCTAGCACTATAGTCAAAGGTCAATGAATAGCCACACTACAAAATATATGTATATTATTCTAATATATCAGAGTCAAATATAATTTAGACTAGTTATAATTAGGGACTATTGTTATTAGCACTAATATATATATATATATATATTGTATAAATTATAATTATTGTCAAAAACCCAAATACAAAGTGTGAACTTGTTACAAACTCGGAAATATTACAAATAATAACATATTTATGGTCTTTAAAAATCTTTTTCTAAAAGTTTATAAAAAATTAAATATTAATTTTGTTATTTCTCTAATATAATAAAATAAATGTAAGATTGTTATCTATATACAAACTAAATGAGTTCAACTTTATTTATAAGTAATATTTTAAGAGTCTCCTGTGCACTATATAAAACAATCAATAGATATGTTAACATAAATAATTAAACAATATACTTTACTTTTATATATACTATAGTAATATTGTCTCAAATGTACCTCCAAACTTTACTGGATTATTTCCTTGACAATTCAATAATTCTCACTTTTATTAAAAATTTCTAATATTTTAAAAGTTATTATTAGGCTATATTATACAAATAATCTATAATTTATAGTAACAGTATTTAAATATTCTTATTATAAGTTATTCTATTACAGTTAATTCCAGATATCTATTATTATTTAAAACATCTTTTTTTTAAAAAAAAATCTTAAATACTATAAATAATTATTTATTTTTGTACTTTTTAATTGTATATTTGTAAATAATAAACTTTAGTATTATTCAGTTTCAATCAGTAATAATAACCTCATAGGTACCTTAAAATACTTGAAAGCTTTATATAGAATTAATAATAAATTCAATCTAGTCAATCTAAAAATTATATTTATAAATTATGATAAAGATATAAGGCTCTTTTTAAAATTCTATTTTATATTTTATATATATGTAAATATATTAAAAATTTCAAGATCAGCCAATTATAATAGAATATTAAATTCAAATATAACCTATTTTTATTATTAGTGATATTGAATAATTAGAATATAATACAAATAACATCTATTTTAAAATGTGAAAGTTTGAATTGATGATAAAAGATATATTTACTTTATATTTTAATTGTGAATTACTGTATTATGGGGATATTTTATCAATATATAGTTATAAACATTTCAAGAATTAATTAATTAGTTAATATAGCAATATTTAGTAAGATTAAGTAATGTATAATATGTAATGAATATTATTTTACTTAGCATAGTAACTTTGATAAATGTTTGACTTCATGTAATTCAGATAGCAAAATTTCATTTTTTAGATATATTAACGAATAATATGAGATATCCAATTAAGTTGTCGCTATATAAATATATAGGCTTACATAAAGTAGATAATATTTATAAATAATTTTGATCTTGAAGTAATTACCTCCAATATAATACATCTTGACTAATCTAACTCTAGCTAAATCTAAAAAAGTAACTATATCAGAATGCATTTGGGCATCATGGACGTATATATGGCGCTTAAGTGCTGCAAAATAAGATGCGATTATCCCCAATTCTATGCACGCAATGGTTCAATTGAACTATACTAATATTCGTCTAAGATATCCCCTATTCATCATATAGTTCAAAATGGTAACTAGGCAAAAATTAAATGCAAGTGATTGGTTCAATGAATATATTCAATCAAATACTATGATGGTACCAACACCAGATAATTTTCTTAATCTTGTAGAACAAGTTGCTTATGCCTGCTATAGATTAAGACGATTTCCAGATGCCTTTAGCTTTAAGTGTGTTGAATACCAACAATCACTAAAGTATTTTCTACCTCCACCACCTATGCAGTTACCATTAACTGAAAAGATGATGTTGCAATCTAAAAATATGATATCTAGTCTATCCTATAGAAAAAATCACAATGTGTCTAGTATTGTAGATTTAACCAATAAATTAAATATAAATGGTGTTGTTATTTCTTCTAAAGGAATCAAGCACTTTCAGCATGACCTATTCAAATATATTCCCCTAAATGATATTGAAGAGTACGAGATACAGATGTTTAGAAAATACAAACCTAAAGATGGGGATTTAGATAATTTTATGCCTATGGAGAGCCTCAAAGGTTTTTTTGACCGTAATTATATACCTTTAGGATATATTGATGAAGATTTTATAAAAAATATTCAGCAAATAAATGATAATAAACAGAATAACAAAGTATCAATAGCCAAAATTTATTCAGGGATAACTTATAGGCATAGATTTTCCAAGTTATTACATTCGATTATTAATAAGATGGTATTTTTAATGGTTATGGCAGGTAGAGGGTGGTTTATTCATAGAGAGGCTCGTGAGGATCTTGTTAATTTTTTGTGTTGGCACTTATGGCATAATAGCACAGAAATTAGAGGAATTTATTTTGATTTTATAATAACAAGTGTAGAGAATCGAATACGTCATATAAGAGATTCTGTAGGGAGATATTATCGGAATCACTTAGGACAAACACTATCTCCAAATTCAACACTCACAAAACGTCAGAGCTATTGGATGAAAGCATCTGATTTCCAATTATTGAGACTTTCATCAATGCTGGAATTCTATGTTTTACGTAAACAAGCCTCTATAACTGTTGATGCTCTTATGGGTAACATAGAATATAATAACTGCGAGGATTATCTTAAGCAACAAATATATGCATTTTTATATTCTATAGCTACTCCTAGTGATGAAGAATTAAAATTACTACAAGGTAATAATGCTGATGACTTATCTAGAATTAAACATATTATGAAAATATTTGAATATAACTCATATTATATAATATATAGACGATGTGAATTTTGGTTTCAGCTTTTAGCTTTTAGTCAAGATAATAATTTGTCAAGTAATGCATTTTTAGTCAGTACAGTTCAACTTCCAATTAATATGGTTGCTTCTATTAAAGCTATTAAAACTCATATTTATAATTGTTTAAATATTAGTACTTCCAATAGAGTACCATGTATTCCTCCTGTAAATCCAAACATGGTCCAGTTATCTGATAAATTATTGATTTTACCTCCCAGTATAATGCAAGGATCATATTGTACATTGCCAGATAGTTCCAAAGTAAACCAATGTTATAATTCACCTTCATTAATATCTCCTACATTATCTCCTGAAATCCCCCCAAAATATATAGATAAAATTGATAAATCACCTTTGAAAGGTATAGATGCTCTTGCTCAAGCTGCAACTGATGAATTATATGAATTCAGTAATATACATTAAATAAGATTATAATTATATGATATATATATCTGTAATATTATAAAGAAATATATAATAAATTATAGTATTGAACAATTTGGATTAGTAATATACAAATATACAGATCAATCTATTTAAAATTTCATCCTTATTACATTAACTTAAATTTATTCCTATGCATTCTTCATCTATTAGATAAATTTATATATTTGTAACGACTTCGTGGTATATTCATTACATTATAAATTTACCTTGTTGAAGATAAATCTGAATTTTGATTAATTTGTATCTATTTAGGCTAAATATTATACTGTGAAGTTAATCAGTAATAGGTAGCTACTCTTAGTGTAAATTGAAATAGTATTGAAATTTTGGGGGATAATAATACTACATTTCTGGTTTTGTAGTCATAGTAAAACCTAAAGGAAATATCCAATATTAAGTAGTACTATTTATTTGGTGTTATTAAGTAAATTTGTTTTTATACTATTATTTTAGGTTATATTAAGTGACCATATATTTAGTATTAGATCACTTAAGTAGAGTTTTCATATACTTTTCTATATATATTCAATACAGTAAAATTCTAGATTATAATATATCTACAATTTACATTAAGAACAAGAACGACAATATTAGAATCAATTCGTTTTATACTATTAGATTTAGTAGTTTATATTAGTATTTATTGTCATACTGCCAGATAAAATCTTAATAATTAAACTGTATTTAGAATTTTACTTTAATATAAGCTTCTGTCTTTTCACTAAACACAATTCTACAATAAGAAATTAATATTTAGTGACATTTTCAGCTAGTTTGAGATACTTTAAATATTCTTGTCATTTTAAACACTAAAATATATTACAAGATTAATTATATTTAAATTATCAGTCAAGTAGATCATTTGATAAATAAGTTAGTAAATAAATATCTCCTTTAAATTCCCTACTCTATATTAGTAAAATTATGTTAACAGCTCAACTGAAAGTTTTAAATATACAAAAATCAGTATCATTTAATTAATCAGGTAATATAAAACTTCCATATAATATATTCTAGTTACTCTATACTTGTAATATTTAAGTGTTATACTTAAATTCACCTATATTATTTCATTATAAGTGCAAATCTTTTAAATATCTTCTTATATATTTAATGAAATTTATTTAAACAATATAATTTATACTTAATAGATATCTTTCTGAAATTCAGAGTTTGTACTCCAGTAATAATATAACCTTCACTACCCTTTCAATAAAATATTTAAAATTTAATTCAGCTTTCTACTAATATAGACTAACTTTTTTAGTTCATATATTTTTAATAAAAATCTGTGTTTCATTAAAACTTGCAACAATTTACAGAACACAAACAAATATTTTGACAAATCACTTCGGAACATTATTATTGATCCAATGACTAAATATTATGCATAAATATCCAAATAACTTTTAATTACTATTAATATAAATAACATCAAGTTTATTATTTTAAATTTCTATAATTTATTAACGAATAATCGATCAACTTAATTTTTATAAAATCCTTATCAATAGCCTTTGATCCTGTAACACATTGTGTGCAGATCAATTTCATGCTATTAAATTTGAAAATTTGTTTCTCCTTTCTTTTTTTTTTTTATAACTACAAGTCCCATTTTTTTTGTAGCTGTGTATATATCATAAAATATTAATTTTCTTATAATGAAAATTAAGAAAATAAAATATGCTAAATCAACAAGAGAGAAGCTACGTCGTTTCTTGGATAAAATAATAAAAACAAATTTATTTATAATAGTAACATTTATAACTTGTATTTTAAGTCTGGTTTTAGTAATTTTCCCATGCATCTATACCCATAATGGAGATAAATATGGAATTTCAATACCACTTTTATATAGTAGATCTTATATTGATTTTGTTCTATTAACATTAATAATAATTCATACATTGGATTCAGAACTAAATGCAGAAAGTCTAAAATATTATAATAGATCAAAGTCATTGCTTGTTACTCTGATTTCATCTTTAATAGCAACTTTTGCATCTATTATTACAGCTATAATTGGAACTTTGGAAGTTAGCAAAAGTTTGATTACAGTTACCATGATCATTGCATCAGCAGGTGAACTAGTTGTTATTATATATTTAGGCTCTTATATATATTCATGGTTTAATGCAGGAAGATCAGAAGTAAATATTTCTTTATTACAACAAACTTCTAATGATGTAATGGAGCCTGCAATTGTTTGAGCATATAAGATAAATTATATTATATATTAGAGTAACTAATAATCACTGAAGTGTTTATTTTAGATGTATCATATATAAAAAGTGTCTATACTCGAATATAGAGTAGTCAGGTATTGTCATATGTATTAATACTATAATTATACTTAAAAATAAACAAGAACCGCTTTAATGTAGTAATTCAGAGCATCTTTTTCTAATACTCAGTTACCGCCTAATATGTCGTATTTGTCTAAGGAATATGGTACTGTTTACTTGTCTGAAGATTTAGAAATTTCAAAGTTAAATTACTATAACACTTCAATGAGAGAATCAAATCGCTTAACATCACCTCGTTTACCATCAGCTTCGATTGATGGTTTCTATTCACAGAAACAAGTAAAATATGTGATTGTCACTGGAGGGACTTTGAGTGGTTTGGGTAAAGGAATAACTATAAGTTCTCTTGGGTTATGTTTGAAGAGTAGAGGTTATAATGTAACAGCAATTAAAATAGATCCCTATCTGAATATTGATGCAGGGACTATGTCTCCTTTAGAACATGGTGAAGTGTTTGTATTAGATGATGGTGAAGAAGTTGATCTAGACTTAGGGAACTATGAAAGATTTCTAGACATTAACTTGAATAATTCTAATTCTATTACAACAGGCAAGATATATTCTGAAGTAATTAATCGAGAAAGACGAGGTGAATATTTGGGTAAAACAGTACAAGTTATTCCTCATGTTACAGATTATATACAAGAAAGATTAAAAGTGGTTGGGATGACTGGATATTATGACAGTTCAGATAAATATTGTGTTCCAGATATATGCTTAGTAGAAGTTGGTGGTACAGTTGGAGATATTGAGAGTTCAGTTTACTTGGAAGCATTACAACAATTTTTATTTAATGTGGGGCCAGAAAACTTAATATTTTGTCATGTCTGTTATTTACCTTATGTTGGAGGTGAACTTAAGACAAAGCCTACTCAACATGGTGTTGCAAGATTGCGTGAAGTTGGTCTTAAACCTGACTTCTTGTTTGGTCGTTGTGAATTACCTTTGGATGATTCTTGTAAAAATAAACTAACAGTATTTACTCAAGTTCCAAAGAAAAATATAATATCTGTACATTCTGTTGAACATGCTTGTTGTGTTGTAGAACTTTTGGAGAGTCAGAAAGTAGCAGATAAAATATGCGGACAACTTGGTCTACCAATTGTAGAACCTAGAGAATTAATGGATAAATGGAGTAGTTACATTGAAATGATTAAATTAAATGATTGTGCAAATAAAGATACTGATAAATTAACTGACAATTATATTAATCAAATTCCTAAAACCGACGATCCATTTGTAAATGGTAGTGTTAAGATAGGTATTGTTGGCAAATATATTGCTTCTGCAGATACTTACTTAAGTGTATTTGAGGCTTTAAAACATGCTTCTTTATATTTAAAAGTAAGATTGAAGATATTATGGATTGAATCAAATCAATTAGAAGATGATGGTGATGATGATGATTACGATATTGACAATAGTGAATGTGGCACTTCAAGTAAGAGCGAAAGTACTTGGAAGATGTTAAGATCAGTAGATGGTGTCTTAGTTCCTGGTGGATTTGGACAGAGAGGTATTAATGGGAAAATGGCAGCAATAAATTATTGCCGCACCAATAATATTCCGTTTTTAGGAATATGTTTAGGGATGCAATTAGCTGCTATTGAATTTGCAAAAAATGTAATGAATCTTCCTTTGGCTATTTCTCAGGAATTTGAGAATGAATTTTCAAGCATTTGTAATCCTCCAATTACTAGTATAGAAGATTTGACACTTTTTCATCAAAAAAGTAGATCTTACAAAGAAGAAGAAATATTGAGTCAAGGAACTGTTTCTAATTTATCATCAAGATCTATTCACATAGTTATATCTATGGCTGAATTTTGTAGTTCGGTAAAAGGTGGTACAATGAGACTTGGTGGATGGAATACTGTTATTCGTGACAAGAATTCTCTTGCATACAAACTTTACTATAAATGCAATTTCCCTTCTTCTACTACAATATGTCATGATACAGGTGGAGAATTATATACTATTAGAGAAAGACATCGTCATAGATATGAAATCAATCCAGAATTTGTACCCTTAATGGAAAAACATGGTTTAAGATTTGTTGGTAAAGATACTGATGGTGAGAAAAATGAGATTCTTGAATTGCCCTCTCATCCCTTTTTCATAGCTTGTCAATACCATCCAGAATTTACTTCAAGACCAATGAAACCAAATCCCTTATTTTATGGTTTCATATTAGCTTCTCTAAAGAAGATACAGCATAATTGTGGTATTTATGACTTTATTTAGATCTCATGAATCTTTAATACTTTAAGTGAGTACTTTTAACTAACTGTTTATATATCTTGTTTCCAATATTATTCCAATTATAATATTAATATACTTTAGGAATACAATAGTTGTGTAATTTAATTCTATAGTTTATATTTCTATACTTAAGGCTGTTAAATAATTTCCATACATTGCCGCCACACGTGTTTCTGTTCTTCAAAGTACCTGTATAGAACTAAGGGGGATTTCTTGAAATGAAGAATTTGTTTAATCTGTATAGTACATTACTGCTGCTACTACTACTTGTCTCAGAGGTTTATACTAATGAATTAAGTCATATAGATGTTGAGTATAGATGTAATAATATTGTACAAAGGACTCATTTAGATATTCAGAATAATAACAAGTTTACACTACCCTTATCAGTTAATTATTCAGAGGGGGGATCTTCATGTATATATGTAAGTCATTAATACTTTGTATGTTCAACTGCATATAACTAATTGTATTATTTTGTTTTAGGAGGATGATGGAGTTTTGTTCCAAATTCCTAATTTAAATACATTCATAAAATCCAAAATAGCCTCGGAAATTATCTTGACAGTCTTCCTCTTAAATAGACAAATTATTGGTTTAAGTGCATATTCTAACTTAAATACAAGTGATAATGTAGTTGTAAACGTCGAATTTATAGAACAACACCAAATGGATGATATCAAAATAGAACCTTTATTAAGTAACAAGTCTGATAATAATAAACATAATAAAGAAATAAAGAATGTGTCATTTATACGACGTTATTGGTGGTTATTTATTATTGGATTTATTATTTATTCAATACTTTCTGTAGATCCAAGTACAATTGAAGGAATGAATAACTCTACAGAAAATAGTGGATTGCAAAGAGCAACAGTAACAAGTAGAAGATAATTTAGTAATTGATACAATTAATTAAATATAGGATAGACCTGAAATATAATAAAAACATATATACATAATATATATGGATAATCATCTTTACTTTGTTATAATTGAAATAAAGAGTGGGCCTAATCCACAATTACTATCTGGTAATATATATGCACCATATTTTGTATATTCCATAAAGAATTGACAATAGCTAAGATCTTGATTTATTACTTCATATTCCCTTGATTCTAAATTTTGTTGATCTGTTTCAATAATTTCTGAACAAGCTTGTTGTCTGTAGCTCAACAAATCCATTTCCTTTTTGAAATAGTCATTTATTTCTGACTTTGTTTCCAAAATATTGTCAATTTTTTCATTGTCGCTGTTATTTATTGTTTGGACTTTGTTATTTTGATATATTGAAGTATCTAATTCATCCAATTCTCTATATTTAAAATCTTCATTTTGTTTATAATATTTCATTTCAAGAGGATTTAAATTAATACAACAAATATTAGTATTTCTATTATTAAAACTGCTAACCACTTTGGACAGATCATGTAAACATTTATTAGGATTGTATCTAAACTTCTTACAAAATTTAGAAATAACATCATCATTTTCAATTAAGCTTAATGCACATGTGCAATATAATAACATTCCTCCCTTCTCTAATAGAGGATATATATTGGATAAGATTTCTAACTGTTTTTTAGCACTTTTTTTGACAGTCCCTAATGACCAATTTTGGATACTCTTATTTAGTAATAAGTGTCTATCTGATGTACAAGGTGCATCTAAAAGTATTCTATTAAATGTCCTTTTTTTTTTAAGGGCCTTGAGTAGTGAGATATCAGAAGCATCACTTCTTATTAATTCAATTTTCAATTCATTCATAAGATTCTTGCCTAAATATTTATTTAGGATAGTTTTTAGACGTTGTAGACGAGTATAGTTGTATTCATTGCAAACTAGTAGTACATTATTTTTATCAGTAGTACATGTATTAAGCTGTAACAATCTGGATATTCTAAAGCTAAAAATCAAGCTCTTTCCTCCTGGAGCCGCGCATGTATCTAGGATAGAACTTTGGTTATCTAAATCGAGAAGATAACTTACTAAGATACTAGCTCCATCCATAAAATAAACTTGCTCCTCCTGGATTATCCTTGTACTATTAATAAGTTCATTTTCTTCTTTTGTAATTATAAAAGTATTAGGAAAACACCAAGATTTATATGTTAGATCTTTAATTTTTAAATAGGATATCTCATTATTATAACATTGAATATTATTTGACAGTACTGCAATGTGGCTTGTAGGTGATGTAAGTGATGGAAGCAATTTCTGAGTAAATCTCCTATTGTCAAATCCATTTTCATGGTAATAATACCAGCCATAATAACCTTGTAAATTTGTTGGTATCATGATTAAAGTGAAAATGAGAATATTTTATTACTTTACAAGTTAAGAGGTGACACTGCCCATGAAGAAGCGCCGCATTATAAAAGTTTATGGATTTTCTAGATATCAGTACTCTTAATTTTAAAGCTTTGAGATATATCCCAAAGATGAAGAACATTATTATTTGAGAAAAAACTATAAGCGTCACTGCTAGAATGACAATAATATAGTTTCCATGATTTAAATAACTGTGATTTCTCAGTACCTTCCCATACTATATTACAGGAAGTTGCTTCACAATCAGAGGGTTCATCCCACTTTATTCTCCTTAGCATAAGATTTTTATAGAACTTAATGGACTTTTGGCTACCTTCTATATATATAATTGATGGTCCACTAGAATTTACAACACAACATCCTGTTAAATGGCAATCTTTAGCATTTCTATCTATCTTAAATATGTAACGCTTATAAAACAACTTTTCAACATGGAAAATTGCACAAAATACCACACTATCTGATGGTTTCATTTGCCACTTCTCTGCATTTTTTTTACTTCTCTCTTCAGGTGTTAGTTGTCTAGCTAAATTTCGTTGTTCATGTGCCTTAACTCGTTCCTCCATTTGCTTTCTAATTTGTTGTTCAATATTTGAGGGATCTAAAACAGCTCTATCTCCATATACATTTAATAGATTCGATAACTTTATTTTGGGTGGAGGTGGAGGTTCTAGTCCCATTCGAATTCTATCCTGTTTCTCTTGTTCTTTTTCTTGTCTCCTACGTCGACGTAGTTTGGCTCTTTCAGCAGGTGTAAGAGTAACAAGAGGGACTGCTGCAGTATCAGGGTCATAATAAGGTTCTATAGGGACTGGATGTTCTATTAGATTTGTTATTTTTGAATATAATATTTCAAATGGGAACTCTTCACTATATTCACTATTCTTCCTTTTTATAAATTGTAAGTCCCAGGATTCAAATTCAGGTATAGGTTTCCTTGACAATATATCTATATCATTCAAATAGCACATTTCATTATTTCCTCTTAAACTCCTCTTTTTTTTTCTATTTACTGATTCTTGTTCTGCTTCTTCTCTTTGAGTAAATGTGCCAGCTTTTATAAAGCGTAGACCTTTCTTAGTCTTTTTTTTTGTTATTAAGGTCGGATCATATCCAGTAAGATCTTCAATAAATTTACCAGACTTATTATTAGCTGAATCTAGTACCTCTTTTTTAAATTTCCTAGTTCTCTCTATATTCATGTTAACTTTAAGAGTTGATAGTACCAGAGGCTTTACAGACACAGTTTGATTCTCTCCATCTGATTCACGCTCAAGTCCACTAATCCTGTACGGTTCATCTTTTGGATTTAATAATGGGGTTTCTGAGTTTGAAAAATTGTTTTTTCTTAAAGCTGCCAGCTGTTGCTGAATTTGTAGTTGTACAAGAGCTGCTCTTCTTGCCTTTTCTAGGGCTTCTTGAGCTGCACTTGTGGCTAAACTAGTAGATATTCTCTCTTTATCACTTTTCTCATCCCAGCGAGATCTAGATCCCTTTAGTTTATTATTATTTTGAGAGTCCTCCATATTATTAATTCCTCTTTTATATTTCTAAGGGCTCAGAATTTGCCGCCTATTGAATTTGGAATACCGGTATTCGCATGCAACATTAGTAACCCCCATTAAATAGTCATGGTAATACCATTGCTTAGTATAACTTAAACTACTTGAATAATTAATAAATTAATTACAATGGCAACGACACAGATTGTAAATCAGACTCAACAGGTAAGTATTAAGACAATACAGCTCCAATATTATTAATGTAGATACCCACATATCACTTTGTTTCATGACTTTACAAAAAAAAACTAGCAAATAACACAAATCCAATCTCTTAATATGATGAGAAATGCAATAAGAACAGCTGTATCATCTGTGGCATATTTACGTAATCTATTTGATGAAGAAGCCTTTGAGGATAAGAATGTCTCAGGTTTGCAGCTAAAAGTTTTAAGGCCATTTAACAACGAGTCTAAACTAATTTTGAACTGGCTTGAAGATGGAGTATTTGATGCCCTAGAAAAGGAATACCTAAAGCTTTTAGTATTTGGAATACATGGGTCATGTGATGAGCTAATTGAAAGTTATCATTTTTATTTCAGCTATAATGCTAACGGTATGACTGATATAAACTGTGAAAGAGTGACAAATGAAAATAAAGTGATTGGTAGCTCAAGAATTGGAAATGAATATAGTGGATATAGCAAAGAGTATGCTCGACAACAGACTATTCAGTTGCTACGAACATTGATATTGCTAACTCAATCATTGTCTCCATTACCTGAAATTCGATATATGTCGATGAAGCTTTGGTATTATGAAGATAAAGTACCTAGTGATTATGAACCTAGTCACTTTCGTCCTGCAAGAACTTCTGATATTTTATCTTATGGTGATATTCCAATGGACACTACTATTGGGAATGTTGAAACGAAATTTCATTCTTTATCAGTGAAAGTGAGAAGTATAGTAGATGAATATGACGAGACCTTCAAAAAACATATCTCAAAGGGAGTTGATACTGGTGAAGAACTAATTAATGATACTCCGCCAAGTATGGTTAGGGGGATGGTGAATAAACAAACAATTCAAAGATATCAACATGAAGAGGGGCAGACTGTTAAGTCATCTGATTTATTACATAGGGAATTTAAAACTAATAGTCTTGTTCAACGTATTACATCTCCTCAAGATGATCGAACAATAAGAACTCTTAACAGCAATGTTGATATATATGACAGAGCTCTAGAAGTTGTCAAATTCTTAAAATTTGTTAACCGAGATAATCTTGCCATGGCTCTAGATATTGAACTAGAAATTGCATCTCAAGTTATTGAAATGCTACTAGAAACTGGAATTTTAGCAAAGGTAGCAGTTAGGGGGAAGGGTTACCCAGTTTTATCTTCAAATTCAAAAATTAAAAAGGGAAAGACAAGATCCAAATTGAAGAAAACAGCTAAAGGAAATTCCATAGCATCAAGAACACCATCTAGAAAAGTAAAACTTTAAGTGGAAATTAGTTTTAGAAATTAAAATAACGAGTATAAACAAGTAAGAAGAAGCAAAAAGTATTTATAATACTATTTAGAAACAGAATACGAGTTTAGATGGCATATATAGATTTAATTAGGCATTATTAAGGTCTTACTCTTCCACCTCTGAAACCACTACCCGGAGAGCCCCCTCTACCACCTCGACCTCTAAATCCTCCACGCCCTCTATCTCGTGTTTTATTTATGGAGCTATCACCTGATTTTTTGACAATTTTACTCTGGGCTGGTTTTGGAAGGAACCTAGATATTGGAAGGCATTGCTGTGGATCAATGAAGACTTTAGTATTCTCAGAAAATGACTCAGCCTTAATATCTTGTTGCATCTTTATTGAGAAATAATAGTTATTTATTGGACCTAGAATCTCTTCAACTTTGCCTATCTCCTGTTTATTTTCTAGAAATATCCTACCATTAAAATATGGAACTTGATCTTTCAATGAGCTTTGGCAAACAAGTTCATTTTCAGTAGAATGTATTACTTTACCAACTTCAATGATAGAGGATGGAGGACCATTGAATGATTGCCTACCACCTGAACTACTTCCCCTACCTCCTCTACCTCCTCTACCTCCTCTACCTCCTCTAAAACTCCCACCTCTACTACCTCTTAAATTTCTACAACCATGTCCATCTCTACTTGACATCTCAGCAATTTTATAATAAATTTTGTCCTTACTATGGCAACTTAGTTGTAAGTCCCCTATAGCCTTAATGTCAATCGAGGACATTGGGAATATTACCGCTTTAAATGTCTCGGACTATCCCCGGTTAAAATACTGTATGAAGATGAGAAAGTCATAATACAAGTAGAAACAGATATAGGCAAATTTATCTAATTTAAGAAGTTACATGTTTATACATGAATTAGAGAAGCCTCCAGACTCCTCTTCAGATTCGGAGCTTGAAGACTGCAGGAATTAACTAATTAATATTACTCTAAACAATGACAATAATATAAGGACTCACCAAATATCTGAGATCTATTTGCCAAAGAGAAGCGTTTGCATATATTAAATATAACATATCTCTGAACATCTGAAAATTATAAAGGGTGTAATATGAGCAATGTATAGCTGTATTTACTTGTGTAAAAAACTTACATGGTTGATGTTTTTGTTTGTGAGAGCTGAAACTTTCCAGAGTCGAACAAACATTTTACTCGCAAAATTTTCAATCTGTACTATGTTTTTTTCAACTACACTCTTTTCAATATTTAAGTCAAATTTATTGGCACATAAAAATACAACTGGTTTTATAAATGACTCTGTTGATTCTATAAGATTTTGGAATTTTTGATACAGAAATTCAATGGAATGAAGTGATTCTGAATCATTAATATCGAATACAAGTATAAAACCCATTCGACCTTGGCTGAGTGCTTGATATTTTTGCCCAGCAAACATTGGCACTTTAGGTGGATCCCATATTGAAAAGGGTAGGATATCCTTATATTTCGCAGGGATTGATAAATCTCTCCTATTCATATTGAAATAATGACTTATAAACTTTTCGTCTAAATAAGAGACGTTAATTCCAGGAAGATCCTCAATTTCAACACAAATAGAAGTTGGATCACCAATTTCTGAACCATCTGGAGGTAGTCTAATAGTACGATAATACAATCTTCATATTAAAAAAGTGTTGAGATTATGTTTATTTTTAGAAGAAGAAGCAAACTTACTGAGGAAGCGGCGAAGAGCATGAGCCTCCTGTGTATTGATTATTTACGAAAGTATCTGCGATTGTTGACTTTCCAGAATTGTATGGTCCAATCAGTGTTATACGTATCAACGGAAATGTCTGATATTGAGGCTTAAGTTTTGACATTTCATACTAATTTAAACTTTTACAATAATGTGTCCAGTGGAAGTAGACACTATTGAATAAGCGAGGGAACTTGAAATATACAAGGCACTTAGTAATACTAATTCACAAGAATGAGATATTAGAGTATATAAAGATCTAATTTCTACTTTTTCTAATATTTGAGAGTGGCTTTAGCAAACTATATATATTTTCATATATTATGTGACTAAATTTGGTTTACTCTTTGGGTTAAATATTAAGTATAATAGAACATAGACAGAGAAATGTAATAGAAAGTCGTATAGATACCTATAAATATGTAAATTACAATTTCATTGAGAAATGAGCAAGTTTTAGATAAAAGTTAAGTATTCAGCTTATCCACTTTCAAAAGTATCTAAAATTTACCCTGCACCCATCCCGGTTTTTTTCCATGGGTGTCGTTTTGGCGCCTACTTTACTTGCAGGAATGATATAAACTTGAATTTAAGCTTTCAAATACATAAAGGAGGGTAAGATAAGTAGAAGGTTGTATATATATCCCAGAAAAAGCTTAATAGAGATATATTATTGGTTTTTTGGGACATCTCTCGTTTGAAAGAGACTTTCTAAACTTTTTGGGTTGCGTGCAGAAGAATAGGGCCTGAGGAAATAACACAAGGATTTTGAATTAAACTACTTGTATGTTCTCAAACATACAAAGTGGTATATTTTCATATGAGATAAAAGTATAAGTACTGAGTTTGCGAATTAAAGATAATCAACCATGGTAAAGAGCCGTATGACAGCAATTGATATATGTGCTATGGTTCACTCCATAGCAAAAGATTTGAAGGGCCAAAAATTGGTAAATATATATGATATAAATCATAGAACATACTTACTGAAATTTGGTGGGGAAGGAAAGTTATTTTTATTGATTGAGGCAGGTATTAGGTTTCATACAACTCACTGGAAGAGGGGATCCCAACAAACTATGAATTCTTCTTCGGTTGTGAGTATTTCATATTTCAATAATAAATTAAGAAGGTATTTAAGGGGCAGGAAATTAGTTGATATGGCACAAATGGATTTAGATAGGATTGTTAAGTTAACTTTCGGATTTGGTGAAAATATATTTCATTTGATTTTGGAGTTCTTTGTAGCAGGTAACATTATCTTGACAGATAACAACTACAATATTTTAGTTATTCTTAGAGATAATGGTAATCTATCCATTGGTAAACGCTATAACTGGGAAAATAGTATTGACATTGATTGTTCTCATGCTGTATTTCCTTCTATACTTAGATCTCCAGCTCCGGATATAGATGTAGATCAAGCACCTTGGATGATCCAGTGGTTGGATGAAAGCTATTTAGAGGATCAATTAAACATTATGATAAAAGAGGCAGAAGCAGGATCTGAAGAGAAACAATTACAAATTTCAAGAGGATCTACAAATAAACGAAGTAAACAGGGAAATGATACTATTCCAAGTAATCAACCTAGTGGAATTACTTCACAAGTATTATTAGGGAAGATCTTAAGGTTTTGCCATCCTATTATGTTACAGCAATTATTAGAGAAGTATGGTTTAGATAAAGATCAACTGGTAACTTCTTCATCTATTAGAGATATTTCTAAGAAGTTTATTAAATGTATTAAGGACGCTAAGTATTTACTTGGAATACTTTGTAATTCAGAAGTATTGGGCATAATGACTCTCTGTTTAACCTCAAGAGATCAGATGAAGGAAGGTGATTTAATATTGAGAGATTTGCAGCAAGTTGAAACTCACGTTTCTTCAGAATGTAAAGCAAAAGCTGAGCAAGACAAAACTGAGCCATTATACATCTCTTTTTCTCCTTATGTAAAAGATCATGAATGGATATATTCAGTTCAGGCACTACCTAAAGATGGCTTAATAGTAAATCGTTTTACGTCAAAATTTAGTGATTGTGTAGATGAATTTTATAGCTCGATTGATATTAATAAGGAGACAAAGGAGATTCAACAAGAAGAGAAAGCAATAAATAGTAAGATTGATAAATTACGTATAGATCAAGAAAGAAGACTCAAAGAACTTGTTGAAGAGAAAGAGGCGTGCATAAAGAGGGCTAATTTTATGGAGTGTTGTGAACTATTACTTGAGAAGATATTGCTTCTGACACGACATTTGATAGCTACTGGTGCTCAGTGGAAAGATATATGCAATGAGGTTAGACAACAGCGGAAAATTGGTCATCCCATTGCAAAGTATATAAAGTCTTTGGATTTGGAACATGATAGAGTAGTAGTTTACTTTGGAGCGGATGAATTTCCTGAAGATTTTGATTACAGTCGATATGGATATGGAGAGTCAAATAGTAAGCTAAAAAGTCAAGAAGGAATTGAGATTTATTTAAATATATCAAAATCAATGCAGGCAAATATACGATCTGAGTATGAAGAGAGTAAGCATATATCAGCTAAACTTGAAAGGACAAAGAGTGCTTATAAACGAGCTCTTAACAAAGTTACTAAAACAGTAAATAGAAATACTGAAAAGTTAACTGGACCTTTAAATACAGGAGTAAATAGAATCCACAAGATTAGACAGAGTTATTGGTTTGAGAAATTTCATTGGTTTATATCTTCAGATGGCTTTCTTGTGATTGGTGGAAATGATTCAAGTCAGAATGAGCTTTTGTATCGTCGTTATTTAGAGAAAAATGATCGCTATATTCATGCTGACACTCATGGTGCAACAACTTGCATTGTAAAGAATCCCAAGAATCTTGCCGATATCCCAATGAATACCTTATGTGAAGCAGGGCAAATGAGTATTTGCTACAGTAGATCTTGGGCAAATAAGACTGTTATTTCAGCTTGGTGGGTTTATCCAGATCAAGTTAGTAAAACTGCTCCTAGTGGTGAGTACTTAACTACAGGTAGTTTTGTAATTAGAGGCAAAAAAAACTTTTTACCTCCTTTGAAACTTGAAATGGGCATTGCACTCGTATTTGTCAAGACTAAGAAACAAGCTGAGAAAGAGGAATTGTCAGATTTGGAAGACATAAGTTCCAAATTTGAGGATAGTACTTATAGTGAGACTGTGGATACTGAAATAAAAGTGAACTTAAATTCTAATATATCCGATAAATCACATGTAAATTCTGATAATGATTTAAGCAGCAAATTTAATCAGCCATATAATTGTCCATCAGAATTAGCTACTAGTAACAGACGTTCAAGTAATTCTACTGGAGTTCATGTTCACTTTTCAGCTGGAGATATAAGTGATGTAATACCTCCTTTAGAGATACCACATCGTGTTCAATTTGATGAATTGCCCCCTGAGTTGTTACTTTCAAAGCCATTTGATCCCTTATCAATTGATGAATCAACTAGTAATGGTAATACAACAGAAAATATAATGGAAAACTTATCTGAGATCTTGACTAGTACAGTAATTAAAGAGGATGATGATCAGATATCTGAAGTTGGTAATAATTTAAGTGATGAAATAAAATCATCTACAGATAGTTCAAAATGTGAATCCACTCTTAGAATCCATCAACAGTCACCCAGATTTTCATTAACACCACCTAGAATGTCTAGCAGAAGATCTTCTGTAGATGAAGGTCCTCCACCTTTAGGATTTTCTGAATCAACTTTACCAACACCAGCTGATTTACTATCCCATCGTGTAAAATTTCCAGCGGCTTCCTCATCTTCTGAAGAAATGATGGATACAATGAAAATAGATCCCAATGTATCAGATATAGCTCATGGTGAAACTAAAAATTTGGGATCTTCATTATCTATGGACTCATCTGATGAAAGTTTTGAGAACTCTGCAATTTGGCTAAAGAACTTAGATTCATCACCTTCACCATCTGCAAATCGCAAAGTTAATTGCTATTTTGAAGGGATTGACTCACATTCTGAATTTTATAATAAATTAAGAGAGAATTATCGTCGCCGTTCAATTGATGGTGGTCCAACTCCTAGAGGTTTTATTCCTGATCATGTTCCGAATGCTCGTGAATTGCTTCAAAAGATCAGATTTGACCCTATAGATTTGGAATTAGAAAATTTGGCCCATATGCGTGAAAGAGGAAGATTTATATCAGATGCAGTACCCTATCTACCTGAGGAGTTTCAACGGATGATTATGATTTCTCAACAGAAGACCTCTAAAAAACACAGATTTACAGTAGACACTAATTTTGAATTAGATAAAAAAGTTGATGTGAAAAGTTTTCTTGAAGATATAAATGATGAAAGGGCTCATTTAAATGACCTATATTCGTATAAGAAAGATGATAAATTACAAGATATAAATTTAAATATCTCAAGTAAATCTGTTAATGGAAAAATTGAACTGAAGATGCCAAATATATCATCAAGAGGTAGATCAATAGAATCAGGGAATAATCAAAGTACAAATCAAAAACTTTCACGAAGAAAAAAATTTAAACTAAAAAAGATGGCACTTAAATATGGAGAACAAGATGAACAAGAAAGGAAATTAAGGATGGTTTTAACTGGTAGTAAAGATATGAAACTTGCTTACTCATCTAAATCCCCGACTGTTGAGTCTAAAGAACCTAGTTCCAGTATAGATATTCCAAAGCCATTACATATAACACAACAAGAGAAGAAGAAGAAAGAACAAGAAAGATTAGAGCGAATTTACAAGGAAAGGAATGTTGACAATACTATTGAGAACCGTGAGTTTGAGAATATTCGAGAATGTTTATTAAAATCAAATAGAGTTGATATAGACCCAAATTTAATTGCAATTATTCCAATATGTGCTCCATATTCTTGTGTTAGAGATTATGAATATATTGTTAAGTTGACTCCTGGTGGTAACTTGAAGAGATCTAAAGCTGCTCAGGATATAATTCATCACTTTCTACATCAAAGCTTTAAAGAAAAGGATTCTAAGCCTAATTCATATGAATTTATTAGGATACTTAAGGTAGATGATATTATCAAAAGATTGATGAATCCTGTAAAGCTTCATTTTTCTTCTGAAAAAAGAGGCCAAGAACCAAATCAATCAAAGGCATTTAATTAAGAACATAATTATTCATCTGGATGAGATTCAGTTGATATCTTTGGTATACTTCTCATGATTGTAAGTTACTCTAATCATATTATAGATTATCTAGAACTGTCTTTAAGTTACAAGCCACTTCAACTTAGTTCATTTATTTTTATTAGCTTGAAGTATTAGACTATTAATACGGCGATAATCAGATCAATTAATATTGCAAATTTCTATATTTGGTTCAATTAATTCTTTATTATTAATTGTTCATTTTTAATATCCAGATAGATCATTGATACTTTGGTAGTCCTCTTATCAATAGCCCCTTTATGATCAAGTATTGAAATATCTGCCAAAGTTATTTTGTTTTAATTAAAATCTTAATTATATTGTTCAGTTTCTTGCAATGTTAGATATGTACATTTAATACTTTTGTAGTTCTAAATTCAGACAAACTGAACATAATTTAGCAAACAAAGGAAGTAATTATTACTGGCATTTATGAATTCCCTTGATAGATTAGCTAGTTATATTACTTGATGCTGAAAATATTCCGAAGTTTCATTCCTAAATTTACAAAAGTATACTTAGCATGTTTATATTATGAAATATCTATTTATTTTATCTAAAAAGAATTAACACAATAGAGGATGATTGGTGTTTAAATACTTAGGGATTTCCAAAATTTATTTCCTTAGAAGTGTTGTTAGACTACTAGTTATCTTTCATTGCACCTGAAGAAATAATAGACGAGTTAGTCCCAGGTACTTGTGCGTGGAATCACTTGAGCGGCAATATTGCTCATTGAAGTGAGCTTTTTCTACTATTGTAACTATTCTTCACTAAAAAAAAGGACCGAAATAAGTTTTACATAGAGATCTAAAATAGATTAATATGGCTCGAAATGCTGAAAAGGCATGTTCGATGCTGAATAGATGGCTAGCAGTAAAGGAGGGAATTATAAAAGGTTTTTCTCCTGTAGATACTGATAGACCACGAAATTCTCAAGTAATTACCACTGTAAGAGAATGTGAAAGAATGTAAGTTAGAATTTGATATTACACCCTGGATTTATTTTACTTTTCTTATTTATAATATATTGTTTATTTTCATCTAGACGAAGTCTGGTAATGAATGATATATCAAGAAAGGTTATAGAGATAAAAAATGAAAACTTGACAGATGAAAGTAAAATTAGAGAATTGAATGATGAAATTAACACTTTGCTTAAAGAGAAATATAAGTGGGAATGTAGAATTGTAGAGTTGGGTGGACCTGAGCATCGTATTAGGTATAATCAATATATTGAATCTTTAGGTGGGATTTCTATTCCAAATTCGACGTATAAATACTTTGGTAGGGCAAAGGCTCTTTATGAATCACAATATTATGTAACTGAGAGTGATCTTAAGATGAAATCCTCTCTTCCAAGTTCGATGCCCTATCAATACTATGGACTCTTTAATAATGATGAAGAGGTAATGACTTCTATAGAACGAGAGAAGGAAAAAGAACTTGTAATGCAAATGAATTTACATAAAACTTCTAGACTAGATATCTCTATAGATGAAGGTTCTAGAAGGGATATTTTGAAACTCATTGAAAAACGGAAGGAAGAATTAGATCATATTACAGAATAGCACTACAAATAAGATCCCCACATCTTTATGGTTAAGTTTTATGTAGTATAGTGATATGATAGGCTATATAGTTAATTATAAACATTATATATTAGATATAAGTGACTCAGCTATTCCAAATATATGAATTTAGAATACAACTTCATGGATATGTTACTTAATTCAAGTGCATCTACAAAATATAAATATTTATATACATATTGCTTACTAAGTTACTATTTGTTTTTTTCTTATTTTTTGTTAGAATCGTTCCAATTTGGATAAAAAGAAAAAAAGGTCACATTTTAACATTTGTATATATTGCGCTATAATCTATTTGTGGGGTGGCGCACTTTGGCATGTATTGACATTTGACTAGACCGCTGGAATGGGTCTAGCAGTAATTTGCATGAGCTTATAAAATAGGCAGAGCTCTCATAATAGAAAAGTTTTAGGTATTCCAAGGCTTCTAAATAAAGTCTTAGTAAATTTTAATATTTACTATTGCTTTTTAATAAATTGAAGCTAAATATTATTTAGAATTGAGTATATCTTTAGTAATAAATACAACTAAAGAAATTTAGATTCCAGAGTTTCTATGATATTTCAAGCTAAGAAAAATAAAAATTAAGTCTAATAAAATTCATATATAACTTATATAAGGTAATAAAATAGAGTGGTAATAAATTAGAATGTTTGGTAGTAACCAAGAAAGTGGAATATCAGTATCGCAGAATTTGGTAAATAAAGCAAGTAGGTTAAGTAGCTGTAATATAAACCCAAAAAGTGTGAATAGTCAAAGTTTACTTTATAATTATGTTTATGGTAGTTCAATCAATAAGGATCTTATAGCTACAAGTAACTTACTTTTTAATGGAAGTAATACCAATAATGATGTTTGGGTAAGTTCTACCGAAAAGGATACAGTAATGGAATTTAATAGAGCTAGAGAGGTGTGGGTAACTATTCCAATAGTTTTCCCAAGTGCAAGTATTCATAATATTACAAGCGTTGGAAATAGAGATTTTGGAGAAAGCATTGGTGGTAGCTTGTGCTTTTCACCTGAGCAAATAAATGAATCACGTTTATTTTCCTCAATACAAGGTTTAGCTGATATTGGGGCATCTTTCTTTCAATTAATATTAGCTAAAATTCACAATATAAGATGTGAGGATGAGATTGAAATTATTCAACAAGAATTTAGAAAACTATTTAATTATCAAAATATAAATAAAGCTGTAATATCTTTGAAACCTGTTGGATGGAGAAAACGTAACAACGTAGAATTTCAGTTGACTATACCACTAATTAATAACAATGAATATGAATGCCAGAGAACTAAAGAACAAACATATTTTTATAATGCATTATTGGTGGCTGAAAACAAGTCTGAAAAACAAGAGATCCTATATTGTCTAAACAATATTTTGAATATATTTATAAACTCAATTCAGCAGATGGTACCAACTCTTGAAATATCTAAGATAACAAATCTATATGATTTTGATTACTTTGAGATTACGATTCGTTTGCAGGATATGCCTTCTTATGTTGCATCTGAAGGGGAAGATTTAGACAGAACTGGTATTTCAAATCCTACTAACTGTAATAAATATTCTGAAAAAACAAGCTTAATACCTTCTATATGCTTTGGTGATATTAGACTGATAAATCCATATGATATACAGACAGATTCTAGATTTCCCTGTGGAATGTTCAAGACATTTGCTCTAGTGAGAAATGAAACAGTACTTTATTTAGCTGATTCACTTGTTGAAACTTATATTCCTCTTATATATAACCGTAAGCAGCATAACAGCTTTTACCAATTTAGTATAGACAATAAAAAAGATGACATGAATATCAATTTAATTACAAGTTATGGTCAATTTATTAATAAGACTTTAACTCCAAAATTAACATATAGCCAAAGTATAACAGAAAATGATACTATAACTCCTCATTCAATAGATGTGGTTTCTAGTCCTATAAGTTGTGTACCTCTACAGCAATCATTTTCATTATCAAACAATAATTCAATATCTCAATCTCGGAAAAAAAAAAATTATGTAACTCCTCCCACGACAAAGTTTCCATCCACCAAGCCCTCAATGACTCCATTTACATCTGCATCTTTTATTTCATATTCAGCTACTGATTTAGATTCATCTCCATGGATTTCTAGTGACAACACAGTACTCTCTTCATCATCAGTTCCTTACTATTCAAATTTGGAGACACAGCAATTGCTTCCACCTAGAATATCTACTCTAAATACTTTACCAAATGAAGAATTCTTTAATACAAAATCTACAAATAATTCTGTTAATTGTTGGATATCAAAATATGAAGAATTCCAGAATCATCACATTTTAAAAATGCTTGATGAAGATGAAAACTGTCACCAGGAATCTATATTGAGTGAAAACTTTGACTTTATAAATAAAAATAATAGATCATTTGTTAACAATCAATATAGTTTTAATAATCAATACAGAGAAAAAAAAGATATTAAGAAAATTGGTAGTATTAATGAGGAAGTAAGTGAAGAAGATATTATAGCATTGAAGTGTTTTTCTTTAGCTGATAAAGTAGATGTTAAAAATAAATCACAAAATATATTTACAGAAATTGAACAGAAAAATTATGACATATTATCAAATATACCTGTTTATACCAATTTACACAAAGGTGCTCACCAGGATAACAAGTTAGCTAAGAAAAATCTTGAAGTTTGGGGCTTGAATTTTCTTGATGATTCCAATTTATCAATTTCAAACTCATCATTATTTGTGGAGTCATCAAATTACTCAGGTTTACTTTCACACGGATATCATGAACGGCAATCAAACCCTATTTGGATATAATATTTAGTAATTGCAAATATGTAAATCTGTTATATGTTTTATGAATCCTAAAAACTAAAAAGAAGTTTAAATTATCACTAAGTTGCAAAATTCCTTTATATTCAATAAGGTAAATTTCACAATAATTTCATTATTTGGGTTTATAATACTTGCAATTATTTACTTCTTAGTATTGGTAATGAGGCAAATATTCATATAATAGTTCCAATTTAATACTATCTTTGACTTATTTCTTTATTTTTACATTTGGTAAACAATAAGGAATTTGCAAAATCAATATTCATAAAACAGCTGTGGAAACTTAAAAAGTTCATTATTGGAATTCTCAACTAAATATAAAATATAAGGTAAAAAAAAATTGTAATAAACAATAACAACAGTTATGCATTTGTATTATAAGTAATCAATGCTACAATAATTATTTGAACTTCTGAGGATTACTTCAATCCTGTTTTGTGAAATTAAAAAAGTAGAAATATTATCAACTTTTATATGAATATGAATTAGCTTAAAAATGGGAAAGTTATTAAAAAAGTTCGAGTTTCATTTGGATGAATACCCTAGTTGCGAAAATCGATTGCATTTCTTTTTTATCTCATTTATTACAATCGACTTTATTAAATTCAGATGAAAAGAACTCTTAATAATTGTTAATACACTGAGTTTATTATTTAAAAGTTTTAGGACAAAAAAATAAACTATTAAAGTAAAGACCATTTAATCTTGTCAACTTTATCTTATTTATCAAGACAATATATTAACAATTATAAAGGTGATCTCGATTATAGTGCAATGTAATATAGATAAAGTTTAAATCTAGATATTAACACATTTAAATATATACATTAAAGATCTCTGATTAAGCTTCTACAAATAGAATTTGATATTTTGAAAATGAAACTTCATTTATAATTTGTCAATTCTGGGTCATGGTTATTTGTGGCTTTGGTAAATAGCTAAATTTAGTAAATTTTATGTGAAAAAAGATGTTAATTTCTTCTTAGCATGGGGTTTAGAATAAGTGATAACATCTGAGCAAATAGTATAAGAGAATTGAAAATAACTATACTTCTGTAAAACTTTCAGCCATTTTCGGTCAGTTTTCACTATATCTTCGAAAACAATAGATATTAAGACCTAATTTAGAAAAAAAAATTTCTAAGTATACTTAATAGCTTAATAATGTATATAAATGAATCTAATATTTGAAAGTGAAAAGTGAAGTTATACTAAAAGAATGTCAAAGCAGTTATTATAATATCGGACACTTAAAATATACTTGACAAATTAAATATTAAACTCTAAAACTACAGACAATTAATAGTAACTTCAAGGATTTATTTAGTAAATTCTGAGAATTTGCAATATTCATTTATTGATAAAGTTAAGTAGATCATTGATTGCGCACTTATTACATCTAATGATCAAGCAAAGAAGTGAAACTATAGCGCAAATATCATACAAGTGGTTTTTTTAATAATATAGTTCCAGTTATATATCTTTAAATTCTAGAGTTTTTTTAGCTATTAAAAGTAAGATCTATATTATGCTAAAAATCCATTAATCCCTTGTAGAAAAACTACAATAAACTATAATCAGCTTCTACAAACAGTTTTATTTAAAGACAGCAAAGTTTATTGCAATAATAAATATCAACTACTAGCTTAATTTAAACACCTTTAGGGAAGGCTTTCTATATATTTTTGATATTTACAGTGTTTTTTCAGAGACTAAGCATAGAGTACTTGTAACTTGGGGTTTGGTCGAATTTTTCTGGCAGAACACGTTTAGAGGAGAGTACTTCCAATATTTACTAGTTAAAGAAATCCAATATATTTTTTAAAATATTAAGTATATATTTTATTTTTTACTTAGTGATATTTCCTAGTAGAATGAGTAATCAAACAATTATAGAAGAAGAAACAAAGGCTAAAGAACATAAACTGTGTGAATTACAAGATCAGTGTCAAAAAAGTGTGAGGAATACTCTTAAGATTGCTGCAAGTGCAAATGAAATATCTAGAAATAGTGCAACAAAACTTAACGAGCAAACAGAACAACTTCACCGCATAAAGAATGATATGGAAACCATTAAGGACAACTTAGATAAAACTGATGATGTAATATTTTCGTTACAACATCCCATACTAGCATGGTTTAAAGAACTCTTTAGTCACAAAGATAGTGAGCTACAAAAGTGTAGTCAGGATAAAAAGAGTGCTCAAACAAAATATGATCATGAACACTTTCCTATTAATGGTAATCAAATAGGGAATGATATAGATGGTAAAGATAGGGTATTAAGAAAAAAGTGTAAAGGTACTGACGATAACTTCGAGAGTTCTATCAACAAGGACCTAGATAATATTGAAGATTTATTAAAAGAGATGCATGGGAGAGCTTTAAACATGAACTTAGAACTCAAAAAACAAACTGAAGTTATTGAAGATATTAACAATAATGTAGATGCAAATTATACAAAGATGAAAGATCAACGTAAAAAACTAGGGGAGATTATCAAAAAATGAGAAAAATCGTGGTTTCCCCACCTCATAAATTGACAAAATTAGTGTAATATTCTCAATTTACTTATTAACTAATTGATATATCTTTAGTTTGTAATTATTAAAGTTTGACTATAAAATTATTTATTTTAGCTAAAATCAGGCTTGTTTTATCTCTATCAAATTTAATCATTCCCTTATTCTTCATAAGTTTCATTTCTAATAATCCATATAAGTTAAGACAACTGAGCTGGAGTTATATGAGTAGGGGGAGGAAGTCTATCTAAAATTTCTTGTATACTAGTATCCCTGTAAATATTAAATTTACCATTAGTAACAGAAGCCATCTCAACATTTGTAGAGTTAATTTTGTCCTCCATTACTTGTCTTAAAACTATGAGAGCTAAATTTTCTGCCTCTTTTAAAGTCATATTTGAATGGTATTGTTCAATCAGCATAGACTCAGCACCTTCTTGAGCTGTCCCAATTGATGCAGCAGTAAATTGAGTATATGTGCCAGATGGATCTGTTACCCAAAGAGTTGATTTTCCATCCTTATCTGCACCTGCTATAATTAAGGCTACACCAAAAGGTCGAGACATAGTCTTCTTCTTGCCCTTTTCTTTGATATCTGAAAAATCTAATGCTAAGTCACTAATTGTTTGTACTACAGATTCTACTGGCATCTGCTCATCATATGTAAAGAAGTAGTTTTGAGCTTCCACTCTGGCATGATCAATCATAGTTTTTGCATCTGCAACCAGACCACTCATACAGCAACCAACATGAGTATCTATATCCATAATCTTCTCAACTGAGCTGGGTTCTAATAAAGTCGATGTGATACGTCGTTCACTTGCAAGTACAACACCCTCTTCTGTCTTTATCCCAACTGCTGTAGAACCCAACTAAAAGGAACAAGAAAATTTAGTTATAAGATATTTCAGATAATTTGAAGTGCATATTATTCACAAGCAAATAACTTACCTTCATAGCAGCCATTGCGTACTCTACCTGGAAAAGTCGTCCTTCAGGAGAAAATGTATTAACTCCACGATCATATTCACTCCTAAAAGCATACATATCTTTATTCAAGGATAATTTAAAAGCTGTTATAAATTAAATTTCTTCGATTTCCCCTAGACGTAATACTTTCATTACACTAAAAACTCTGTTTCCCCTCAACACCGCTATATAATCAGATTTTGACTTTAATGAATGGGTCTTTACTTGTTAATGTCCACTCTGGGAATAAAAAAAGTTTTCAACAAATAGTAGAGAAATGTGTTTCTCATCTTAAAAAGGTATGTTAGAATATACTATCTCATATACTACCCTAATTTTAAAATAAGAACAAGTTTGCTCACTTTTTTATATCAGGATGAGGCAAATAAGTCAATAACAATTAGGGGGAAATTCCCTATCATATCTAGAGCTATATCTATTGCAGAAGCAGTGAAAACTCAAGTTCCAAATATGGCCCAATATACTAAAATTAACAACTTGGACGTATGTGGCGCTGGCGGTTTTTGTATATAAATAATTAACTTTTCTTTTTCTTTAGGATAAAAGTAAAAATAGAAGAAGAAATATAGAAATCACAATAGACTTAGTTAAACAATACTAGATGATAAAGGTAGGAAAATAGGGAAATTCTAGGATAGAGGATAGGGTTAGGATTTTTATAAGCGGAGTCTGTAATATAAAGTAACATATAGGTGGAGTATTTTAAATAATTTTAAGTACTTTTTAGCTTTTGGATATTAAATCTTAATTACAGGATTTAGTTTATGGCACTTTGATGGCATCTTCATCACCAAGGAGCAAGATTACAATTACTCCTATCAGGAAATCTACATGTCAGGTGAGTCCTGCGAACACCACAACAAAGAAGCGAAGATTAACACAGAATATAACACTAAGTGATGAGGAGTTAGGTGAATTTCGAACAAAACTATGTACTGACCATATTAAATCGAAATGCTTGGATCCAGATACATGTTTCTATTCTCACTGCAGTGCCTGGCAAAGAAGAAACCCATACAAGTACAAATACTCATCAGTTAAATGCCCTGATATAGACTTTCTTAGAAAAGGAATTAAAGGTAGGATGTCTTTAACATGTCGATGTAGAAAAGGAAGAATATGCCCATATGCTCATACAAAGGAAGAAGAGCTATATCATCCAGATACTTACAAAACAAAAATTTGCAATTCCTATCCTGATTGTAAGAGATACTATTGTCCTTTTTCCCATGGTGAAGATGATATAAGAAACATTATAAGTCAAGATTATAATACAAGTTGGGGAGTTACAAGCGAAGTAGAAACTAGTGATGATCCCACAGATGTAAAATTACCAGAAGACATATTTAATGTTGAACTAACTCTAAACCACATAAATAATGATAATAGTGAAAAAATTGAAATTTTAACAGTATTAATTGAGTGCCAAAAATCTGTACTTGATGGGGATTATTTAAATGCTTTCTTATTAACTCAGAAGCTTGCAAATACTTTTAAAAAGATAAATCAATCTATGGGTTCCTCTAATAATAGATCTATATTATTTTACCCATATTTACACTTCAATAGTAATTTATATGATTTTCAAGATGAAAATATTGATAAGTTACCAAATATATTGAATGAAATATTAAAACCTTCGCAGTTATCAATCAATGTGCAAGAAACTCTCGAAAAACTTAAATTAGAATGATGAATTTGCAAAATTATAATTTTTAATAAGAGCAATGTCTAGTATTTTAAATATTATTACTAATATATCTGAAATAATTACTTGATATAGTCTGATACATAACATTAATACTTTCTGGTTTTTTTATTCGATAATAGCGTGAATGAGTCTTTGACTTCATCAGGAATCATATTTAAATCAGATTTCTTTTCTTGATTAGTATTATCCAGTAATTTTGGAGTATTATCCCTCTTAATTTTCTGTTTACGTTTTTCTTTAAGTAAAGTCTCATTAAAATTTGTAGGTTTATATAAAGGATTTGTTGGATCAATTGCAAAGTCAGGGTTGGTAAATATCTCAGAAACTCTAGGATCATGGATACTTCCTGAAAATCCAATTTGGATAGATTCACTAGTTGCAACTTTTATAAGATTTTGTCTCTTCTTAGACTTTACTTTTTTATCAGACTTTTCAAGTAGACGTAGATTTTTCATATCGAAGTGCCTATCTTCATCATCGTCATTTATATTATTACCTTTATTATATAGTATATTCGAATTACTATCTATAATTTGATTTTTATTTACATCTAATTCACCATCCATATGTCGAATATTTAATGATCCTTGTTCTCTTTGAAGTCTTTGCTCTCTAATTTTTTCCCTAACTTGTAATTTTCTTTCTTTTCTCTTTTGTTTTTTCTTCTTTAAATATGTTTGCCAAGGAGTCAATGTCTCAACATTATCTTTACATATTGTTTCATCCTCCCATTTCTGTGTACCTTTAGTTATTAAGTCTATTGCTAAATCCTCTAATTGTGGTTTAAATTCTATTTCTAGAATATCACTACACTTACTTTTTTGTCTCATATTTTTCTTCATTTCATATATTGAAGGATCATATTCATCATTATCTTTAGAATTTGTATTGCTATCAAATAAATTTTGCACATCACCCAGTAGTAAATGCCTTATTTCATCAAGATTCTCTTCTAAATCACCACCTAATCCTGCTTTACTAATATTCTTAGTTTCATCATATTCATTTTCACTTTCAATATCTGATGCTAGATAAGCATCAAAATCGTTACTTAATAATTCCTCAGGAGTAAATTTCTTTCTTAAAAATTTAACTCTCTCAAGAGGTGTATCATCCCATATTAATAAGGGTTTAGAGTGTTTCAGTGCTGACCTAAAACAATCTGGTGGTTTATATTTAGTAGGAATACATGATGAAACACTTATTGGAGGATATGGAAATTCGATCAAATCATCTGGAACAAAACGTACATCTAAAGAATCTATGCAAAAATCCGCCTCCATACCATCCAATTCATTAGCCAGTTTAATAGCAGAATTTACGTCTGCGCACTCAATAACTGCATAATAATATAATGACTTTTCAACTTGATATCTTCTAATAGCTTCTAAATCCTCTTCCTCACCTGAATCTACATCTTTCTGTCTTGTTGATTGTATTGTAGGACCATGGACCTCCTCATATTCCATTCTTTCCTTTCCAAAATTAGAAGGATATATACTAACCCTAATTAATTTATTATTTGTATTGCCTACAGATAATACTTTTGATGGAGATAAGAAACTTGACAGAACTACATATATATCATCTGCATTAATGTTATCCCAATCCAAGCCCATAAGTGAAAGTCTGCTTGTAGCATCTCCTTCTGATATTCCTATCCTATAGATTGGATTATTTTCCCATATGGGATCCTTAAAAGTACACTTTTCTTCCTTATATGTTTGTGAGTCATCATCGTCACTTTCTTCATTCCATTCAAAAGGTTCTTCAGAGTCTAAAGAACTTTCTTCTCCTTGAGTACTTTTCTCACTCTCTCCAACTTCATAAAATTTGTGCATATCCTCGTCTATCTTCTTCTTTGATTTTTTCCTACCAAATGGATCAATTGGGGTAGATATACTGAATTCATCATCAGTGAATATTTTACTAAAACGTTTGTCAATCTTAATCTTGCGATCTTTCATTCTCATTTGTTTAAAACGAGGATCTGATTTTGCATTAAAACGTTCATATACTTGAGGCCTTACATTGGCCAAGCTATCTACTTCCTCACTCATCTTCCTCTTTCCAAATTCCTTTACAGAGAACTAGCCCTATAAAATCAAAATTAGACCACTATCTATGTTTACCGCTCTATATGCCGCGTATATATGGGTTATAAAACTAAGTCGAGGAAAGGACCGGTTCTAGCGCATCTATTTAATTACATTAAAAAACAATAGCTTAACTCTTCCTGCATGCAGAAATTACATAATACCACTGTTTGTATGAAAAATTACGTGTTTTTTTTATTTTATTAGATATTTATAGGCCCTGACACTCTATATCACTACATATCTAAAAGGTTGAATTGGTTGTATTCACTAACTTAATAAACAAATCTACAAAGACATTAAATGGTATCTCACTATATAAGCTGTTACATATAAATTTACTAGTATGACAGACAGAGTAATCAAACCCTTTATACTCAAAAGGATTATAAGAACCAAGAATATATAAAATCTGCCCAGTAAAAATATACTTGAGTAAATGAGATATATTTAGCTTATTTTGGATATCACTACACATTTCCAAGAAAAAAAATTTGAAAACTGGTGATGTAGGTGGATACTTCGTAAAAAAAGTAAGGACTATTTGATTTTTATAGTTACTACCTATACTTTTCAAGTATAATCCTGAATTAAAATGATCTGGATATATAAAGTACATTGTTGTAAGGAAATATGGAAAATGACTTGCTATATAAATTATCATATAGAATAATATATTTATTAAAAATACAGGTACCCAAATAAATAAGAAATTAACATAAAATATTGCAACTGTTGGATATAAAAATATTGAAATAGTGAATAAGATTGTACCAAAGAGTAACTGTTCTATATTATTAATTGTAGAGTCAACACGATTTCTAAGAATATTCCATTTTTTACCACGAAATAGATGATAGAAAGTTGAAATCGCCTGTATATTTATGCAGTGAAGCTTTGAAAAAAGAACATATATGTAGTGCAAGATGAATATATATATGTTGAATATATCCCAAACAAAAGATATAGCAATAGAAAATCCACCAACTGCTGACAAAAGTTTTAAAAAAAAGAAAATTAATTCAATATCAGAGAATATATAGTTAGTTATACTTTTCCATAGTTGGAATGCTTCAAACAGTAAGCTTATTAAAAATGAGCTTAAATCTTTGTTAAGTCGGAGTTCAGATGAGGCCAACCAATTAAATTGTAAGTAAATAGCATCATTGTACAAAAAATAATAAACCTTACTTATAAATTGAAGTATTTGCATTGAAAATGAATTAATAATATATATTAAAAGTACCCCAAATATATGATCAATAATAATGGAAGTTATTGTAGAATACAACAGTACTTTTATAGCATCATAATTGTGATTAAAATTATCATAATTAATAATTAAAATATTGTAAAGAACTATCCACTGACTTTGCGTATTAAACTTATAAGCTATTCCTTTGAGAGTCATTGATAAATTTTTATTTGTGAATGGATAACAATTTCTGAATTTTGACCCAAATATCAATAAAGAGTACGGAATAAATGAAGTTATAGTTATCCAAAAAATGAAAAAAACTTTAAAAATTGGAAATTGGAAGTCATTTTTGTGCAGATTATTTCTTGATTGGTACTGCTTTTCAAAATAAGTATTGGTACTCCTAGTCATTTGATATTTATAATAATCAAAAAGACTTAAATCCTTATCAGAAACTTTATTTTCTAAAATGTTACTATTTTGTTTCAGACTATCTAGATTTCCCTTTTGTTTTAATTGGTTTATTGCATTATACAAATCTTTGTGAGCTATTTCAAACGATTTGACAAAATTCGTCAGCATTGAAAATTTATATGAATAAACAATAATTTTAATAGATTGGGGTGATATATCTCTATCAATAAATTTAGATATATCAGTAACTGATACTAAATCTTCTGAATTTGTAGCATCCAATTTGATGTTTAAAAGAAGTAGTATATTACTGCAAAGTAAGGATGAAGCTCTTATGTAATCATAAGAATAGTCAGAGAACTCAGTACCATTTATATCCAGTGTAAATATACCTAATATCACCAGGTTATTACTCCACTTGTCAGTACTTATATGATTAATAGAGGAAATTACCTTTATGGATAGAACTACTTCAGAGTTATTCCATATATCATAGTAACCAAGTAGTATACCAGTTTTATAACATAAGCTTCTAATCTTATATATCAGTTCCACATCAAATAATAGAGATATTTTAGTTTGACACTTTATTATGGTCATAAAGTACTCGTACTCATAAGTATGCTCAAAAACAAAGTACCAATTATACAATCCCAGCACGTTCAAATATAGAAAGTAGGAGCGCCTTATATTAGATAGCTTGTAACATACAAGTCGGAAAGTGACTGAAGTTGTTTAAATATTAAAGTAGATACTTTATTTATGTCCAAGTAAGATGTTTCCAAATATAGTCAAAGATTATCGTGTAGTTCCATGGTATAATAGTCAGGAATTCTTTGAAATATATCAACTTTTGGTACACCCATCAGCAAGAAGTAAAAATATAGTTTTAAATAGACTAACAATTTGGCAAGATCGTAATTATGGCACAACAAGACAGACTCCAATAGCTATAGCATGCACGATCTATTTGTTACATTCTATGATACAAGATAATATTTGGGATTGGCCATTAATATCGGAATTATTACTCAATGATAGTATTGGTAAGATAAAATTAGCAGATCTCTTATCAACTGTTACTTTTGAAACATATACTTGCTCTAATATTAATCAAAACTGCTTAGATAAGGATACAAGATCACTAAAAATTGTCGATATATTGTCATTACAAGAACTTTACTCTATGGCTATAGTTAGAATTATAAATATGTATGTAGATCAATGCCAGTTAAGTTACTATGCTAGATCTGTGAGTTCAATAGCAAGTGAACTAGGACTGCCTAATTTATTGGTGGAAATAAGACATCAAGCAACTCATGGAAGTGAGTTACCTTCTTTAGAATCATGTCGCACTGGTGCGATTTTAGTCTTGTCATTTCTATTCAAAAATTATTGGAGAAAACAGTATAACAAATTATTTAGAAATCAAGTAACTTCAAGTGTTGAGTTGGAAGTATCTAAGTTACTGCACGAACTACTTAATTTAATACGCTCATTACCGTTTGATCATTCTAATCCTTTGAAGCTTACTATTGAAAAGGGAAAATCAAAAATTGATGAAACAGGGGAGATTCCAAATGAATCTTTTAGACTAGTAGAAAATTACGACTTTTATTGTCACTCAGTATTATCAAAGGTAATTCAACAAACTGTTGCAAAAAGAAATCCTACAAGAAAGGTTATTTTGAAGTATTGTCGTAATGAGTTAACAAAAGGACTAAATAAAAGTAGAAAAAAAGAACTTATAAATACTATATATACCTTAACAAAACTAAAGCATGATAATAAATCTATTTTTAAAGTCACTCCAAATGCTAAAACTTGGATAAGACTCTTTTTTTTATATTTAACAGACCTTTATTCGCTGATTAACAAAATAATATCTGTAATGAAGATCAATGATTTAGCATACCACCTTGTTGAGAAATTCATAATACAAGATATATTACCAACGATTTGTCCATTATGCTATCCTGTATCTTCTATTTCCATCTTGATTTTGTTGGGTTACACAAGCAACAATACTATGTTGAAGATATTATCAGGTTTACTTTTATCAATGAATAATACAGATATATTAACTAAATATCCTGTAAATTCTAATGAACAAAAAGAAGAATGTTTTGTAAATACTAGTATTTGTCCGTATGGGACAAGTAATAAAATTAATACCAATAGAAGATTCTTTTATTGGTTAACAAAATTACTGCCATTTAAATATAGTCAAAAAGCCAAAGGTGAATTTCTAGATGTCATGTTACTTCTTTCATATTACAAACAGCTACAAACTAAGAAAAGGAATATTTGTAATATTAATAATATTATAGATCAGATTAATGTAACAAGGAAGACCATGGTAATTCTCTTTAAAGGTTTATTTCCATATATTCCAAGCATACTATTTCAAGAAAAGGAGATAAATAACACTGAAGATAGTAAGGATTGTTTATCATCATTCTCAAATATGAGTATGCCTAATTATATTGAAAATGATATTCAAATTAGTCTTTGTCATCTGATGAATAAGTTAGATATATATCCAGAAACTGCAAATTTAATTGAATATTTTATACAAAATCCCAATTTGGATGGTATTGATGATGAATTAACAAGTAAGTACTGTGAAGTTGTATTAAAAAATCAAGAGAAACAAAAGTTCAGCAAAGTGTCCAGAAATTGCATATCTTCATTATTAGATGTTGGTACTAGTTGGGATCCTACTAACTGGACTATTTCTGACCATTTACCTAAAGCTAATATTCTCTTAGCTGATATTGAGGAAGTTAAGTGTGATAAATATGACAATTCAGAGCAATATGAGGATCTAGGAAACTTAACTGAAGACTCAGAATCTATATTTTCATGTGAAGATGAAACATTACCTAATAACCGAGGTAATTCATTGGGTTTATCTTCAAACTTTGATAATAATTCAAAAAGTGTTGGTATTATTCCTATGTATAGTGGCTCAGGTGGAAATTTTCGTGCAAATGAAAATATTCCAACTGCTCTTATTGAAGCAGAATCATATTGGAGAAAAAACTTCGGAATTAGTGAAGGTTTATTCGAAAAAGCTAACAATATAAATTGGATGGATGTTCAAATTTTGAAATAGACTCACAACATTACATCAATATCTTATTAGTAGATTAGCTTATAATTTCATGTACACTTTCAAATATATTTTGAACAAAATTTCTTCGAAATATTGCTCATTTAGTTCCTTTATAAGTATAGAATTCATTTTGTTGCAATTTTTTTCTCTGAGTTCATCTATATAATTTTTAATTGAAATTCCTCAAATATTTTTGTCAGTATACTTTTTTCCTTCACAAATTTCTGAATAATTTCTACTAATACTTTATTCAGAATATTTACTACTGCATTAATATTTGAATTTTAAACTTTAATAATATTTCTCTTTAAAATGATCAATTATCAATTTTATATTTATTAAATAATGAAATTGGTTTCTAGTAAATTTATGAGAAATCTCATCAACTTTATGAAACCTCTATTATTATTTGGAGATTATCCACATTAATTCCCTTTTTTTTTGATTCATACAATTCTGTGTAATACTAAGACAATCTCCAGTCATGCAAAGTACTCTATATTTCGAGTTAAAACCAGTGTCTATATTTAAACTTTATTTTAGATTTATTATCATTCTTGAGTTCGCGTACTTTCATAGATGATTAAGATGAATTGCTCTTATCCATAATAAAACTACTGCAGAAATATCGGGAATAGAAGAAATCTTTAACCACTGAATCAATTGTCGCCTCATTTCCTTTTCAGGAATGTCTAAAAATCTTATTGCTCTAGCCTTACAGCATTCAATCAACTCGTTATAGTCAAGATTTCCAACTCCTTCCCATAATATTTGACGATCTTCATTCATAATTGATAAAAGATGATATCTAAGACGTAAAATATCTATTGATTTTAAGCCATATGGCTTAATTCCAATAATTTTACTCATACATCCTAAAGTCTCAATAGTCATATTTTCAAGCTGGAGATCTGATTTAAAAAGCTTTGCAAATTCTAAAATTTCATCAATAGATATGTATTGAACATCTATATTTTCGGAATATTTTGATTTTTGTTGTATATTCTTCTGAATTTCCGATAAAATAGTAGTTTTAGTAGTAATTTCTGGCAGATCTAATGTAGTCAAACTACTTATATGTTGTTCAACCATCTCCTGAAGAGATTGGGCAAGAAGTTGTTTTGCAGTTAATTCTTTTCGAAGATTATTGTCTTCTTGTTTAAAACTATTTTGAAACGTTGATGGTAGCATATTAGGAAAAAAATGTAAAACTATTGGAAGTGCAAACTCTGCAAATGGTACAATGATGAAAAAGGAGAATGGAATGAGCTTTACAAGATCTGTTGTTGTTCTAGTGAGCATCTTGTACTCACTAAAAGTCAAGGGATATCCTTTAAACCTTTTTTTAGCTATTTGTCTGGAAGTCTTCAAGTTCCCATAAAAAAGTTGGAAACCTGTTTTTGTCCAATGCCATCCATGGGTTACTGATTTTCTAGCTTGGTTAAGATATCTTTGAAATTTGCTATCAAGTCGAATAAGGCTAGTTCTATGCATCTATATAAGCCTTATATCCACATTATATATATATATAAGAACTCCAAGCTATAAGGTTTATATATCTGTCTCAATAATCAAATTATATAAAAAGTACCCCCTAGTGCATCAACCGCCAGTATTATATTTAGATTAAAAAGATATGATAACAGAAGTGTCTAATAATATTATTATAGCATAAATAAGATGTCTACACAGTTCATTAACATAGATATATTCAATTAAGAAAATCCTAATATGATATAGATCCTGAATTTACTAGGAATTTACTCTAATCTACAAGTTATAAGTATCAAGACTATAACTTTGCTTCACAAGAGTACTAAAGACATGGAATAATATCATCAATCTTTAAAATCATCATTACAGTCTCAGTTGCAAGTCTTACAGCAGAGAGGTTAATAAGTAGAGGTTGTAGAACATCCTCTTTGAGTATATCTGAAACAGTAGCTTTACGTATATTTATACCAGAGTATATTTCACCAGCAGCATGTTTATTACGCAATTCAGTAACTATCTCAATAGGATTTAAACCTGCATTCTCAGCCAGAGTATATGGAATAATTTCAAAGGCTTGAGCATAAGCATTAATACATAATTGCTTTATACCAGCAAGACTATTAGCCCAGTGTGATAGTTCAATAAATATTTGTGATTCACAAGCACCTCCCCCAGGAACTAAAGCTTCTTCTTTTATTATGCTTCTTATGACACATAGAGCATCATGAATACATCTTTCTGTCTCTTCAAGCATAAGATTATTTGAAGCTCTGACAAAAATAGTTCTAACATCCTTTCCTGAAATCCCAGTAATGCGACAGATCCTTCCATTACCATTTAAATCTTCATCAGATACACAATTTGCACATCCTAATTTATCACTAGTAAAATTATCAATAGATGCTACAGGAACACAATTTAAAGCCTTTGAAAGGAATTCAATTTCATCCCTCTCAATATCTTTGACAACTAAAATTTTAGCCTTTGCACAGTAGTCTAGAGCAAGACTACTGATAGCATCCCTTAGGATACTTTTTTGTATCAAAAGTACATTACATCCTGTTGCAGCAATCTTCTTAACCATTTGAACAGTAATCATTCGTTCTTCTCGTAGAAGTCTATCCATTGCAGTATAATCCTTGACAATAATATTATTTTCTATATCTGTCTTAGGACTTGATAAGCAGAATTGTATTAATCCAATTCTTGCATTCTGAACACATGTAGGACCTCCTGCTGTTCTTGAGACTTTCTGTTGGTGTAGTATTAGGCCATCTACAAGTTCTGTATCATCTATTGTCCCCCCCAACTTCTTAACAATACGAATATTACGTAGATCAACAGTTTTAGTTACTTTGGCCCCTGAATATGAATCACATAAGTCCCCAGATTCAGTTGTAATTGCCTTTAAATTTGAACCCTTTGCAATACCCATAACTGCGTCTACTGCAATACCAGCCAAATGTTGAGCATTGTGGCTTACAATCTTTGAATTTAAGGATGTACATGCTGACTTTATTAGTACACTTTTATCATTAATATCTACAGGGATAGCCATTCGTCTCAGTACATCCTCAGCTTTGCTACAAGCTTCTACAAAACATTCAGATATCACTTGAGGATGGATCCCTTTATTCAGCAAAGTTTCTGCTGCACTCAATAAACTTCCAGCTATAATTACTACAGAGCTTGTTCCATCTCCAACCTCTACATCTTGGGCTTTAGATAATTCTACCAACATTTTGGCACATGGATGAACAACAGATATCTCTTTTAGTATAGTAGCCCCATCATTAGTAATAATTACCCCATCCTTCTCTATCATCTTATCCATACCCTTAGGGCCTAAACTTGTCCTAATTATGTCTGAAATTGTCTTTGCTGCAATAATATTTTCATGGCGAGTAGTTCTACTCCTTTCATTTCTCATTAAACTTTCAGTGACCATCTTAGACATTCTATATCACAGTACTTAGTGACCTTTTTACTAGTGTCCTCAAGTCCTATTTAGACTTAATAATATCTACTTTATCCCTTATATAACCTTAAGTAAAGCTTTTGGTGGGGGAGAGGGGGTTTACTAAGCAAGTAGGTCTACGGTACTTTATCTTATTGCCTAAGGTAGTACTATGTCTAATACCAATAGCAATTTTATATTATTCCGAATAGTAAACTGGTAGTGTCTACAAACATTAGCTAACCCGCCATATATGACCGCTTTATTTTTACCGCTATAATATTTATATTTTTACACTATGAAGCTTTCAGAGTATTTGCCACTTCAGATGTCAATACTTAGATTTTAGAATGTTATTTGGTCAGAATCAACCTTTGCAATCTAGTGGAAATGCCCCCTCTTCAGGTTTGAATTTATTTGGCTCCAATGTTAACTCTACAAATAGTAACCTAACAAACCAGAATAATTCACTATTTTCTACAACTGGACAAGTACAACCATCATCCTCCAATAATAATACGATGTGGGGTTCGGGGTCAAGTTCATATGGAACTACTACAAATCAACCTAATTTATTTGGGAATACAGGAACTAATTCTAATACAAGTGGATTAGGTAATATGGGAATTCTAGGGAATTCAGGGGTATCTACAACTAATTTTGGAGGCCTTGGATTAACTGGATCTTTAACTGGGAACTTAGGGGGAATTGGAAGTTCTGGTACTTTATCAAACACAAATATAATGGGGGGAATGGGTGGAATAGGTGGAATAGGTGGAATAGGTGGAATAGGTGGAATAGGTGGAATAGGTGGAATAGGAACTGTAGGTCTAAGAACTAATAATGGGAATTCCGGAATATTGGGTAATTTAAATAATGCTACTAGAACTGATGGTTTGGTAGGACTGACAGGCAATAGTACAAATAATACAAATAGTAATTTGTTTGGTACCTCATTGACATCTCAGACAAATTGTCCACCTGGTGGAGCCCATTACTTACCCCTTAATCCAACTGTTGGACAATTAACAAACTATATACAAAGTTGGAAAGTTGATTTTGAAAATATTGAGAAGCAATTACGTGAAAATGACAAACACATAGAATATTTAACAAATGGTAAACTGATAGAGATAACGAGACTTTGTACAACATACAAACAAGGAGTTGAACGTAGAAGTGATGAAATTGAAAATATTAAAGCTAGACAAGACCGTATTGTAGATTCTATAGAAGATATTATACCAAATATATCTACTTTACAACAATTAAGCTATGATCTAATTCAAATTTATGATCGTATAAAAGATATTGATTCTCAACAAGCATCGCAACAAATCCAACCCTTGCGTTTACCATTACCAATATTTGAATTCTTTTGCCAAAATATGTCAAAAAAGTGCCAATATATTGAGGAGACTATCAGAAGACTTGAAAATACAGTTTCCTCTCTAAGGAACGAAATAAATAATATGAATGGTAGTGAAACTAAAAGAAATATTATTCAAATTATTAACAATCATTTCGAAATATTTACAAATTTATTAACTCAATGCTCTGCCCTTCATGACAAATCAGAATCATTTGTAAGTATTTCTAAACTTCACGAGACTTCTAGGTCGTGAATATAGTCACAAACTTTCTATATTTTATATAGCTGTAATCAATCTAAAATATAAGAACTGATTATCTTATCTAAATTTTATTTTTACTTCTTTTTCTATTTTCTTGAAATGCAAGATCTTTTGATATACTAAGTAAATTTTTGCGATACCTTGAGTAGTTCCACTTTATGTATATACCTTGTTCTCTATATAATGGATGCTCTAAAATGCCACTCTCAGAATAATTCTCACCTAACCAAATATTACCAGTATTATCTAATGTCAAATTAGGAAAGACTTGCATTACTAAATCTTGGGGAAGTGGATAATTTATAAAAACTTTTTCATTGCTACATTCGGATGCATCAGTAGTTCCCTCAGTCCATAGATCTGAGAACATTTATAAATAATTTTGGTATGCCAATATGATAGTCAATTTTAATACATGTATGCACCCCTTTTTTAAAAGGTATTATGAGCTTATATATTACTGAATGTCCACTTTTTCCAATTATTTACAAAAAACAATTAGCGCTATATATTTTTGACAATGTAAAACCGCCATTTACACGTTTAAGTCTACGTCCTGACCTTTAACTATTTCTAATATTTAAGTTTAACTCTGAAATTACACAAGATCATTGCATATTATTAATACACACAAAATATCCTGCTCAATATTATTAAATATGTTTTTAAAATATTATAAATCTAGATTTGTAATATCGGAGTCTAAAAATAGAGATCTGACATTTTTATTGTTGTCTACATGAATACTCACTTTCATGAAACTATATATAATTTAGGTCTTAACTTTTCTATTTTTGACTACCTATTTGCTGTCATTTTTATAATTCATAAGTAATTTAGAGTATACCTTGTGTGAATTTAAAGGGAACATGATAAACTTCTCAAGTAGACTATTAGGTTTAAATGACTTGTAATTATAAGATATAATCTAATATATGAAACTTTAGATTTTCTGAATTTTTTTAAAAATAAGGTAATACAATGATTAGATTTAAAATATCTCTTGAATAGTTTGGTACTCCAATGTACTTGGCTTAAACTATAATACTAATATAAGGGACTAGATTATTATTGTAACATAATAAGATCAGTTTTTATATAGTAATGTTAATATTTATTTGCCTAAGAAAAATAATTATAAACTCTGGTTCTAATATACTGGTCACAAAAAAAAGGGAGAAATTGCATATGCATATATTAGTTTATATTCATTTTTTGTAAAATATATATTTTTATATATCTACATGTTACCCAGTTAATAAACTTTAGAATTATAGATTATAAACTTTATTAGCTTCTTTACTAATATTAATTGGAAAATCAAGTATAAAATATACTAAGATTTTATATACTAGGATTTAGAATACCAAATTTTTGCAGACTGTTCTGAAAACTATGAAATTAGAAAAATTTTATAAATTTTATTGAACTTATATTTTAATTAACATAAAGAAACTTTTCGATTAAAAGTAGCAATACAGAATTCCCACTAATTACTGACAAAGTATCATAAATATTGACAAATTGAATTCATAATATTGCAAATTTGTATATTTCTACAAATTTTCCATTCAAAACAATAATTAAATTCATATATATTAAGTATTCTAATATAAATGTTTAATTTCTATGAAAAATTTCAATAAGTTAAATTATCCTTTGCTTAATTTTGCTATTTTAAGTATTTCTTGTACTATCAAACTTCTTATTAACCCCAAAATTTCTGAATTAAAATATAAACTTCCCCTCGTTATAGTCCTTGTAGTAATTATAATTCCTTCTATTAATAAAAATGTAAAACCAATTTGAAAACATGAAGAATTATTTAATAATTGTTTATTCAATATATAAACAAAATTAGATCATTTCAAGTCCTTACAAATGTTTTAAATCTTAAATCTTAATGTGTAAGATGTCTTAAAAATCCAAAAGTTATATCACTTAAAATAATATATAAATTAACCCTATCCCGAAATAATGATTCTACATATTAGATATACTAATTTAAATGTGCCTAATATCTCCAATCTATACTACAAGAAACGACTAGGTAGGTTTAGCCGAACTTCTTGATCTTCATATTCCTCATCTAATTCACTTTGATTATTTTCTACTAAGTGATCTGGTATACAGGGTAAATTTGAAGAATCTCTCTTTGGTAATAGATCTTTGCTTATTTCATTCCATTGTTTTTCAGTTTCCATATTGCGTTTTTCCTGTATGATTTGTCTCCTCTCCTCTATCCACGCCTTATATTCTGTATTAAATTCATGTTCTGCATCCTCTAATTTCTCTAAATATTCTGGAAACCCACTTCCCAAAGCTGAAGATATCCCCACTGACCTCAAATCTCTAAAGTATTGAATAGAAAGTAAGATTATTCAATTGAAAATAAAGGGTTTCAAATTTTCCACTATATAAATGTATGAACTTACCTATAAAACTCAGCTAAAGCTAAAGCACAAGATCTACTTAGACTAGCCATATAAGTGTCGTCATTTAATAGTACTGCCTGAGAAAATGAATCATAGTCCTCCATCCACTTTGCACATTCATCAAAATCTACAACATCAGTCTTATTAAATACAGCCGTAAATGGGAGTTTACACCGGTACATAACACTGCAAGCATATAACATATTGGACATAAATGTTACCGGTTTTTGGGAACGGACTGTATCTATTATGTAAGTTACAGTAGTAGGGAAAGATAATGACAGACCATCCAAAATTATGGATCCACTTGCAGACCAATTAAAGACTTCTATTTGACCAGGTGTATCTACTAAAATATAATCTACGATGTTTCTCTTCTTTTCTAGGATATCTAGAACCTGATCAAAACGTACTGAAAATAGGCTTAAACATGTCATAATTGCTCCATTTGGTCCTAAACCATAATCTTTCATGATTCTCTTATAATCTAATGTGCTCTTAATATTGATATTTACTGGATAAGGGCAACTAAGGACTGCAGGATCCAAATTTATTGTATAAACCTTTTTGTTGAGTTTTTGTACCAGATGCTGATATAAAGTACTTACAAAGGTTGTTTTCCCACTCCCAGCCATTCTGAAAAAAATCAAAGCATGTTACCTAACTTATTCGTGTAATGAGACAAGATATACACAATAGAACTTTTTTTTATTTCCATCAGAGAGTATTCAAAGGTCAAAAAGTATTCAACTCTTGATATCTAAATACAAAAAGATAGACATCTACAGTTCTTATTAACCTACCCAATTACTACAATAACTAATGGAGATCTTTGATTTTCATTTGAGACATTGAATTCCTTTTGATTAGTCATTCTTACTAAGAAAGTCTGAATGTTCAGAATCTATCCAAAGTCCTTATATTACATGGCGCCATTATATAGCGCTCTCCGATAACTTTTCTTATTAGTCACTTTTTAGATTTATATAATAATGTAAATAGAAATAGTACGCTATTTAATATTAGATAATCCTAATAATTAGAAAAGTTGCTAATTTTAACTTAAATAACAGCAATACTCTAAGAATTGAAATTTCGAGGTTATGTAACTGCACCCAATACAGGTAATATTAGAAATGCACCCAAAAGTCCTTTCTTGAGAGGAAAAAAGGAGTAGAAACAAAGCTACAATACATTAAGTATATATTTCATAAAAGTAGAATAGAAGTCCTATTTAGATAAATGCTGGGAAATCTTCCGAAACCAGCACAAATAGGACGCAAAGCAATAGGTATCCCAAGTAGACCAAGGACATCTGTGAGTCCCTCTGATCCAAGCCAAATACGAGGTCCATTGAAGAGAAAACCAAGTACTGAATATACATCTAATATAAATATAATATCCAGATCTGCAGTACCAACGCAATCAACAGCAGCCAAAAGACCACAACCTATTTCTAGAGATGTGTTGGAGAAGGCGAGGGCACGAAGAGCAACATTAACACCCAAAACTTCAAATACGAAATATGACCAACCTAAAGAAGTACCAAATACGAAGCTCTTAACAAAGGACAAGGTTATAATTATTAATGATGAAATAAGAGAAAAAACTGAAAAAAAAAAAATCGCAACTTCAGCAGCTCCTCAAGCTGAGTTACTAAATGTAAGGAAGGAATTAGAGGAATTGAAAAAGAAATATAAAGAGCAGAATGAGATACTTTCTAAGAGTGAGGATCTCAATAAAGCCAATTTATCAGCAATGGCACAACTAGCAGCACTCAAAGCTAAGGAACTTAAACAAAGAAGAGAACTTGAGTCTGAAAAAAAGTTTAGAAAAATCACACATCAGAATAACATAGATCATATCAAACAACTACTTACAGAATGCCATAACCGATTTGAAGATGGTCCACAAGTATCTTCGCTTCTCGGAGTGTCCCATGTGACATCTCCTAAATGTCAAGTTGAAAAATCAAGAATTTTAAGTATTATGGATATATTAAGTTGTGAGGAGAATTTCAAACCAGAATTAGTAAAACAACTAGAGTGTATTGAAGAATGTAATGCAAATATTTGGGGGCTTGGGCCAAGAGACTTGAGTGAATTACTCGACGTTGCTACTTTCTTTGGTGGTCCTCAAGTAAATGTAGATCTTATCAAAACCCAAGTGCAAAGTTTGAATTGGTATTTATCTCAAACTAATTATGAGGAAGGAATGAATATACACATAGATAAAACAGTAAGAGATATCATGTTAACCTTGGAATCTATCCCCTTTAATACTATCAGTATGGAAGACTTAGTAACTCTCTTATTAGTTCCACTTTTTTCAACAAGTCATTATAGTTACATAACCCAATTATTCACGCTATTTGATATTGATAAAGATGGTTACATATCAACAGAAGATTTTAGAGATTTACTCAAAGAGATTGAATGGGACGGAGTCTTTACCAATGAAGAAATAGACTACTTATTTAGCTGTGTAAAACGATCCAGTAAACAGGAGTCTCAATCTAGATCAAATAAGCTTATCAATGAGACAGACTTTATTAATTTCTTTAGTGTGATATTGCAATATTAGTAAACTTAATGATATCCCGAAAGTAAATAAAAAATGATAGTGAACAATAGAATATACCAGAAAGTATAAAAGTAACTTCAAATAATCTATTTAAAAAATTTAAGAATTAGATTTCTGAATTTAGCAAGTAAATATGGACAATTAGATATTAAAACTGATAATTAACAGAATTATAGACCCAAATATATATTATCTGCAAAAATTAAGAAACCAGAAAAAAAAAGTCATTACATGATATCAGTAATATCACTTCAAAATGACAATATATTAATAAGATAACCAATAGAAGTATGTTGATGACTTGTTAGTTAAATCAAACTTCTTATCACTTTCTTTAGTTTATTATTTGCTATTTATTTTATTTTTAGAAATTGATCTTCAACGCTATGTCTGCGACTATTCCCAGGATATGTACCACTAGCTCCTGAACATGTAGTGATTCCAATATTTACAGAATCCTTTCTCATAATTACACAATCTGAGGAGTCTGCTATAGATGATTTTCTGTATGGCACAGCTCCAATTGAACCAATTGATCCTGTCCTACATCTAACCCATCCATTAGCAGACATTACCCCAGCTGCAGACCCAGTAGATAAGAAAGAAGCACTTCTTTGATTAGCTGTGCTCCAAACTGTATCATTAGTAGTTGCAATATTTGTTAAACTAGACTTCGGAGGTCTAACATCAAACATGCGGTTGTGAGCTTCATTTATACATCTCCAAAACTTTCCCTTGAGGCCTGATTCAGTTCTTATACGCACAACTTCAGCTTCTAAAGCTTTCCAATCAATATGGTGCCCTGTCCTATGTCTAATCTCCATAGCCTTTTTCAAATGTGCTTGAAGAGCTCCTGTCCATAAACCACGATCCATAGTATTGTCACAAACTTCAAAAATCAAAGCTTTCTTCAAGCTTTCAAATTCAATAGAAAAACGGTGTTTATTATGTGAAAGATCCATCTGTGCATAAAATAAAATGAAGTTTACACTACCACGTGCTCCATGTATACCGAATAGTCTGTATGATGACTCGGAATCAAACCAATACAAGTGGCATTCGTGAACAACCACATACCTTTTGTTCCATCTCATGGGAGGGAAACTAAAAGAGCAATCTGAGCGTTTATATAAATAACCAAATATAGGAGGTACAATATTTAATTGTAACTTCCCGTGCAAATCACAGACAACTAAGGTACCTTTGATAAATCGAAGAGACAAATCATTATCTGACAAATCAGGGTCGGGTCTTGCAGTTTCCGATGTTCCAATTAATTCAAACATTGCTCTTCTAGCTGTACTTGTATATTGAGGAATACAACTATTATTATCTGAAAAAGGATCTATTAAGTCCCTATTAGAAATAGAATACCATGACTTGCAACCTGTATCTTGAAAGGTATTTAACTGATATGAATGATCTCTACTATTATAACTGTAAAGTCCTCCATTATTTCTTCTCCAAGGATCTTTAGATAACAATAAACATAATAAGTGATTTGCTTCTATGGGACTCATTGACCGATGTACATGCTGAAACGATTTCCTCTTCACAGTTGATTGAGATTCTCCGGCACATAGTTTGTTCCTGTCATACTTATTTCTAGGATTATCACATAAATCCCCTCCTTCACCAGTATTAAGAGTAGTTTTATCATCAGATTCATCGTTTCTTATTGTACTGCTAGAAATAGTTAGTTCATCTTCCTTCATAAGTTGTGATTCAGAACCAATATAAGAAATACTAAATCTCCTCCTCGGAATGCCAGGTCTACTCATTTCATCATTATCTACTCCCTTGTTCGAATTCACTTGTATACTGACAGATTTCTTATCTCCAACTGAGTCGGTACACATGGATCTGTACTTCTCAATGGATTCATTACTTTGATTGTGAGATGAAAACCGCTCCTTCGATATATCTTTACTTACATTGCTAGAGTAGCACACATCTTTAGTTATTTCCAATATAGATCTACTTAAATACTTCGAATCTAAGGGGTCAGAGTGAGTTATAAAAGGCATTAAATTACCCAAAGAACCATCATATGACGAGGACACTCCACCAGACGATCTCCTAGATATACTCATTTAATACTATGACCAAATTAACCATTCACTAATTTCACGATTTCATAATTCAATTTCTTCTATATGTTCAAAATTGATACTAGCTGTTTTCCTTTATCTCTATAAAGTCGTGGGCTAGGCGCTAAATTTTGGCGCTATGTTTTTCTAAATTTTTCACTGTAGTCTTTGTCATCTCCTACATTTTTAGCCTAACTGCTAAAAAGATCTTATTAACATTACATGGGAAATTGAGACCTCTTTAAACTTAAGTTCAATCTTTTTTAAAAAAATATTTACCATCCGAATGCTGAATACCAAGAACTAGAGACACCACCTCCCTCTTGTTCTTGTGGCTTATCTACTGCAACTGTGGAATCTTGTGTAGTTGCTGTAGTGCCTCCGAACCATCCCCACATAGATGTTGTTGCTGTTTCAGGTTCTGGATTACTTACCTGCTCTGAAATAGTAGTCTTTACAACTTTTTTTTCTGAACTCTTGGAAGAACTTGCACTAGATATTTCTCCTTGAACCTGGTTCTTTTCACCATCTGTAATTACAGTAGGTTGAGTTGTTCCTCCAAACAATCCAGAATACCATGTTGAGGAATTATCTGTAGAGGATACTGCATTATCTTGACCATTATTAACAGTTGTCTGAGTTTTATCTGAAGCCTCCCCTGTCCCAAACAATCCTCCAAACCAAGGTGTAGAATTATCTGCAGGTGAAGTATTAGATTCAGTGTTACTTCCATACCACCAAGAATTATTCTGAGTATATTGCTGATCCTTAATTGACTTAGATTTTATTTCTGAATCTTCCTTATTAAATTTTGTAGATATTTTTGGTGGAGGTGGACTTGCAGACACTTTTGATTGAGGTATAATAGAAGATTTTGTCTTGTTTCGAACTATTTTTTGAATCTGCTTAGGTTTCGGTTGTAATTCCTTCATATCCGTACCCTTCTTTTTTATTGTAGCTTTTACTGATCTTGTTCTATGTGAGGATTTCTTTATTGGTGTACTTTTGTTTGTATATCCCCCAAACCAATCACTGAACCATGATGTAGAATTTTCTATAACAGGGGATGTTTCTGTTGATAAGGAATTTTTACTCGTTTTAAAGTTTTTAGTTTTAATTTCAGATTTATTAGTATCAATATTTTCAGTTTTAGAAGTTTCAAACCAATTGCTAAACCATGATGTAGATTCTTCTGTAGAAGCTGGAACTGCTACTGTTGATCTTATTTCTTCAGTACTCTTGAGATCTCTAGATACACTCTCTGTCTGATTTATATCTGATATAATAGAAGTAGATTCATTAAATAATCCAGGAAACCATGATGTAGGTTCACTTTCAGTAGTAGAACTTGTTGATCTTTTTAATGCCCCAGATTTATTTATCTCTTTACTTGATTTGGTAGTAGCTCCCTCTTTAAATATACCAGTTTTGTTAAGATCATTTTTAGTAGTTATAGGTGCGTTGATATTTGTAACTTCTACTGATTTTATAAATGGTTCAATTGTTTTAGAACTTACTTTAGATTGATCTGATATCCCTTCTAATACTATTTCATTTGTTACTTCTTTATTTGTATTATTTGCACTTTTGAGAGTTGCTGGAATTTCAGGCTTTTCACTCATATTAGAAGTACGTGAAATTATTTTTTTATCGTTGAAATCTCCCTTTATTATTTCCCCTAATGCTAAATTTTTGCTAGATATACTTACAGCTGCTATATTATTGACGGAAATATTTTTATTATCAGCTTCCCTATTAGAAAGGCCCTCATTTGTACTAACTGCTTTATTCGTATCCTTGGCTATACTAGTTTCATTATTACCAGTGGGTATTGCTATATTTTCAACAACTTTATGATTTTTGACATCTTTAGTGTCTTTCACTAAATTGTCTTGTGCTTTAGAATTACTTAGTTTATTTGTTTCTTGAGTAGCTCCACCAGAAAACCAGCTAGAGAACCAAGATGTGAAATAACCTACATCTTGATTTTCCTGATTCAAAGATTGTTTCCTAGAAATCTTATCAATACTCTTTCGTACATTAACTTTTTTGAGGGAATTCTGCTTCTTTTTAACACTAGCATTACTGATTTGCCTTGATAATATATTCTCATCTGTGTTTACACAGACTTTAGTAGATAAATCTGAAGAATTATTAGTATTAATAGGAGTAGTATTAACATTCGAAACCAAAGCTGGAGCTTTATCAAGAACATTAATATTGTTAGAAACTTCTTTATTTCCTTCTAATTTAGATATTGAATCTTTCAGTGTATTGGATTCTATAAGATTTTCATTAGATCTTGAATCTTTATTAGTAATTTCCTTTGATATCAAATTTTCTTTTAATTCATTTGAATCTTTGGAGTAATCTACTTCAGTTTGATTTAGATTACAATCTTCTTTGCTAACTTTATCTTGTTTTTTCTCAGGTATAAATTGACCAATTTTTCTTAAATAGATCTTTTTATCTAAGTTTATAATGTCTCCTTTGGGATGTTCAGGCTCATTCTTAGGTTCTATTGAGGACTTCATTTCTGTCATCACTTCCCTTGAATGCTCCGGGGAAGGTACCAATTTATCTACTAATCCCTGTGAATGTCTTAATACCACTGGATTCGAATCCACACTAAATTCTGTTATTTGTTTATTTTCATTATGGACTCCTTTAGAAGTAGTACCCTTTTGTGCTATTTTTGGAGATATTTCCTCACCCTTCTCAGTTAATATATCATGTTTTATTGAAAAAATAGATCTCTCTATTTTAGTATTACTATTCATACCTAACCTGGGAGTCTCTAAAACTTCGTGAAATGTATCACTTTTGGTATTTTCTTTTATTTCCAATTTAGTATTCGTTTTATCCTCAATAGGATCTGTACTTACATCATTATATTTATTCATTAAATTATTCTGTATTGATTTAGTGTCGTTGTCAGCAACCTCTTTTTTTTCAATAGATATGACTTTCATTGGAGCCAAAGTTGTTTTCTTTAAACTTAATTTTTTTCTCTCTTTCGAATTAATCTTCAAATTTTCCGCAGTTTTTTTATAACCATTTTTCAAAGAGATCTTTGTTTGACTCCTTAACTTGCTGGAAATCTTGGACTTTTCGTTACTTTTGAGATCAGTTTTATTATTACTAAACCATGATTCAAACCATGACAATATTGATGTATTCTGATCTTCTACAATAGGAGATTTTTTACTATTAATATTTTCTTCCTGGACTAATTTATGTTCACTGTCATTTCTAATACTCTCTACCTTACTTTTAGGTATTAAGTTGGTTGGAGGCCTTTCACTAGGGTAGTCAATTTCAACACCAGACATACTATTATCACTAAGTTCTTTTTTTTCTTTGTTTCTATCAATTTCCTTAGATTTTGTGGAAGGTAATTGAAGATATTGCCTTATATATGGTTTTTTCTCATCTTTTGGCTCTATCAAAATAGGGACTTGTGAGTGATTTGATTCAGCTGAATTTCTTAAACCTTGATCTCTAACTGATATTTGTAATATATTTGATTCTTCATCATGATTATTTTCTAATATACTTTGAATCTTAGGGATATCAGAAATATTTACAGGTAAAAAGCAAAAAGGGGGTAAACCAAATACAGGAGTATGACAATTACAAATATTACACGCATAATTAGAATGATCGATATAATGCTCAAAATAATTCATAAGCTTTTTATATTTCTCTTTGCTATACTCCTTTAACTTTTCATTATTTATTGTTCTTTTATATTTCTCTAGTTCCTTCTGTTTCCTTTTTTCTTCTTTAATAATATGTAAAGTTATTGGATCTATATTTAGGTGTTTTTTACATTTGTGACACTTACATTTTACAAGTTTCTTATTTGATTCTCCCATTATATTATCTTTAGCTGACTTTAATTGACGAGACTTTTTAGATTCTATTCTATGTTTTAAAGTTCTAGTAGTATTCATTCTTTTTCTAATCTTATTTTTTGCACGAATTATTCCATACATATCATAGAATCTATCTAATTTAGGTATATTCTTCCTAGGAAGTAGATTTTGAGGACTAACTGGGCTTCTATTAGGATTTGAGTCAGTTACTAAAGGAGTTAAAATTGTAGGTGTTTGGTTTAGTACAACTGAATTTATATTAGATATTTGAAAAGTTTTTAGAGATCTATTTTCCTGTGAATTATTTAAAGTATTTGGAGAATTTCCATTTGTTTGACATTCTTTAAATAAGTTATCTATCGGAATATCTGACACAGTTAAAATCTTGTCTGGTTTTAAATTAATATTGCAATTCAGGTCCTTGTAGGGGGTAGTATTTGATAAACTTACGACATTTTTAGGAAAATTATTGAAAGAGTTATAAACTGCAGTGCTTCTATTATTAATATTTGTACTTGTATTGCCTTGGTAACAAAAGTTATTTTTATTTAAGTACTTGTTTCCCATTTTTTTAATATAATCTTTCGATATTATTGGTATATATAGATTATTTAAATTCTTTCTTTTTATAGTATTTAAAACTTTATTTTTCTCTTGATTAGAAGAAATACTTAATTTATTGTTTTTATTAGCTTCATACTGCTTATGTGGAGGTTGTGAAAAGTCTGTACTAAAGAGAATATCAAGTGCAGAGAGCTTGGACTGGTTAGAACTTAGAACGTTTGAAAATTTAATTGAATTAGACCCAATATTACTTGATTTCAAAAGTACATTAGAATTTAAGGGATAACTTTCTAGACCTAAATCTTGTATTTCTTTTATTTTGGAGCAAGACAAACACTTTATCTGACTCCTAACTTCGTCTTTTTCAAAATCTTTTCTACTTTTAACTATAGATGAAGAGGAAAAATCTTGAAATCTTGAGCTATTTTCTTTTTTTTTCACTAAGGGTTCAAATTTATTTGGAAAGAATTGATCCTTTATATTAGGATCATTCAGCTCAGATTTATTATCTACTTCATTGGTTAAATTACAATTCATGGTCTTGTATTTTCGAAGAATTAACTTTGTACGTCTAGATTGAATTGAGGAATCATCAGTGAGAGTTTCAGTAGATTTTGTTTGTACACCCTTGCATAACTTGCCAGTTTCCATTATATTCGGTTTATTACTAATAAGATTATCAATATTATTTGATAATAATTTTACAAAATTGTTCATAGGTGCTTTTGTATCTGTTTGTATTGGAATTTTTTTATAAGCACTAAATGACCCATCTGGGCTAGTATATGACCTAAAGGGTTCGAAAAATGAACTTTTAGTAATAGAACCTCCATATGATAGTGTATGCACTAAATTAGGTTCGTAAATTTCCTTATTAACTAATTCACTATTAGGATAAACAGGAATTACGTAATCTCTAATTGGAAATGAACAATACCCATAGGGAGTATGTGTAAAACTTAAATTTTCGGCTATTGGAGATTCTCTTTGTATGGAATTAATTGGGTATAATTCAATACTAGGACTCTGTTTTCTAGGAGCTTCGAACATAAAATTCGGATTAGCCGATGGACCAATATATATTCCTGGACTAACCTTCATTAATTTTAAGTTAGAGGCTAAGTTGTGCGAATCTTTTCTAGGAGTTGGTATTATAAAGTTTGGATCTGTAGAAGGTCCAATATACATGCTATTTATTTGCATAGATGTCGGTAAATTAATTGTTGATTTGGAGGATCTATTGTTTATCAAATATTCCTGTATAACATTCCTTTGCGGTTCAACTTGTTCCTTATCTGTAATTTCAACATTGTGCAAAATTACTTTATGTTTTTCTATCATATTTTGTTTTTTCTCATGTAAGCACTTTTTTTCATCATGGTCTTTTGAGGTCAGAGTAGCTAAGCTGGGATTACAAGATAAATTACCATCTCCCTTCATAGATGGAAGTTTTTCTTTATATTTTAACTCACCTTCAGTTTTATTTAAGAATTTTTTTATGTTCTTAGAGTTTGTTCTGTTAATTTCATCTAAATTCAAACTTCTCTTAGATTTTTCACTTATTGTTAAAGCCTTAGTGTTAACGTTAGATAAAGTCTCAATTTTAGTTTCATCTCTCAAATAATCCAAAACGGTATTAGAATCATGTGATAAGATCTTCATTCTAGTATCTAGATCTTTTTTAAATTTATTTTCAGGTTTAAAATCTACAGCTATATTAGATTTATCATCTTTCACCAATAGCTTAGAATTATCAAAGATTATCGTATTTCTACTTTTATCTTCGGATAGCTTGGGATATTCTATATTCTGTTGCTTTTCTTCAGCTTGAGTATTTTCCATGTGACCACAGGTATTGGCTTTAGAAGTTTCAGAGTATGCACTTTTTATTTTATCTGATGGTCCAAATAATATTTTCTGATCTTTATCAGAATTTATTAATGTTTTAGAAACTTCATCTGAATTATTAGACTTTTCAATTCCCTTAGTAGCCAAGTTTGAAAAAGTTGGTAATATTACACTATTTCTTTTAGCTTTGCAAAAGTCTGGGTTCTCCTTTATACTAGGTCTTTCTAAACATTCCTTTGATATATTTAAATCTTTTGAGTAATCATTCTGATTTTGTTCTTTATATATCAAAGGTTTAAAATCTAATGACTTCTTTTTAGTTACAAGATTATCCATATTATCTTTTGAATAATCTCTTTCTAATTTTCTTGGGGTTGGAATCATCATACTTGGAACTGTGGATGGACCTATATAAATGCCTGATTTCGATTTAAGTGAGGTGTTTATTTGAACTTTTGAGTCATCTCTGATCAAATCTTTGGGATCATTTATAAAAGTTTCAGTAGCTTGACTATGTAAAGTCCTTAAATTCAATGGGCTCGTTACATTTTTAAGATCACTATTTTTATGTATTATCTTTGAAAATATGTGATCCTTTGAGTTCATTGCAACTGTAACGTCTTCATTTTTTTCTAAGTTCTTTAAAGGTAATGGATTTAATGAAATCTTCAAATTAGGTTTTTTATTCACTAGTAAGGAAAAATAATCAGAAGTCTTTATTTCAATAGATTTGAGACTCTCCTCAGGAATTTCTATATGAGACAAAGTGGGAATTGCAAAGTTAGGTGTGCAAGAGGGACCAAAGTACACTTTTTGAATAATTCCTTGTACTTTATTGATTTTTTCGGGTAGTTCCCCTAATTTGTGATCATATTGAGCTTTTGTAACACATGGCACAATAGGGTTTAATACTGAAGACAAAACATCATATTTTGTATCTGTTTTAACAGTTTTATCAGTCTCAGATATTTTTACTTCAAGTGCTCTTAAATCTTCATCTGTGAGCTTTTTCTTTTCTATATGAGTTGTAATTGCAAAATTTGGAGCTGCTGAAGGACCAGTGTGTATTTTGAAGCTCATACTAGTATCTATACCTTTTTTCTGGTTATCTAACAAGCTAGAAATTTTTGAACTGTATTCTCTAGTCTCAGTTTCTACATTGTCAATAGCTTTGATATATTTCAAATCTCTAAATTTGTCTATATTAAGAACTTTTTTATTAAATGGTTCTTTTATATCAAGATTTTCCTTTTTCAGAACTTCAGATGAATTTTCTGCTGCACTAATTTCATTGTTATTGATGAAATTAGTAGTATTGTTGACAGATTTATTATTACTTAATAGTATTTCACTATCAATAACAATTTCTGGTACTTCATCCAGTTTAATAGATTGATTTTGTGGTAGAAAAGAAAAATATGGATTACATGATACACCCAAGTGAATTCCAGGCTTAATTTTAATTTGCTTATGCTTCATTAATTTTTTATTTGAATCCTCCTGTTTACTTTCATTATGTTCTGAATTCCCAAATATTGCACGTTGAATAATATCAAAAAATCCGGGTTCTTTTATTTCGGTAGGCTTTAACCTAGAATAATCTGGAAATTTAATATTTGTATCTATACTTACAGGATTTAAAGATTTATTATCTGCTTCTGCATTTACAGAATCCGATTTTTTTTCAATTTTATTGCAATCATCATCAAATACTAACTTATTAGATTCAATTCCTTGATATTTCCTACTTTTTGAGTTTTCAGCTTTTAACTTTAATAAATTTGAACGATTAGAAATATTATTTGTTTCTATAGCTTTGTTTATATTTGTTATTTCCTCTTTATTTTGGGAATTTTCAATATCTGATAAATTTATTTTAGTTTCTGAATTATTTTCTTCAGATTTCGAGTTTAATTCTACATCTGAAATGTTTTTTAGATTTATAATATTAGAACTTAGTTGTTTATCTACTTGACTCAATTTTCTAGGAGTCAAAATACTTAGGTATGGATTAGTAGAGGGTCTAACAAACATTTGATCAAACTGTTTTTGTGATTTGTTATTAATAGCACTATTCCCCTGCTCTATTATCTCATTATCTAATTGTCCTCTAAAGTTTCGAATAAAAAAATTTGGGGTATATGATGGCCCTATGTAAATTTTAGGTATATAGGTAGAAGGCTCTTTATAAACATTTTGTTTGGAACTTATAAAGTTTTTAGGGGTTGGAATTGACATATTTGTATCTAATGAAGGCCCAATATGAATATTTGGATATTCAATAATTTTTGAGTTAATATCTTTTTGTTTTCCGATAATTTCTTTTTTTAATTGTATATTATCTAACTCTTTATCTTCAGAATTTGGAATAACTATATCTGGAGTTATTAAGGGTTCTTTATATATTTTAGAATTATCTATGGATAATAAAATATTATCATTATTTTTATCTTCACTAGAAACACTTTTATTAATTCCAAGTTCTCTGGGATTTATAATTACTTTATTAGAGTCCATTGATTGTTGAATATTAACATCTGAATTTCCTTTTATTTCTGAATTAAATATATTTAATATCTCTGGAATTTTATTAATTGATTTTTCTTTTAAATTATCATTTACATTATAAATAGATGTATATTCATATATACTAGATGTTAAAGTGGGAGTCTCAGAAACTTTATCAGAAACTTTATTAATATATAAATACTTCAAATTATCTATATTTTGTTCGGAGTCTTTTTCATTCTGTTTTTTATCATATGTCCTTGGTGTTATTATACAGTGGAAAGGATCAGTAGATGGTCCAATATGTATTGATGATGAGTTCAATTGGGGGCTTTTCTCTTCAAGTAATATAGGGATAGTATTAGGGTTAAAATTCTTATTTATTATCTGTTTATTTGAAGCTTTTAATTTCTTAGAATGGACAATTGGCTTTATATTTTTTAAAAAAGCAAGAGGAGAAGTTGACACATTATTTTTATTATCTTCTACTCTAGTTTCAATATCTTCATCTTTATTTGTATCTTCAATATCCATTTCTTTTTTTTGATCTATTATTTTATTAGATCTTATTTCATTCTTAGAATCCAAAAATTCTTTTCTATCATTTATATGTTCTTTTTCTACCTCTAATCCTAATCTTGGAGTTGGAATTACTAGATTAGGAGTAGAAGAAGGTCCTAAATAAATTTTAGTATTATTATGATCAGATATACTATTATATTCTTTTTCATTTATATCTGGTAACTCTGAAATATTTAATACATCCTTTGTTCTATTTTTATTAACATCAGTTATAATAGAAGTATCTTGTAAAGGTTTGTCACTCTCCTTTGGGTTTTTACAAATTCCTACATCTAGATCAATCTGTTTATTACTTCTAAATTCTTTAAAATTTTCATCTTCAGTATTTCTAGGCTTTTTCGGAGTTGTAATAAATAAATTTGGATTCATTGATGGTTTAGTCTTAATCTTATTAATAGGACCCTCTGTATTATTAAAATCTTCTTTCTTTAAAAAATTCAAATAATCCACTTTTTTATTCATACCTATCTTATCTTCTCTAGGGGTAAAAATATACATATTTGTATCAATAGATGGTCCAATATATTTCTTTGAAAAATCAGAGATCTTATTTTGATTAAAATCTATATCTTTACAACTTTCTAGCTGTATATTAGATCCAAAAGTTGGGATTACCATATCATCATTACTAGATGGATCAATATGGGTTTTATTAGATATTTGTATACCACTGTTATTCATTTCTTTATTATCCATTTTCAAATCTTTTATATTATACTTATATAATAAATTTATATCCATATCTGATTTATCTACTAACTTATTAGTTTCATCTAAATAAAAAGTCCCTTTATGTTGATCTTGTGATATCATCTCCATTGTTCTTGGAGATGGTATAAAAAAATTAGGGCTAGATGAAGGACTTGTAAAAGGTTTCATATTATGTAAGGGAATTTCTGGATAAATATCGTAATTTGGGTTTTGAACAATCATATAAGGTACATACTCCATATTTTGTATAGAACCTTCAATATTATCAGAAATATTACATGTTGAAATTTTCCTTAAATTATTTAATGAACTTGTCCCAGATCTAATACTTAATTGTTCTTCTAAATGATCTAATGTCATTTGTTCTTGTATATCTTGTATAGAACTCAAACTCTTAACATCTTCTAATTTTGTTTTATAATTATTAGAAGAATTATTATTTAAATTATTTGAATCTCCATTTAATCTAGTTAATTTCTTATCATATAAACTATCCCTAGTCATATTATTTCCTAAATTTAAATCTTTCAATTTCTCTTCATTATGAGATTTAATCAAAGATTGTAAAGTATTTCTTATTTTATCTGTAAATTTTTTAGGAATTGATGAAAACCTTCTTATTTTTGAAAATCTTTGATTTATATTTGATTTATTAGGATCTGTATTGTGATTATTGTACATACTATATTGCACATTATTTCCAAAATAATTAACATAGTTAATATCTGCACTATATGAATGAACTAGTTGCTTTTCATCCACACTATATTGCCAATTTATTGGTATTAAAGTAGAATGTGACAATCTTGGATTTATATCACTTAAATTCATATTTCCAACCAAATTTGCACCTGAACCTTGAGGTTCCTGTGGTATGGATCCTGTATCAGAGGATGTATAATTACAAATCCCTATCTTTCCACTTTCTAAATCGCTACTATATATGTCATTACCATCATCCTTACTCGCTGGAGTTAGTTTATTCATTTCCATGATCGACAAATCATCCTCATATATATTTTTTATCTTATCTAATTGTAGTGGTGGTAATAGGGACCCTCCGCTTGATAATTTGTGCATTTTAATCAACTTAGTTATATCATATAAAGCCAATTAATATTATATATTGTCTACATATTTCATAAACTCAATTTTTTATTTTTATTTTTACTTATTTAAGCCCTTATATATACTAATTTGATATTTAGAAATAAGGAATTCAAAAATCCAAATTTAGGTAAATTAATCTTTTCTTTTTGAGTGGCTTATTTAATTTTCTATACCCTGTAAAGTTATCTAAGGACAGGAGTGTCATTTTTTACTATTAATACGTATGTACACATTTCCATGAATACCGCCAAAAAAAAAGAAATAAAAATATTTCCAAAAATAAGGATGGACGAATAAAAAAAAAAAGAAAAAGAAATTTAGGGAAATTTGTGGATATTGAACCCCTATACAATATAATATAATGTTAATTGAAATATTATATACAATAATATTTGGTAATGTGAAATTAATAAGTTACAAAAACTGACTTTATAGAAGATTCTGGAACTTTAATTTATAAATATAAGAGTTTAATACAATCTTCTAGATTTCTACAGATGGTATATAAAGAATTAATTAATAGCTCACATAAAGTATCAAGTTACTGTCCTGTAGAATTTCGTATACCATTAGATATTTGGTGTTCAAGCTGTAATTTTAAATATGAATGTGGAACTAAATATCAAGCATTTAAAGAATCTAATAAGAAGAAATTCCAAAAAAACGGGACATATCAACTTATTGACATTTATAGAATATTTTGTAAAGATTGTAATGAACCTCTTATAATTGAAATTTCTGAGGATCCATATATAAATAAGTGTAATAAAGTAAATGTAATCCAAAGAGATTCAATAAAAGTAAATGAATTAAAAGGTATTCATGAAGGTCTTAATATCCTTAGGAATTTGCAAGATAGTAGAGAAGATAACTATAAAATGAATATGATAATGCGAAATAATATACGTAAGAAGTCTAAAAAGACAAATACTCTTTGTTCTTATAAAGAAACTTCTAGTTCATATGGAGATATATTTAATATATCTAAAAAGAAGAAATAGTCCAGTTTAGACATATAGCAACTAAAAAATGTTTTAATTATTTATAATTAAGTATAATATGTTTTTAATAATAACAGATATTTAATAAGTGGAAGTTTAGAGAATTTAAAGATCCGATATTATCCAATTTAGCGCCATCCCAAGTCGTTTTGATTACAATTATAGGATTGTTGAATCCTTTATGAATGATGAATTTAGTCATAAATTTATCTAAAATTCTTGTAATTGGCATATCACCAACGTTATGTGTTTTTTTATGTATGTCTATATTTTCTAATGGATGGTTAGCGATGTATACTATGCACTGGATATGCATGATGATACTTCCATGTTTATATACGAGGAATTTTTATATTAATGAAAAATATGTAAAATTAAAACTAGAGAAGATGGATATTTGTATATATATTGGATGTATTTCTTTTATTTTTGTATTTTTTACATTTATTTTTTATTTATTTTCATTTGGACCATTATTATGGCTTGATATATTAAATATAAAAAATATTAAGGAGAAATTAAGATTTCAGAATATTACTTCAAAAGAAGGGAAATTTCCAGCTTTTTCAATGTTTTCTTGTATATATTTTCTTATATTAAATCCATTTATTGAAGAAATATTTTGGAGATCCTTTCTTCAAAATGAGATAGAATCATGTATTCAAACATTTAATTATAGAAATGAATTAATACATTCAGAAGTGAATTTATTATCTTCAGATAACAAAGAATCAACATTTAAATATATATCTGTGAATAGATTGAGTTTAATGAAATTTAATGAGATTACAAGTATAATAACTTCTATTTTGTATTCTTTATATCATTATATAGTATTCAGCAATATAATATCTGTAAAGTTTGCTATATTGTCTTGTATTCTATTAGTTTTAGTCGGAAGATTCTTGATATATGTTATTATTGAATTCGGATTAATTAAAGCTATTTGTATTCATATAGGTATTGATCTATCTGTCGTTTTATCATTGGGATTAATAGTAGTTAATACTTAGATATATATATCACATAAAATTAGATTTTTTGATAAGTATTAATAATTTATGTGATTTTAATGAAATATATCAAAAGTCTATATAATTAATTTAAATTTAATATTAAGGTGAGATTGAAAATATCAAATATATAATAAAAGATATTTGAAACACAAAAATTACACTAGACTAATAAGTAAATGATAATTTCAACAGAATAACCACAAAACTTGGAGGACTCAATATATTACTAAGTACAAAGATATTGTACTATGAATACTAAATCTGAATAGATTTTTTGTTAAGATAATGGAAATGAAGTACATTCCAAGATATCTAAATAATTATTGATTAAACTAATCCATTGAAGTTATTTATTTATGTCCTTGAACTGGTGTTCTGAAATTAGAACCTGCATAATTTGAAGATTTCTCCAATTCCTCTTCAATTCTCATCAATTGATTGTACTTAGCTACACGTTCAGTTCTACAAGGAGCACCTGTCTTGAGTTGTCCAGTTCCAAGTCCTACTGTTAAATCAGCAATAAAAGTATCTTCAGTTTCACCAGATCTATGAGATACTTGGATACCCCATCCATAAGATCTAGCTAACTTAAATGCAGCAATAGATTCACTAACAGTTCCAATCTGATTGACTTTTAGTAGTAGACAATTACAAGCACCTTTATCTTTCCCCACTTTCATACGGGTCATATTTGTTACAAATAAATCATCACCCATAATCTGAACTTTTTCCCCAATTTGTTGAGTTAAAGCTGCATAAGCATCATAATCATTTTGATCAAATGGATCCTCAATACTAACTATATCATATTTCTCAGTAAGATCTTTCCACATCTGAGTTAGTTGTTGACTAGTTAGATATTTTGGTTCACTACCCTTAAAATTTAAATTATAGCACTTTTTCTCATCACAGAAAAATTCAGATGCAGCAGGATCTAAACATATCTTAACTTTCCCAGTATAACCTGCTATTTTAATAGCTTCTGTTATTAAATCTAAAGCTTCTTCTGGAGTTGCAATATTGGGTGCAAAACCACCTTCATCACCAATATTTGTTGCACTGAGTCCATACTTCCTCTTAATAACATCCTTTAATGTATGATATACTTCAGCACCATATCTTAGAGCTTCTTTGAAACTTGGAGCTCCAATAGGGAATATCATAAATTCTTGAGGAGCAAGGGAATTTCCTGCATGTTTACCACCATTTAAAACATTGAAAGATGGAACTGGCATTGTATAATGATGAGTAGAATTACCAGCTAAATGTGCAATATATTGATATAATGGCATTCCTACTGCAGCAGCTCCTGCCCTAGCTAAAGCAAAAGACACAGCAGTTGTAGCATTTGCACCTAGTTTTGCTTTGTTATATCCATATTCATTTTTGCTTCCATCAAGTTCCTTTACCATAAGATCATCTAATTCTTGTTGTTTTGTTGGATCCTTTCCAATTAAAGCTGGAGCAATAATCTTATTAACATTTTCTACAGCTTTTTGCACTCCTTTACCTTGATACCTATGAGGATCTCCATCTCTAAGTTCCTTTGCTTCATAAATACCTGTTGAAGCACCAGATGGACAACATGCTCTAAATAATCCTTGTTCGGTAATAATATCAACTTCAACTGTTGGATTTCCACGCGAATCTAATATCTCACGAGCTTTAACTGATTGAATAGTTGTCATATCTTATAATATAAAATACTAAAATAGATCTTATGTAAAATAAAATAAAAAACTTAAAATTCGGAAGGAATTCCTAGAACTGTTAGTGCGATTAATTAATTTAAGATTGGTTAATATGATAAACTCGAATTAGTTATATAAATACTCAGCATGCTGTACGCAAGAGATGCGACGTGGAAGCGGCTAGAATCTTACTACTATGAGTTTATTAAACATTAATGGCTAAGATCTATTTTGTTCATACTTCTATTAAGAATAATGATTAGAAAATAAAATCTACCTCTAAAAGGGATCAATCCACTTTCAAATTTAAGGAGACAATGTCTATTAAAATAATGTAAGATAATAAATAAAAGCTTAAAACTAATAATTATGAGAGGTCTGAATATAAGTCGTATTTATTGATAGTAGTATTCTTAATATTAAGATTGACTTATTTTGTCTTAAATTTTACTTTGGAAATTATGTCCTATATATTAGTATATATCTAAATATATGGAGTAGTTAAATAAATATATATTGATCACAATTTAAACATTAAGTAGTAAAGTATTTCATTCTTAAATCTAATAATCATGTTGAAAAACTGTTGGTCTTATCATTTGTCTCCCAATTTGTCCAATCCATTCTTCCTTCTCAAGTGGATTCTCGGCAATTAAGAAAAATACACGATGTGGTGTATCTACTCTAAATGCATTTTCTCTATTAATATCTTCATCAGCAGATCTTACTGTTAAACATTCAGATAATTTCAAAGATTCTGTAGGAGAGGAGAAGTCTCCTTGCTCTTTGAAACTTGCTAAATAGTTACGTGTTAAAATAAACCATCTACGACGCCAGTCTTTTAAGAATCGACTTTGTTTATATAGCCAGCCTTGTTTGACCACATCCTCAGGTCTAATTATCACCTGTGAGCCACCTAAAATCATAAAGATTACTTTATATACAAGAATGAATATGAGGACTACTGTCAAGAATTATGTGCGCCAATTAAAGGCTGGAATAATATCACGTACCATAAAGGAATGTTGTAGATCTGTAGTATCAACTTTGAGATAATTGTCAATATTGGAATTTAAAGTTATCCTATCATATGATATAAAGTAATTTATTAATATATATAAGATAGATAATAGTTTGAGGTAAATTAGAGAACACTAATTGTTTATATATTCCTAGTTTGTGAGTCTAGCTAATTGCTTATAAAAGTAAATAATTTAATTAACTAAATATCTCAATAGGAGAAGACTTTTATTAAAATTTAAATCTCTCTAATTTATTAAAAGTGTGTAGGTATTAATTCTAAAATAAGAATGATTATAGTAATTGATTTAATAACATAGGACTAATAGTTAAAATATCCAATATTTTCAACTGACTTTGATTTTAATGAGTTATATTTAGGTAATATAGAATCACTATTTTGATTATTCTCTTGTATAGGTGAGAGCTATAAAGATTTAACCTCAATAGAACTCCATTTTTTGAAATTGAACAGGTATTATTTGTTGAAGAAAGAGTTTTGTTTAGTATTGTAGATAGAATATTCATAATTATGTATATTTTCCAAGCTATTCAATTTGAATTTTTGTTCTACACTTTTATTAGATGTAAATATATCTTTAATTTCTTTATTTTCAATAAGTTCAATTATCTACAGATTTTTGATCAGATATTTTCTTGGTTGGATCAATAGAAACATTTATTAAAGGTTCATTAATAGGGTTTAATATACATTTAGTGTCTTCAGTTTGGTCATTTTGAGATTTATTTAATTCTATTATACTTGGATTTATTGGTAAATTTGATTGTACTCCTATTTCTGCAGTAGGTATAATTGATCCTTCTATAATGTGTTGTTCTGATGTAATTCCAAAATTTGTGGTTTTATATTTTTTGGTTATTTCTAAATGGTTGGAAGATATCTCATCAAGATCAAGACTTGCACTTAATGATTCTTCAGAACTATCATAAACATCTGGATCTTGAAGTAATTTATTATAAGTATTTACAAAAACAGGATAAAATGGATTGGAATAGAACTGTTCAAGAAGACTTATATGTTGTTTCTTTAGCCACTTTGGTACTTCTATAGGCTGTCCAAATTTGTTTTCAGAAATATTTCTTAATTCTTCAACAATATTCATTTTTTGTGATTCATAAGCTAAGTTTTCGAAATAACTTGTAAATCTACTTTTAAATCTCTGAATAACATGTTCTGTTTTGTTAATCATTTCAGTTTGTAAATTTTCTTGTAAACCAAATTCATTGATGAGAGAAGTTTTTATTATGTTAGATAAATGATCTAAAGCCTTAATACGACTTTGATCTTCTTCTTCACGTTCTTTTTCTCTCTCTCTTATCATGTCAAGGTAACTAAGTGGTTCAAGAGAATACTTTGATAACATTTGTGTGAGTTTTTCTGTCGAAGTTTTTGATTCATAAGAATTGGGTTCAAAAGAAGTAGAGATATTTTTCTGAAGTATTAAAGAAGATGAAATAGATTTATTTTCAATATTTTTAATTTTATTAACTTTTTTACGATCTTTTTGAAGCTTTAATTTAGATGTTGTCTTAATTTTATATAGAGAAAGTATAGTAGGGAGTCTTTCAGATATATCCACATAAATATATTCAGATTCATCAACATTATCTCTAAGTAAACAACATTTCGCCCAAATATACAAAAACTTTTTCATTGCAGAGTGATGATTATATCTAGTTATTGTAACCAGCTTAAAAGCTGGTAGTATCAACTTTAAAGTATGAATAAGACGAGTTATAACCAATTCTTTAGAAGCAATAGATGCACTAGTAGTATCATCATTACTTTTGATGTTCCTATGACTTGATAATAGTACAAAGAAAACTCTTAAACGTCTTAAAACTACATTTTCTAGAACAGAAGCTGCTGCAGATATAAGAGAAACATTTCTATTCCTAATAGGTAGTTTAGAATTATATAGGATCATTCTCATACCATAACCTAAAAGCTTCTTACGGATGTTCATTATTAATATATGTAACCTACCTGCACCATGACCAATTTGAAGTGAAGCTCTAACAGCTCTAGTAAGCTGATTTCTAGTTAACCTTGCATTATCTCTTTCCATTTCTCTAAGTCTAAGTTTCTCATCCTTCATCTTCACTTCATCCTGCAAATCACGGATATATTTTTGAAAGGCTAAAGCATTCTCACCAGAAATCCCACCTTCAGTAATATCCAAACGATTCATAAGTTTAGGGGTTATAAATATATTTGATGAAGTTTTATGAGTAATTGAAGTTTCATTAGTTCTGCTTGTAACTAGAGATTGACTATCATAAATTGTTTCTTCTTCATCTTCTTGGGTTTTAGACTCTGGTATTCCTTCTGCAGTTAAACTTAAATGACTCATAGATAAATCTCTTAGTGTTAATGGTTTTGATATATCCTTGCTAGAAACAGAATACTCAATATCTGCTGGTATATCATCTTTCAAAGTTAACATAAATAAGCTATTAATTGCATCCTTTGATATATTATCAATCGAATTATCATACTCATAGAGACTTAGAACTTTATCAGATATCTTTGTTGTAGTGGCATTATTCGCATCCCTAATAACTTTATTTGATAGTGTTATAAAGCCATGATTTTTTAGCCAAGAGTATGTGTCCATAGGTTTCAAATCCTTAAGTTGATCAAATTGACTACTTGAACTCAAATATGAACCTACAATACTGGATTCTTCATCAGAATCACTATGATCTGAATATTGGTGTTCATAGGAACTACTAAATGAGCTGTTTTCTGGAGTATTATTGTCAGATTTAAGTGTAGTATTGTCTTTTATATTAAGATCGTAAGAACTCTGTTCATCCTCTATCAAACCATCATATACTTCCGAGTTTATTACTCTCGAGTTCAAAGCAGAACTATTTGATGGCTTGTTCTTGATGGATGAAGTTGATTTTATAGTTGCACTATTAAGTGATTTTGTAAGAGATTTCATTTTCAATAGAATAATTCGAATTATATACTTGCAGCTATCTAAGACATTAGATCTTTCAACATTTCCATTACATCTATTTGCCACGGGTTTAGCTCATCTAAAAAATTGGAGAAAAGGTCACAAGAGATATTATAGTGCACTACACACACACTTTTGTAGCGGGAATATAACACACGCAATAATGCTCCAAGATTGCATACAAAGGAAGTATTAATCTCCCAATCCCATTGTTTAAAGTAAGGTCTAAGATCACAATTAGTTGTCAATGAGAGTAATAAAATCCAAATTTGTATCTTATCTTGATCTTGGATTGTTTCTGGAAGCTCACATTGATCATATAATTCAAAAACTTTCTTGATTGAATTCCATCCATAATAGATAATAATAACTAAGTATGTATACAGTGCAATACCTGGATCAGCCTTCCAAATACTATTAAAAAGTTCTCCAGATGGAAAGTTTCCATCTTTTACACTTCCAAGATATTCCAACACTTTAGATTTTTGGTCATTGATAAAATCAATCTGAAAAGGTTTTAAATAAGCATGAAGTTTATTAAAGGTATATAATGTAAAAATGTTCACTGTAACTTCTTCAGTTCCTGCAAAAGTCCATTGGGGTTTTTGTCTATTATGTCCTATTTCATGGTAAAGACCCCAATCTCCCTCTATCATTATTTCTGGGATATTCACTAATTTACCATGACGTTGACACATATCCATATGTGTCATAATTGGATACCCTATTTTAAAATAAAACTCAAAATATTATGACATAATTGTAACAAAGAGAAGTAAATAACTTACCACTATGCATATAACCATCTGAAATCTGAATATCACATACGATTCGTTCTTTCCTGTCATTTAATCCTTCATTTAACAACTCATCTTGAATTTGTATAACATTATCCCAAAAATCAACAATTTCTTGAGGATTCTCAATAAATTTTAAAGTACTTAGAGGAAGTGTAATTATAACTCTAAGTCCATGAAGTTCTCCCCAAGGAGCTGATTTTGTATTAATAATATCTTTCCATTCATTAATACTGCTAGTACATATAATCTGACCAGTTTCTCCAAGATTTACTTGTGGAAATTCTACATCTTTATTAATCTTAGAACTTACAAAAAAAGGTGCGGTTTCACAAGATTCACTACTATTAGTATACACATAACCCAGTATATTACTTTGAAATTTATCTTTAACCCATCTATCCATTAACTCAAAATATAGTAGACCACCATATGGTGACTTTATAGAGATATTATTACGAGAATTGTTGAGATCAATTTTCCAGATATAAGACTTAACGATTATTGGAAGTCTCTGTAGAGGACTAGAATCAGAATCTGTTCGCAAAATATCGGTATGACACCCTATTTGAACTCTAATTGTCACATAATTACTTTTACTATGTATAATCACATCTTCATTAAAATATTTATTAATAATTTTATCTTTAAAAAAAAAAAGTTCCAAGGTTTTATTGGGGATAATATAGAGACCAAGAGTCTGCCAACCATTTGAAATTAAAATAGGTAAACAATAAGATTTTTCACAAATAATTTTATTTTCAAAATTCCATGGAATTGTCTTCTCAATCCAATAATCCATTTTAGAAATTAAATTTAGTAAATTATATTCATGAAAATTACTCAATGTATTCTCATTTAATCTTGAGGAAGCTAGGGCAAGTAATAAAAGTACTTTCGGATCATTAGTATCAAAAGGGGCTTTAAAAAGATCATAATTATAATTATCTATAACATTCATAATCAATTTAGTCACTTCCTGTTCTGCATTAGTTTTATGTTTCTTATATAATAACATATTTATGTCATTTGACATATGTTCAACATCAATTCGTGTTATTTTATCAGGGTTTAATATTGCTTGAGTCCAACTTCTATAAGTATTGAGGTAATGTGTTTTATCACTATTTAATGAAATAGTAATTTTATTACTTCCTGATTCATATGAAAGGTATCTTGATGAAAACATCAACCCAAATTCTGAAATTACTGTATTAGCAAGGGAGTTTGATATAATAAGATCAGATAATTGCTCCCAACCCCATGGACACATAGCTACTATAAGAACCCCTCCTCCATAAACAAATTTCTTAAATTCTTCAGCGCAATGATCAATGTTACCTTCAAACCTAAGAGGTTCTATAGCATTCCAAACAATTATATTTGGTTTTTTATCATGTATCATTCTATTCACAGATTCCATATTAATATTCTCTGATACTTCAACAATATTCCCCAATAGAACTCTATTTATATTAATATTCTTCATAAAGTTCATAGCGTCAATTTTTCTTATTCCTAAAAAACCAAATCTCACTTCACTGGGACCTTTGTAAGAATAGCAAATTAAGTCAAATATATTACTTAACACTCTAGATAAACATATTGTACCCGAGATATCCAATAAATAACCTTCATGAGATATACCAAAGACAAAACCTTTACCAACTAAACTGCAACCTGCAAGCCATCCAAATGAGTATTCTAAAGAATCAGAACAACCCCAAAGTCCAAATGTATTATTTCCAAAGCAGTTTACTCTTCCAGGAGTACCAATAATGGGTATATCTTCTAGTAGATTATTTAAAGTCTTTTGTATATTATACAGATGCTTACAAACATAAAGGTTATAAAGATCTTCTTGTTCCATATTAACCTTAACTATATGATATTTCTTATCATTGATTGTAAGCTTTAAAAATCGGGTATTAATACTTTGTGCCTCAAATACCAGTGTATATTCTCCACCACTATTTATTTCTAGATATTTTCCTATTACTAGTTTCCATAATTCAGGAGATAGTCCTATGTTTGTTAATGCCTTTGTATTGCTAGAACCTAAAGCAGCCTCTATCAAATTGTCATCTACACATATTGATGTGTATATTCTGCACTTTTTATAAGTTTTATTACCAAATAGTTCCCTTACATCTAAAGTAACTCGTGTAGTAAAATTAGGGTCTGGATGGGTACATATTATCCATACTTGTGGTGTTATTTCCATATTACCACAGGTAAATGTATATATTCAAAAAACTAGTTAACTATAAAGACTCCTATTTTCAAGTTCAAAGGTCAAAGTTTGTAGTTTGAATGTTACGAAGTTTTGACTCAAACACCTTCTATATCATCCCACAGTTTAACTGAAGTTTGATTACTTTATAATAATCTAAGAAGGCAGCCTTAAGGACCTCGTTTACTAAACAGATAGCTTCTTATAGAACATAACTAGCTATTTGTCAATTAGTTCAATATATCGTGATGTCTGGTCCTAGGAAATCCAATCAATTATGAGGTTATATACTGAGACCTTCTATTCCCTAAGAAATTCTTTCACGAATATATCCTGAATATGGTATATTAATATAGGGCAAATGATATTATACTATTATTAAAAAAAAAAAAAAAAGTTAATATTATCTAGGGTTTTCTTGGAAATAATCTTAATTTTTGGCGCCTAAAGATGTATATTCACTGATTTATTACCTATGCTTGAATAAAGGGTAGTTTTTTAGGTACATGGTTTGTTATACACTTTTATATAACCAGTACTATTCAATGAGCGCCATAACTCGTAAAACTTAATATTAAATAGAATAAAGCGCTCAATTTATTGATCATTAACTATAGTAATAGTGGAAACTTTTTTTAATGCTCAATTTTGTTCAGAGATAAAATTATGGTTTTATACTTTAATATTATTCACATGATAATTGGAGTGTATCTAAATGATGATAATTATAATACCAGTAATATTGTGACTAAAGCAATGTTATAAAATATAAACTTGTATAGTATTTACAATACAATATAAATAATTTATATCTTGATATAAAATATTTAGATTGACTATAAATACCAAAGGTATAGAGAGTTGTGTATTACTTATAATAGATTTTTTGGAAAAGAAAAATGAGAAAAGTATAGCATATACTTATGAACTTTATAAAAAAGTAGAGATTACCAAATATTTAGAAATAAAAATACATTTAATTTAGTATTTGTTATTATTTGTAATATTTAAAAAATATTGTACTATTGAAGCTGGAGAATAAAATATTGAAATTTTATGTAGAAAGCTATTTAACAAAAAACTATCCACAATATTAACTATGCACTAAATATTGTAGTATCTTTCGAATTACAATAATATTAATATAATCTATAAGATAACTAGATTAAATAATAATTAATATTGGGAACTTTTTTCGTAATTCTAGTTTTTACTTGGACTTCACAATATTGTCTCGTGTTGTGTCGTGTCGTGTCGTATCGTATACATGCAATAATATTTCTTATTTTGTCTTGTCTCGCATGCATGAATAATGTTTTTATTTTATCTCGTGTATATAGAAAAAGAAATTTAAGATTTTTTTATTTATAACTAAACTTATATAAATGAAAATTGTGTATTGTATAAGTTTAAAGTGTTCCAAATCTTTAAAAAAAGCTTATGGTTTGATTTAGTAGTAAGGAGAACCAAAATAGAAGTGCTTTCCAAATAATATGGATTTATGACTTTATTATAAAAGAATAAAAAGTTAATATAATTAGTTAAGATAGTAGATAGTACAATAAGACTATTTATAATTACCAATTTATGATAATAAAATAATCTCTTCATAGAAGAATTTTCAATATAATTAACCGTGGGGTAAGGTAGATTTATAGTTGTAAACTTGACAAATATATAATATCATTTGTTTTGAAAGTTTTATATAGAACTTATACATATATATATGTATATACTAGCTGCTGTATAAAATGAAAAAAACGGATTTCAGTCTTATAATTTAATAGATGAGTAAAAGTAGGATTATGAAACAAACATATAGTATTAATGTCAGTATTATATTGATAAGAAAATATTTGTCTTCAGTCTCAATCTAATATGATAATCTAATAATTTATGAAATCTTAAGCTAAGTAAATTAGAGAAGAAGTAATATAAATAATTTAGTAAATTCCAAGTATTATCTATTAAAATGAACAAATTATTTTTTTTTATATATGTTTAGAAGAATAAATTATAACCTAAATATATCTGAAAGTAAATATATAAAGTATCTGCAATATAAGATAACTTGTTCATTATTGACAATTTTTTAAAATTTTAGTTTTTTTTTTGTTGTGTTTTCTTCCTTTGCTTTTTCTTTTTCTGTTTAATATGCTTAGGAACTTTATTCATTCGTTTCAGGCGATTTTCTTCCTTTACTCTCTGTTTCCATTCCTTCCGTGACATTCCAGTAGGTATACATCCGTCAAACTTTGCTTGATGCTTTTGGTCTCCCTGTAAATTACTTGAACTACCATCTTCTGAAGAATCACTATCAAGGAATCTTTCAGATAATTTACTTAAATTTGATAAACTAGATATTTCTGAAGTATCAGATTCATCTGAATTACTGAAACACTCAGAGTATTCAGAAGACTGAGATGTAGAATCCTTAGGATTGGGTAGTAAGTGTCCATATAAAAGATCTTCTCCACGTTCTTTTCTATCAAGTTCTTTTTCTAAAGTTTTCCTATCATTTATCTGGCTTAAATTATATGGAATCCAGGTCTCTAAAAATACACTTTTTTCATATTCAGTTTCTTGATTTTCTAGATGCAAGTTGCTTAAATTAGTTTCTATAGAATTTCTTTGATTAAAGCAGCGTGTAACTAAATATCTAAGGAATAATAGGTATGTTTTTTGTACATTATTAGCTTTATCCAAAATAGAGTTCTCTTGATATGGCTGAAAAGAAGTATATAGTGAGAGTTGACGTTCCATCAGATCGTTGTATGGCCAGATAAATTGATTATCCTTCACTTCAAGTATATCTAAAATGATCTTATCAATATCTTTGGTATCTTCTGGGATTTCTGAAATAATAGCAAGATCTTGAATTTTACCACTTAAAATAATATTGTAAAGTTCAAGTGGTGTTAATAATAGTGAAGTTGCACTAAAATTTGTCAAAAAAAGGCATTGATATGGTTCTAAAGCTATGTTATTTCCTTCTTTTTTAATATTACTTTCTGAATATGTGCAGGTATCAGTAAATTTCTTACTTTGAAAAACTTTGCTGAAAAATTCTGTTGCATTTATACAATCTCTTTTTAGGAATTCTAATCCTAAAGGATGATCATGTTCCATAGATTGTGATACATCTATAACGTATAAGTGGCCTTTGTAATACAATATATTATACTCAGACATATCTCCATGAATTAAATGGCACTCTGTAAACATAATAAACATAATTCCAATCATTTCAACATATAATCGAATCCATTCTCTTTCTCCTATATCTAGCAGAGCATCCTTTAATCGTGGAGCTACAATTTCTGCAAAGGTAAAAATATAATTACCATTTGCAAATTCAGACTCATCTACAATATCTTTAGTTTGAGTAATATCCCCAATTAGGGACATTACAAGAATATGTTTTCTAACTTCAATTGGAATTGGGCATCTTATTCCAGAAACAAGTATCCTCCTCAAGTTCCTAAATTCCTTTTCACACCACTGTGTCACCATCTTGCGAGGATTCTTTGATTTGGAGTAACCCCTTCTAAATCTAAACTCACCCTCTATATATTTTGATCTATCCTTAAAGCTAAGAACGGATGTTTTAAAAACTTTTATTGCTCTATCCACGTGAGTAAGATTAAATTCTTTTAATTTTTCAAGGAGCTCATATTCATTATAAGTTAAATGGTTTCTATCCTCTAGATATTTACCATAATTCAATATATCCTTCAATGTACTAGTTGCTTTATAAACGTTAGCCTCTTTCCCTGTGCTTATCGTCCCATATAATTTTGAATAAATTCCACGATTTTGAAGCTTTTTTAATATATTTAAAGTCCTTGCATCCAAAACTTGCATAACAGTAGCTCTTGTATCTCTTGTTAATCCCCTAGAACGATGTTTCTGACCCTTCTCATCACTGGCTTTGGCTTCATTTTGAACATTTTGGTTCATTTTACATATCTCACTGGGTATAACATCATAAGCCAAACTCTTACTTATAGATTTATTCATTTTATATATATCGCATTAGATTTCAAAACTTAGTTTAATTGATACTTTATGAGATAATAATAATATAATATATGACTAGATGTCAGAATAGAACCCTAAAAATAATGGGTATTACATACAACCGCCTTTTTATAGCGCTATATTATAATGGTAAATTTTGATTTTTGAGATTCAAAGTAGAGAAGTACAAAGGTAGGGAGCTAAAGGTATCTATAACTATTTTAATATGACAAGAAATATATTAAATAACCGTCTAACCAAGCTCTATACAAAAAATGATGAGTGTAAGCAGTCTGGTAGTATGAATAGCGAGGTCTCTACTCAAGAAAATCGGAAAAAGATAAGGAAGAGTATAAGAAAAGTATTAGATGAGGAATTTGCAGATATAGATGATAATTATGGGTTATTAGGAAGATCAATTAATCCAGAAGAGGCTCCTAGTGCTCGATTGAGTGATATTGGTGGTATTGATCATATCAAGAAGGATATTGAAGAATTCATAATACGCCCAATAAAAAAGCCAGAACTTTATAAGCGTATAGGTGTTAGTGCTCCCTGTGGTATACTATTACAAGGTCCTCCTGGAACTGGGAAGACACACCTTTCACTTTGTATAGCAGGCGAAGTTGGCTTACCATTTTTTCGAGTATCGGGGCCATCTTTAATTAGTGGAATGTCAGGATCATCAGAGGCAACATTGAGGAGATTGTTTGATAATGCTGTAGAAAATGCTCCATGTTTCGTTTTAATTGATGAAATAGATATAATATCTCCAAAGAGAGAAGGAAACGGAAGAGATATGGAAAGGAGAATAGTAGCTCAGTTTGCTAATTGTCTTGATAGAATTGTAGGTAAATTTGTAATTGTAATAGGTACTACAAGCCGTCCAGATGCAATAGATCCAATGATAAGAAGAAATGGTCGGATAGACCGTGAGATATCTATGCCAATGCCAGATGAAATATCTAGAAAGCACATTCTTCAAGTTTTATGCAGAGATATAAATATGGATAAAAATATTAGCTGGAATAAAATTGCTAGGATTACTCCTGGATTTGTAGGAGCAGACTTGAAAACTCTTGTTAATGAAGCCGCATTAATACGAGTCAACAAGATATGCTTGGAGGATTCAAATAATCATAATATGATTATGCCTGTAGATAAATTTGACCCTGAAGTTCAATATAAATTACTAGCAGCCTCTAAAATTTTAATACAAGAGGATATAGAAGGATATAAAAGTAACTCAAATGATAATAATAATAAGGAACAATATATTGAAAATTTAGATATAAATTTAGGTCTTAATAGGGAGTGTTACTCCAAAGTACTGGAGGAGGATTTACTGGAGGCTTTAAAACACGTAACTCCAAGTTCACGTCGTGAAGGTTTTACTATGATACCAGATACAAGTTGGGATGATGTAGGAGCTTTGGATGAGCTTCGAAAAGACTTAGAGCTAAGAATTATAGCTCCTATAAAGCATGCTCATATTTATGATAGCCTGGGATTAGATACACCTTCTGGTATTTTATTGTATGGTCCACCAGGATGTGGTAAAACTCTACTAGCTAAGGCAATTGCTCGTGAAAGTAATGCAAATTTTATCAGTATTAGAGGGCCTGAACTTCTGAATAAGTATGTTGGAGAATCAGAGAGAGCTGTAAGGACTGTCTTTGAAAGGGCTCGCTCCTCAGCACCATGTATTGTCTTTTTTGATGAATTGGATTCTTTATGTGCTGCTAGAAGTAGTGACGGAAATGGAGCCTCAGAGAGAGTAGTAAATCAGCTTTTAACAGAAATGGATGGTGTGGGCGAAAGAAAAAAGGTTTTTATTGTGGCTGCTACTAATAGACCTGATATTATTGATCCTGCAATTATGAGACCTGGTCGTCTTGATAGAATAATATATGTTTCCTTACCTAGTGAATATGGTAGAAAAGATATACTAGAACGAATTACGAGGAAAACTCCTTTAGCTAATAATGTAGACCTAGCAGCTATTGCAACAAAAACTATTGGTTTTTCAGGAGCTGATCTGAACCAACTAGTGCGTGAGGCTACACTGTTGGCTTTGGATAAATTAAGATTAGAAAGTAATATTATTTTTGAGGCAAATAAGGAAGATATTGATATGCAGAAAAGTAGCTTAGAAGGTATTGTAACTCAAGATTTATTACTTTCTGTGGTTAAAAATATGTCACCTTCAGTTAACCACGAACAAGTCCAATTTTTTGAACGCCTCCATAATGCAAGAAAAAGAAGTTAGAATAAGTAAGACTTAAATTGTCAATTATATAATGGTTATATATTGTATTTTGCAGGATTTGACCATCTCTATTCTAAGAAACCTGTTATTAATTTTTTCAATAATTAAAAACCTTGATTAAAATAATATTAGTAGTTTAATTTTGGTGGTTCAAAGAACTTTAGATGTTCATTGACAATTATGTCAATTTTAATAATTTTACTTCTATGTTTGGTATTTTTTGGTTATTTTTTGTAACCCCATAGTATAATATGGACTATATTAAGTCATATTAGTTGTATCATAGCCAATAAGGATCTAGAACATTAACTTATAGGAAATATTAAAATAGAGCGACAGGACAGCAAACTTGCATGCAGTCCATGTAGGAGACTGTCCTGCATACGTGGGCCCACAAATGCGATATTGTGCACCCAAAAGTTAGATTGTATAATTTTCTTTTCAATCTTTGATTCTAAGTTTTAATGAAAAAATAGAGTACTGGGGATTTTAAGAAATGTGTAGTATTTTAATCTCAGTAGTTTTAGTGATTTCGGTACTTCCAGAAAATATCTTAGCTCAAAGGAATATAATGACAGATGAATTTCGGCTCAAACTTCTTAAAGCTCACAATAATCTCAGATCACAAGAAGCAGTCTCAGCTACTTTTATGCTGAAGTTAGCTTATGATTACTCACTGGAAGGTTATGCAGCTAACTGGGGGATGAAGTGTATGAATGGGCAATTTCAACACTCTCCTGAACAGTGGCCTTATAGAGCTAGTCCTGGTGAAAATTTATATGCAACTACATTGGATGTATCTCAAGATCCTTCATGGGATCCCTCAAGTGTAGTTAAAAGCTGGTGGAAAGAAAGAGAGAATTTTAACTGGAGCACTGGGCAACCGAATAGTGGATATCCTGTGGGTCATTGGACTCAAGTTGTTAGGGCTCCAACGAGTACTGTAGGCTGTGCAGTAGTTGTTCAGTGCCCAGGATCATGGAAAACTTATGTAATATGCCATTATGATTTTGGAAATGTTGGATTTATACCATATCCTAATTTTTCAATTAATCCAAGTCTACCACAGAGGCCCTGTTCTCAGTGTCCAAATGGGTATAATTGTTGTGAAAATAATTTGTGTGTAGGTATTATCAATCCTAATGTTTCACCACCAGGTCCTTTACCTCTTCAGACAAATAATGGAGTTTGTAATGAATATATGATGAGGCTTTGTAATATTCGAAATGGTGCTTGCCCACAGAGATGCTTAGATCTTAATTATCCACCTATTAAAGATGGATTGATTGTCCAACAGTGTACATGTACAAATGGGAACTCAAATATCCCTCCTACAGCTGCTTGGCAATTTAAGTTATGGTATAATAGGGGAGTATGTTCTACAGCTATAGGAGAAGCTTCTAGTTCATTGGAAATGTTCAAAGGATTGGCAGATATTAGTGCTCATTCAGTTAATACTGAAATTCCTACCAAAAGAATGTCTCATACTTCGAAGTCATTGCTATCAAATAGATTTTCAAGAGATCTTAATTGGCACAATAGTGAGCAAATAACAGTAGAGCACCAAATACATGGTCCTGGAATTATTATTACAGAACTTGAAGATGATCAAAATGAAAAAGAAATTCCAACAGTCGCTATAAATAAACAAACTAGTGATTGTAATAATTCATACTGTGAAAATAAGCCAAATAAATCGAATAGTATGCAAACTGAACAAAAAGAATCTAATACATATTCTGAGGTAAGTAGTGCAAGAATCAGGAAATTAGCTAATGGTCATCAAGAGGCTATATTATAAATGAAATAATATTCTCAAGTCTCTCAGACTTGAGGCGGGTCCTTTAAATTGAGGATATAAGAAATTTTACTAAAGTAGATGTGATTTTATTGGTCCACAGTTCGAAAATTGTTTAGAAAGTTATGAATATTGACAGTGAGGCAATTAATACCAGATATATGCAATTACATTCTCTAAATAAGCAGAAAAATGAGAGAGTTAATCCGTCAGAAATAGATCTTGATTACTGTGTAAATGTGAGAGAAAGTTTCTTACTTAATTGTAAAGGAGAATTAAAGCATATCCTTAATATGGAGAATAATTTAAATCCAATATGCAGCGATGTTGATGAACAGATGATGATTAAGCTAAGTTTCGAAGAAGTGGTATCCATCACTCAATTTGGGATAAAAGCTTTCAAGCAGAGCAATCAGGGGCAAGTTATATGTAGTTCACCTAAACTTGTCAAATTGTATGTCAATTCACCATTAAGTGACTTTAGTGAAATTGAAGATATGAAACCTTGTCTTACCATTAACTTTAAACAGGATGATACTGAAAATTGTCAAATGAAAATTCTCCCAGGATCGAAGTTTTATAGAGTTAAACATTTAACTATATTTATTCAGGAAAATCAAGATAATGTCGATACTTCCTTTTTAAATTATATAAAGATAATGGGTTATGTACTTGCATCTTGATATAAACTTTTTTTTAAAATACTTTGTGCTTAACACTTTAAAAAGTCCAAAACAGTTTTACTAAGCCCTTTATATAACCCAAAATTTCATTTTTTCCAAGTTTGGATGTTCCATAAAGTCTGTCAACAAATAAAATGGGAACATCAGCTATCGAATAGCCTAGCCTAGTTGCTAGTACAATAATTTCCATCTGAAAAGCATATCCTTTACTCATCATGTTGCACTCCAATATTCTTTTGAATACATGTCTTCTGTATAATCTAAATGATCCTGTCAAATCTGTAGCTCTTGGCTGTAGTAAAATTCTACCTGGAAAATATTAGAAATAAGTATGTTTACATATCTCTAGTGGTCTTACAGTCTTACCTAGCATGTTTGCCCCATAGCTTATAAGAACTCTGTACCAAGGCCATCCTGAAATTCCACCACCATGGATATAGCGAGATCCAGATACAATATCAAAATCTCCTTGGTTTTGCTTTGCTATTAACTGAGATATATATTTAGGGTGATGTGATAGATCACAATCCATCAATATTATAAATTCACCATTTGAATACTTGAAACCTTCTATATAGGCAGACCCTTAAAATATTGAAATAATAAATATAATATAATCCAAGTATATATTAGAATAAAATTACTTACCTAATCCAAGTTTTCCTTCACGAGATATTAGCTTCTAGAAACAGTAGGCTATTTTTATCATTTGCTATAAATTTGTTCTAAAGACTGTGTCACATACCATTTGAACTTCTTTATAATACTCCTGGAGTTGCTGCACAGTATCAGCAGTACCATCAGGACTTGAATCATCAACAATAATCAATTCCCAAGTTGTCTTCCTATAAAAAGTTGAAAGTTGAAATATATGACAGTAGAGCTGTATATTAGGGATTAAAAACTATTAAACTAACAATTCAGAAAAAGACTCAAAAAGTAGTTTTACTAAAATCCCTACATTCTGTCTCTCATTATAAGTAGGGATAATGACAGTATAGTCAACTTTATGTTTGTGTTTTTCCTTTTCCATGGTTGTAAAATACAATAGCTATTATTTCCAAGTTGGAGTCACCTTTAGCGCCATATTGGCTTGTACCGGTATTAAGGAAATCAGATACCTACTATATCGACACTAAGTTATGCCTTTTCGTCTCATAAACATTTAAATTATCATAAATAGATAAAAAGTTAGCTTTAATTTCAAATATAAACGGTATTTTTTTAATAGGATTTATGATAGAAAATCGGATGATTCCTTTTTTAGTACTTTTTATTAGGTCATGTTTACAAATAGCGCTACTATTTCCCCATTTTATAAGACATGCACCATTTTGTGGGGTAGTTGGGAACTTTTACTATACAGTTTTATACAAAGGAAACGTTCTAAAATTACTTATAGTACCGGTTAATTGACATATTTTCTAGCTTTCTTACGTTGTAATGTTTTGGTGGTTAAAACCAGTTGCTCCTTGTTGTGATCCTTCTCTTAAGGAATCACTAAAACTTCCAATTACATTTGGTAATGAAGAGTTATCATCTTTAAAATACATTTTTGGAAGGAAAAGTGATTGTTCTCTAAGATTAAAAGATCAGTCTATTAGTGGCCACCATTGTGTAGTTCAAGTTGGGGATAGTGTGGAATGTCTCGTATTAACTGATACAAGCACGAATGGGACGTTCGTTAATGGTAAAAGAATAGCGAAGTCATCACCAGTTACTGTGAAGAGTGGTGATACAATTTCATTAACTAGGCCAAAAGTCATTGATGACAATGTTGTATTTCATGCAGTTTTTAAATTAGTTTACTCACAGATTAGTCCTGATGAAACTGAGAAGGAATCAGTAAGTAATATTTGTGAGCAGCCAGCTGAATCTCAGGAGTATTCACAAAATTCAAATGATAATTATTTAAGGGAATCAAAAGAACAGCATATAATAGGTAGTATTGTACAGAATAATGTAAACTTATCAGATTCAGTGACTCATGCTGAAGATCAGTCAAATTTTATGTCTAGGGACAATATTTCTAATTATACTGGTGAAATTGAGAAGTTGAGCGGAAGGTATAGTATAAATGTGGATAATATAGCACAGTTATTTGATAACCAAGTATCTCAAGATGTGTTTGCATCTAATTCTAGAGTAGTAACTGGCAATAGTAACTCGAACTTTGTGAATGGTGATTATGAAGAGATGAAAATAAGAGATGAATCAACATCCTTAACACTAAATTATCACAGACAATCAGTTGAAAAATTAGTTGAAAAAATCGAAACATTGGAGGCAGTAATTGAGAGTAAAGAAAATACTGAAAGGAATTTAAGATATGAACTAGCTTCAAGATTAGAAGAAGTTAATTGCTTGAACGAAACAATTGGAAAGAGGGAATACGAGGAACAACAATTGAGACAATATAATAAAAATTTGATGCAAAAGATGCATCAAATACAACAGAGATGTATAGATGTAGAACATGAATTGGAGGAGTTAAGTGAGAAACATAGAGTAGTATGTCTTACTGTAGAGACTATGGAGCAAAATTTTGCAAAGTTGAATGAAGAATTATCATTAACAAAACAAGAGTTGTCCGTAACGAGAGAAAAACTAAATCAACAAAATATAGCTCTAAAATCAATGGCTAGTTTAACTCAAAAGAAGTGTCTCTCAATTTTACATTCATTGAAAGATTTGCATCAGATAACAAATACATTTGGTTTAGTTCCATTATCTTCATCTAATAGAGTATTTGATCATACTTTTTTTATTTCTACACCATGGAGAAACTCAAAACGTCCTATTGAAAAACAATTTTATTTGTCTGGTGCACAAACAGAACGACCTCACAAGATGAAAGCCTCTCCAATGACTTCTGTTAGAAGTAATTGTGATTTCTCATATTATCAGACTTCAAATAGTAGGGGAAAAGTAAATCAAGATTATAGAGATTCTTGTAGTTTTCCTAGAACGAATAAAAGTGTACAAGATTCAAATATCGATATAGTGAATGGCATAGGTTTTGATGAAGTAGAAAAAAGTGTTAATTTAATAAGTTCTTCTGGATCAATTGATAAATTCATATCTAGTGTCAGCACCTTGGAAGATCAATTACTAAGCAAATCATCATGGGGTTTTGATTACAATGACAATAATAATGAGAATTTACCGTTTGTGAATAATCAAACTTCTAACAAGACTATTAGCTCAAATGAAGATTCCTTGACGGCTTCTAACTCTAATAAAGATATAAAATCAATTAGTGAACTTGTACCCACAAACTTAGCGTAGATCCTTATAAAAGGAGCTAAAGTTTCCAAATTCAGCAATATGGGATTAAAGTGTAGTATATCCCTCATATTTCATCTGAATCTTTACATTATTATCTTTACTTTTTTGATGGATAAAAGACTACATTGGTCTATCTAAAACTGTTAAATCACAAATATTTAAAACTATGACTTTCTAATATTAAAATCTAACTGGGAATTGAAATAAATTTGAAAGCTACCTTGTACATGTAGTTTTAGCAATGTATAAAAATTTGAAGATTAGTAATATTAAATTACTACTTAGGTGCAAAATATTTATAACTACATTTATCTCTATCAAGTAGTTAAATTTGTATAAATCTAGTCGGCTTATTAGTATTTAGTATTTCCAAGTTATTAAGGAATTGACTTATTAATTTATGCATTTCCATCTCAATTAGAAGTAGCTAAGATATTCAGATCTTTGAGGGTAATAGATGATTGAATTTCAGTTATCTCATTTAGTATATCCTGAATAACTCTAGAAGAATTAGAGTGTAGGCCTTTATTTTCAGTATTGTTAGTGATAGATTGTATTTCTACAGGTTCTTTTATGTTAAATTCTGCAATTCTGCCATCTGAAGCTGTAGGTTGAGTTTTTGAACTAACAGGTGTTTCAATTGATCCAACTAGTGCTAGTACAGAGTCAGTTGTCTGAAGTCCCATTTCTGGCAAATCTAGTCTCTCTTTAATAGGGGAATGGGTTCTAACAATACCCAATAATGGTAATTGAACTGATGATGACATATCCTTCGTTGTATATACTGGTGAACTAATCAGATCTACACTTGTAAGGTTTAAAGGTGTCATTTGTTCAGTAAACTCAGATACTTTAGGGGATTGAGCTGAAAGATCTTGAATAGATAAATTATATGGGTATTTAATGGGGCTTGTAGTTGTCTTATTGGAATTATATAGTGAATGTGAATATATTGGAATATCTGCAGAGTTTACTTCACTAGATGCTGAGTAGACTTCAAAATAAGTAGCTTTTATATCTGACTCTTCTTGGGGTTTAGGTGAAACTTCAAATTCCAAGACTTTAGGATTCTCCCCTATATCTTCAAATGAAACAAGATCTTTAAATTTTGATTCTATAGTTTTAAGATTTTTGAAATCTTTAGAACTTTTATTAAAATCTGTAGATCTAAAACTGTGAGGACTGAAGGTTTCTGTTGATAAATTATAGTCTATAGAATTATTATTTCTAGGTAATCCAGGGCTTATAATACCGATACATTCAGGCGAATTAGGGCTTGTAATGCTAACGCATTCGGATGATACAGGATTTATGGGATTGGTATTTTTAGGTGATGTATAACTTCCGGGACTAATATTTTTAGGTGATGTATAACTTCCGGGACTAATATTTTTGGGTGATGTAGAACTTCCGGGACTAATATTTTTGGGTGATGTAGAACTTCCGGGACTAATATTTTTAGGTGATGTATAACTTCCAGGATTAATATTTTTAGGTGATGTATAACTTCCAGGATTAATATTTTTAGGTGATGTATAACTTCCAGGACTAATATTTTTAGGTGATGTAGAATTTCTGGGACTAATATTTTTAGGTGATGTAGAACTTCTGGGACTAATATTTTTAGGTGATATAGAACTTCTAAAACTTGTCTCTTTGGGGACATCTGAAGGCGTTCTTGAGGTTTGTGGTGCACCAATTAATGCAGATGTTGGAGGAGTGAACTTTCTTGAAGAATTTACTTGTGCTGGTAACTCACTTTTAAGAGAAGTTGAAGGTGAAATCATTTCAGTTACAGAATCTTCTGTATAGTAATTATCTTCATCTTCATCTTCATCTTCATCTTTACTTCTTAGTACTCTTTTAAAAGGGCTTCCAGTATCTAATACTTCTAATATTTGATTACTAGGTTGTGTGCTATCAGGTTTAGTTGCATATAAATCTTCATATTTTGCTTCTCTTTTTTCTTCCATTGATATACCTTCTCCAACCACTTTATTCTCTGAAATGGTATTTTGAGAGTGTTCAGGAATTAGTATTGTATACAGGGGTGCAATTTTAAGATCTGTACTAACTGGCTGTTCATGAAGTAGATCCATAAAGAGTTGCAATTGTGAGGAGTTATCAGAGTATAAGCATGAATTTAGGATATCAAGTTCAGGGTGTATCTGACCAATAGAGTTATATGCAAAAGCCGACCATAACTCCTTAGCAGTTTCGTATTCACTATTTTTCTCTAACCCGTTAATATAACCAAGTTCAATGTCACCATTTGTCCACTTTATACTCTTCAGAGCTGAAAATATATTAGTAAGTATCCAAAATAGACGTTCTTGTTCTGGGAATAAAGGAATATTGTTTGATTCTCCACTCTTGCTCTGATCTATACCAGATACCTGGATATTTAAATGGTATTCAAGCCTATCTTTTCCAGATTGTGAGTTCAAGTTGTAAGGTAGAGCATAACCATTTGGGGATAGCAGTAAACGAACATTGCCTGTACTATCAGATAAATATGGCACTCCATTTTGCCTTGCAAATTGGCCTTCATCTTTAAGAATTATGTGTCTATTTACCGAAGTTAAAATGGATTCTAACACTTTTGGACAGTAATTCCAAACGTATCTAAGCATAGTGTAAATACCATGCTTGTGACTTAAATCTCTTATCTCTGATTCAGACATACTCTCCCCATAAGATGAAGAAATAATTTTATTTTCATAAGATGTGCAGATTGATGAATAGCATTTTGCTAGAGTATTTAAACCTGGAAAATTTTCAACTAGACTACGTTTAGCCCTCACCTGTTCAATTAGTTCCATTGGACCACTATTCCACCATTCCTCTGGGTTATTTGGTAAACCAACCTCCTGTACAATAGCCCAATAATCAAATGCTGCCCAGGCAACATTAAGAATTTCCCATGTAGTAAAATTGTCATTCTTTTCGAGGTTATCTGCAAGACGCTTCAAACTTTTACCTTCCCTAGCAAGAGATTTCCATCCTTCTGGTAATAGATCAATATTAATGTGATTTTCTTCTAAGGTATATATTATTTCAGATATAATGGCAGTAGACTTAACCATTTCAGATTCCACTAAATTTTTAACCCATAATCTAAGACTTGGGATGTCTCCTCTTCCATGTAGTAGTTGAAGTTTCCGAATAACTACCAGTTCAAATAATTTCCTTGCGAATGTAACATCTTGTTCTGAGCCCACAGACCATTCAATAACAGGATTTGGCTCTGGTATTAAGTCATTTATTGAAATTATAGAATCCGCTACAACGCTCATAATTTTAATAATCAAGAGGCCTAAATAAAGCAACTTCATTTCTTTTTATAATTAAGTAAATAGCTCTCTCACTTTAAGTATTATGCAAGGTTTCTATTTTTATTTATTTATCTATAAATCCTTAAATACTTTTAAAGAATCGATTAAATTGATCTTTGCGCGGTGCTCCAGCAAGGGATCCCGGTACTTCCCTATACCGGGATATTAACACTAAGGTATTGTTAACATAGCGCCTAGGCACAGTGTACTTTTGTGTCTTAATCTAGAGCTTAGAAAAAGTCTGCTCCAGTAATGTCTAATTTATGTGTTAGGCTCTGAAGTGTGTATTTAAATTTCAAAATCAAAGGGGGTACCTTAAAACTGACGAATTATGATCTTCACATAGTAAACTAATTTGTCAATGAGATATACAAGCAATGCAATGTAATTTACTCTCAAAGATTGATGTTAAGCATCATTTTTAGCTGCTATAATTCTATAGGTGTTATATAAAGATTGCAAAATTTCATTGAGATTTATCAAATTCTTATAAAGTGAAGTTGTAGCAGGAGCCATATCTTGTTGAATTAGATTAAATGAATACAAGAAGCGGTCTAATAACACCTTAAAATCTAGTATTAAGAAGAAGACTTCAGATACAGGAATATAATTCTTGCGGATAATTTCTGAAAATCTCTGAGTCTCATAGAAGTCGACCAGAAATGAGTTAAGTAAGGTCACTGTCAAGTACACATCTGAGTTTAATGATGAAGATTTACCTGAAATGTTTTGTGTTGTGACTACTACGGAATCACTATCTACACATGTCAATAAATCACTTGTACAATTTAATTTTGGTCTAGTGCTGTATATTAGTTGTTGAGGTGACCTAATGTCAGTGTCTTTACATCCAAGCAAAGACATAAAGGGAGTTTGAATGCATATATTTGAATTAGCACTCCCAAAGCTGTTAAGGAATCTTTGTAGTATCGACCCATCATTGATATCTGAATTACTTCTCAGATAGTAGTTAGATAGAGGTAATTTATACTCATATTCTTCATAATCCATGTCAGTACAGGCAGTAATAAGGGAGTTTTTTGTACTCTCAAATAATGAATTATTATATTCGTCGATACAACTTTGTACATATTTTGGTAGTGTTAGTAATAATGGCTGAATCTTACCTCCATAAAGCTGGTCCCTCAGATTACTCGATGAAGAATTCATTAGTTGATTGCGTATATGATGAAGGCAATTTTTAGTCATTGGTTTACATATTGAAATGTGAGCTAGTAGTAAGAGTAAGCGTTGCACTGGATTGGAAGTTAGCAGAAGCTTACCAGATTTCAATATTGAATCTGTATTCTCTGCAGAATATTGTTCAGTAGATCCCTCAAACAAGTACTTAAATATTATCCCTGATTGAATAAGTTTAACCAGTAGTAAATTTGTTCCTTCAAATTCAAACATATGAGAAATGATACCCGAGTAACCAGTACATATCCCATGTGCATTTAAGACTTGTGATCGCTGTAGAAAATCCACTGTAAATCTAAATTGAGAAGCTATAAGTTTATTATGAAATTCTTGAAAGTGTCCAACTGAGTATAGTGGATCCTTAAAGAACTTTACCAGAGCCTTAAGTGAGATTATTGCACGTTCTTTTGTTATATTTTGTCTACTTTGTTCGTTTAATATGTTATTAAATAGCATAAATGTACGCAAAACAGTTGTTGGTGTAACTGGGAAATTTCCTGTTAATGTGGGTAACTCAGATGTTAGTAATCGATTGCGTTTTCTTGCAGATATATCCCAGAAAATGATATTTCCTTGGATATCATACCCACGACGACCTGCTCTACCTGAAGCTTGGCGATATAATAGTGGAGTTAGTGTTATAGAGTCATTCACAAACACTGCTGTTCGACAGGGCATATTTACTCCAAGTGCTAAAGTCCTTGTTGATATAATTATAAGTAGATATCCAATGCGATATAAAGTATCCACAGCACGTCTATAACGTAAGCTCAAGCCATCATGATGAATTCCAATACCACGTCTTAAACCCTCTATAAATATTGGTGATACTTTTCCTTCGCATGAGCTAATCAAGTCCTGGATTTCGCGTTCCCTACCTCCCATAACTTTTCTATCACATAAGAAGAACTCTGCATCATATTCTTCTGAGATATCGATAGGTTCTTTTAGATTCTCTAAAGACTGTAATTCACTTTCATCAATTATAATTCCTTGTCTTTCGCGTTGTTGTCTACTCATTGTTTTTAGTTTCAATAACATGTCACGTCTTTGAATATCTTTCAAGTATTGTTCATATCGACGACGATTAATAGTTTTAGTCATTTGCATAGCTTCTTTTGTACCACAGTATTTATAGTGATGATCCTTCTCAAGTTTTCCAATTAAGCTCTGTCCTAAATGTTCTACAACACTCCGTTCCATATTGAATATAATACATGGCAATAAATTTTCACTTTGTAATTTGCGAATCATTTCCAAAAATTCATCTGCTAATTTGTATGCAGAGGGTAGCCGTTGAGAGTATACTAAGACCTCCTCACTCTTTCTAATATTATCAATAAACTCTTTGCTATTGAAGAGATCACTATTTGTTTCGTTACTATAGCTCCTAAGTACACCATTATTACCAGTATTCATTATAATATCATACATATCACAACCACTCTCCTTTGCTAATTGAACTAATTTCCTTTGATAAGTCAAACTTGGTGTTAAGAGTAAATTTCTAGTTATATATGTCCATGACTCCTTTGTAATTACCTGCCTTCTTACAAGTTGTACCATTACATTTAAAATAGTTACCAAGTAGAATCTATATTGCTTCTTTGTAATGGCTAAAGTGCCATTAAAGTATATATCTGGATCTAGCCAATATACATATTGTTCAAATGGTTCTTTCTGCTCATCCTTTTTAATTATTTCACTTATAGCCAAATATAAATCAAGACAATCGGCGGGTGTTAAGTAAAAATCTCCAGGTAGTTCGTAGTTCAATACTCTTTCATATGACAGTGCTAGGACTGGATTTAATGGATATAAGTCACCTTGATGGTATATCAGTGTAGATAGATCAGCATAGCGTTCATTATATGTAACTAAGTGGACTTGGCTATTAGGTGTCTTTTTAATTTTTTGCAACCAATTATAAAAAGAATATGGATTTCCAATTGTTGCTGATAGACACAAATATTGGCATGGGATTAGTTGTAGTATACGTTCCCAATAGACACCTCCTTCTGATTCATTAATACAATGAACTTCATCAAAGATAACAAACTTAATTTTCGATACCCATGACTGATATACACTACTCATTAGGAGTAGCTCAAGCATATATGGTAGTGTTATCAATATTTGACATTGAGTTGGAATGTTAATGGAATAGTCTCTACTAAGCTTACAAAATAGAGAGATTTTTGAGTGATTTGGGTATGTCTTAGATCCAAATCTATATGATATTTCTGCATGTACCTGATCTGCTAGGGCTTTAGTTGGTGCAACGAAAACAACTACACTCTCATTGTCATATCTTAGCACTTGTTCCATTGCATAATAACAAATAAATGTCTTTCCACTTGCTGTTGGTGCACATACTAGTGCAGAATCTCCCTTATCTATAATATCTAGTATGTATTTTTGCCAATAATCGGGTAAAAACAATACTCTTGAATCAACAATGCTTCCTGTAGAGCGTTCAAAGTCTGCTCCCATATATCTTAGCTGAAAGGCGGCTTCTAGGCCCTCTTTTATGTGCAGTGCAAGCTTGTCATATCTTCCAGAGTTAAGAAGTGATATATACAATGACTCCATTTCAGATACCATTTTCTCAACCTCTCTTAAATATCCATCTCTATCTTCAGCTATATTCTCCTCAGTTTTGTTTTTATTTCTTTTCCTATTATTTGTGTTGTTTTGTTTACCTTTCTTATTAGCTGTTTCGGTTTTACTACTTTCCTTTGTTTTTTTATTACTTAATTCTATATTGTTTTTCTCTTGCATCTTATATTTGTATAAAGTGATCATATTTCTTGCTGAAGTTGTAAATCCTATCTGTAATAGAGCCTTAATCATTTCACCAAAGTCATTCTTATCAATGATATCATAGTACTGACTAAAGGTCTCAATAATAATCCTAAATGTCATACATATTGCCGATCTTGCACTCACCAGATGATTAGCATCAGGTAAGGTACTGCATTTAAAACTACGTATTACAGACATACACGTTTGAATTGTCTTAATTAGTATTTTACATCGCGATTTTGGTAGCTTGAATGAACGTGACAAGGCTTTAAATCTATTAAATTCATTAGTTCTTCTCGGTAGGCCAATCAACATATCATAAACTGCTAGCATAAATGAGTCAGGATCTCCCTTTGCTAGTATTTGATTCAGTCTAATCTCATATTGCTTCAGTTGATTGTCATCATCCTGTTGCATCTTTTGTGACTTTGCCTGCTCATTCTTTCGTCTTATCTCTTCAGCTTTTGAAGATAGAGAGTTATTAGTTACTTTGTTAGGAGATAATTCGTTACAAGTATTCCATACATGAAAAGGATTCACGACTATTGCCTGGTGAAATCTCTCATTACCAGTCAGTAATTGTCCCAGATCAAACCAAAATTGTTGATTACGTTGATTATCTCTAAGCTTCCTTTTTCTCTGAAGTTCAGCTGATAGTCCAGATATACAAACATTATCAAACCTATATGTTGGGCGTGTTTCTTGGGGACGTTCTATTTCCCAAAGTGCGACATCTCTAATTCCAACAATCCCCATGACATCTTCTAAATATAAGACAGTTTCTTTTGAAGGTATATTCTTCGTATCAATACCCGTACTATCCAGCTGTCCTAAATCTGATATTCGGACTCCTAGTTCTGACATAACTCTATTAACAAATTTCGAACGTAATGGAAGTAATGTTGGTCTCCCTCCAGTATATATGTCCGAATTTATTGCTTCTTGAATGGACAAGTCAACATTCTCAGTATAAGATGACAGGATCCCATCTAACACAATGGGAAATAAAGAGGACGAATTGCCATTAACTTCAGACCAGAAATTTTCCATTTCTATAGTTTGATTCTCTGAGAAACCTAGAGCTTCTGCTGTAACACCCAATTTATTATTTTTAACTAAGCTCATCTCACCAATAAGTAAAAATATAAATTCCATCAAAGTTGGATCATATAGATCGCATATGTCTGCACAATTTATACGTCTTAAATTTCCTGTAAAATCATTTAATTGAATAGTTATTAGTTGTTTAATTGTTTCAGAGAAATATAGGTATTCTAGAGACTTGCATGGTTCATTAAGAAATTCCCAGTCTCTACTTTTCTTGTGTCTATAGCATATTGCTGCAATTTTAGAGCGATCAAGTAGCTTTATGACATAATTCTTCAAGTAAAAAGAAATTAACAATATCTTCCCAAAAAAATTTATCAATTCTATATTATGAAGTGTATCTTCATCACTAGATGATCTTAATATATCTTCAGTTGTTATTGAATTCTTTATAAAAGCATGTATAAGTAATTGAGAGATATTAATGGTTTCATCTCCTTTATTACCAATTATTTCATTAGCACAGTTGTATTCATGATCTTTGCAGTATTCAGGTTCCTGTAAAGGCTTATCCAAAATATTCTTTAAAATGACTTCTCTAGATAATTCTACAAATAGTTGAGTTATAGTTGAAGAATAAGAGAGCGCAATAATTTTTTGACCCTTTCTTTGAATTTTATAAAATAGTGTTACATTAGAGTAGCTTAGAATATCTAGACCAAAGGATAAAAGTGCTGTTTTCAGTGAAATAGGAGTTTCATCATCAATATATTCCTGAGTAATTGAACTTCCGTCTTCAATAAAGAAAGTTGTTGATTCAAGATTGTTCATATATGTCTGGAACTCCTTACTAACCCAGTGAATAAAGTGGGAATATGTAAAGATATTTGGATTAAGCTTGGCATGTAGTAATAATATCTCACGTACAATCAATAAACCAGGGTTGATATTTTCAAGATATACTCTAAAGCAGTCCAGAAATACTAATACAATTTGTTTAGTTCCTGCTTCAAGCATAAAACTTATGAACCTCTCGACTAGGTAGATATATGGTAGAGTCTGGGGAGAAGAAGAATAAGAGCATGAGCATCCATCAAAAGTATAGTAGAGATTTAGTAGCAAACCTTCTGCATGGACAAATACATTTTCGGCATCTGCTATATCTGGAGTTATATCATTTAGAGAGACTGTAATTGAGCCAAAATACCATTCTAATATATTTCCTAGCATATGGGTTGATTCTAGTATATCTTCTTTCTTCTCCAATAGCTCATTGAGCTTATTCAGAAGTATAGGGTTATCTTCTGGGTAATATATTTGCCCAGAGTTGAGAGATTCGCCAATATAATTGGAAATAGCTGCAAAGTCTTCTGATTTACTTACTAATTCGTCTTTTAATTTCGGTTCCAGTAAGTTGCTATCTAGATACAGATCTCCACCTACCTTAAGAGTTTGCTCCATAGCTCCTATATATCAAGTAATATTCAGAATATCACTTGTTTCTCTGAAAAAAGTATTTCAATATAGTTCCACAATAACAAATCCGGTTTATAGTTAAGTGTTTATGTATAGCTAATATTAGGTTATACTCTCAAATATTTATTAATAGGCGGGAATATTCTTAAAATGTTATAATTAGACAAATTCTTTAAATATTGTCTTAAATTGATCAATCCTAACTTTTTCATTAGTTTCATCACCAAGTATTTTACTAGATATATCGGATTTTAATTGATGAAGTTGTAAAATCCTCTCTTCAACTGACTTTCTGCATACAATTCTGTACATATGTACTGTCTTGGTCTGGCCAAGTCTATATATACGTTGCAAGGCCTGCTCCTCTACTGCTGGATTCCACCATAAATCAGTCAAATAAACTCGTGTCGCTGCAACCAAATTTAGACCTACCCCTCCAGCTTTAATAGAGACGAGTAATATCTTTTGTTTACTTTCACTAAACCATGATATGATAGAACCACGTTTAGACATACTTATAGATCCATCCAAACGTCGGAAGTTGAAACTGTGACAATTTAGTGCCATTTCTATTATATCTAGGAAACTTGTCCATTGAGAAAATATCACAACTTTTTGATTATCATTTATATCTTTATGTAAATATTCCAATAAAGTGCGGATTTTTGTTGAATATATTGTAGGCTTCCAGTAAGTACCAGAAGTATCTATTAGTGAATATTCTCTTTCATATATTACTCCTTTAGCTTGTTGAGATTGCTCCGGAAGCTGTGTAGTTTTACTTATTTGTAATAGATTTTTATTAACCTCACCTTTATTTATCTCTTTTATTTGATGCATCTCCATTTCTATTGCACTAAGAATCGCCTTGGGAATTTTTTGAGTTCCTGGCAATGCTATTAGTTCATTTTTCTTAAAAATATTTCTACAGTACGGACAACTTGCAGTTCCAACTTCCTTTTTTGAAATAAGCTGCAATGCACATATTCTACAAAGTATGTGTTTGCATGGCAGATTTACAGGGTCTTCAGAATAATCCATGCACACTGGGCACGATGGTAAAGGTGAATCTTGAGTTTTGTCTCTGGTTTTAGAATTATGGTAGATCTTTGTAGTTTTGGTAGACTGGATATGTAAAAGTAGTGGATGACATACTACTTGCCTTAATCTCAAAAGAAGAGTTAAAACTATACTAAAATTACTCATAATAGTCCCATTTAAAATTAATGAATCAAATTTTTGTTTAGATCTTTGATAAAGTGAATTGTATATTTCACTTTCAGTATAATCCAACTCAACCCATATTGTATGAACATTCTTTTCTGGTAGTACTATTATTGGATTGCCATCTATAATCGTATCCCTAGTTCTTCTTAGTATTATAGGGCTTATAATTCTTCTTAGAGTCTCTATCATTGTAGCTGTATCACTGGTTAATTGTTTCCACCAAGAAATCCTGCACCAGGGTTCTATCCTGAGAAATCTTATCAATGAATATATATCATTAATTGTATTTTGAATAGGTGTTGCAGTTAAACACCATCTAAAACGACCTTCTAAAGCACTACAAGCTTTAGATACTTTTGAATCAGAGTTTTTTATAAAATGTGCTTCATCTAGTACGATGCGATTCCAGTATACTCCATATATAGCTGATCTATTGGTTGTACAACTGCTTGTACTTTTTAATAAAAGGTCATATTCAGATGATAGTGTGCCATATGTCATTAAAACTATGTCATAATATCGGGCAATATTTCTCGGTTTGAGTTGGTGTCTTTTATTACCATAATAAGATAGTATATTCATAGAATTTACGTTAAGATGTTTTTCAATTTCTTGCTGCCATTGCAACATTAGAGATAGTGGTAGAATAATTAAAGTTCCTCCTTCTGGAAGATGTAAATTTTCAGAAATGGATTGTGAAGGTGTATAGAGCTCATGTGAAGACTGACTAGAACTTGCAAATAGCTGTTCAATTTCGTTAAACTCCATATTTCTTTTTTTTTTACTTCCACATATCAGAGCAAGAGTCTGAATAGTCTTCCCAAGACCCATATCATCAGAGAGAATTCCACCTGAATTCTCGTTAACGCAAGCTGGGAATTCTAGAGACAATATCCCCTCAACTTGATTAAAGTATATGAGTTGATACTCTTTATTTAACTTATATTTAATATCGATCCAAGAAAAGCTCTCTGTATCAAATTTATTTATGCTTAGCTCTTCCCAAAGTGGATGCAATTCATTCAAGTTCTCATATTTTCTCTCTCTTGACTTCATCCAGGAGTATCCTTGCTGCTGATAGGGATAGAGCTTACTTTTAAATATATTTGTATTCAGCTCAACTTCTTCAACTATATCAATATTTCTTGGTATTAGACAAAGAATTTCATCAATAGTTAAGCATTGTCTGGTATCTTCTGAGTAGACATAATTTTGGGACTTAGGATATGAGGCCCATAAACTTTTTTTTTTTACCTGTAATTTAACCTTTTCAAATAATTGGGACCATACTGTTCTTAGCAATAAACTATTATCATTTGAATTGTCATTCACTTCAATATTCAATTCTTTTTTACCTAATATTTTTGATTGTTTGAGTATAGTACTTTTCTGATTTTGGTAGAAGGCTTTTGATGTTGCAAATATTACCATCTCAAGAGGTACTAACTCTCCAAAGGAAAGATAACTAGTTGGAAAATCTGATCTAATTCTAGCCTTAATTAGTATCATTTCAGCTGCAATTAGTGGATATATAAATTTAACATTTGAAGAAAGCATTCCTACTTCTCTACCTTCTACTACTACTCTCAGTATACTGGAGCTTAATGTATCCTCCATTGAATAGCACTCTTCCAAATTGTGTTTTCTCTTTTTTCTTATACCAGATTGAGATACTATAGATAGCTTTAAATCAACGTTTAACCCCCCTGAAATCTCTATTTTTCCTCGTAAGTTACTCAGAAAATCCAAAGTAATTGTCCCTAGATATATTAAGAAAGGTTCTGAGATATTCTCTCTAAGTGAGGTTCTATTGAGTTGTGCAGAAGTTGAATTTTGATTAGCATCTGTTCCATTGGATATATTAGCTTTCTTTTTACTCAAAGACTCGACCATCAAGTTTTTAACTTCTTCCATGGACTCATCATCAAATATAGTGATATCATGGTTATTTTTATTGTTAAGTGTATCCAATATTTGATTTTTTGGGGAATGTGTAATTTGTAAATTTTTATAGAAAGCATCAACTGCAGAGTTTAAATCAAAACCAGAATGCCGAAGCAATGTGAACAAATAATTATCAGTAACATCGTGAGATATTCCAATCACATTCCTAAACTTACTTATTTCTTCATGAAAATTTGCATACATTTCTCATTCTTTATTTTTCTTGATTGTCCACCTCCCATGAAGCGGTGCTACATAATTTTGTCAAATATGACACCCCTACGTATTATCCTTAAGCCCAATTACATTAGGTTCTTATTTCTTAAGAATATCTTGACTAGAATTTGATTTAATTATATTTGAACAATGTTTTAATAGAAATATAGTGATTGTTTATGATATCTATCACTGATTGATAGTAGTAATAAATATTTATACTTAGGGCCTTTATTATTACTAAAGGAAACTCTATGAACTCTTAATCCATTAATTATCAGTTTTAAGGTACCCATATATTAAGTCATGTATTTTTTGTTTATTTACAAAATTGTATACCGGCATGACAGTAAGAATATGTAGCGCTAAAATTGGTATTACTAGGAAAATAATCGTGGCACTTCGATAGTTTATATTTTTCTTTCCTGCTCCTTCTAAAAGACTTCTTAATATTCATAATATTTTATATTTGATCTAGGAAATGAAGTAGCTATGATGGAGATATCAAAGCAGTTGAAAAGAGGAAATTTATGTAGTATCCGAGTTCACACTATGCAAGAAGGTGATGTTGTGTGGCAATTTGAAACAAGTGATATCCTGAAATTCATATACAAAGAGAAAGAAATCCGGATTTATGACTTAATTAAATTTTGTACTGGGGAAACTTTGGATAGTATTGAGTTTAAAGAAGCTGATAAAAGTGGAACAGAAAGTACAGTAGATATATATTCAAATAAATTTAACAACTTAGCAGAGCAGCTTGGTAGGGTACTTGATGAAATTGGAAGTGTTGAGTTTTATTCGGAATTTCACAAGAAATTAAGTACTGAGGTTGCAGACAAAGTGAGTGATGAAAATGTGATTACTAGGATTTCTATTCCATGCTTAACCCTTGTTAACTTATTTCTGAAATTTAAAGATATTTATACTCATGAAGAATTTATGGAAAAAGTATATAGAGTTTTGGGAATGCACTTAAGATATATCTTACCTAATGTATTTTCAGAGAATATAAAGATAGGAAAGCCAATGCTGGATGGGTATTTGAACATATATATTAATTCAATAGAGAACTTGATAGAAATTATAAAAACATTTAGAATTTCAGAACTGAATGCAATTCAACTATTATCTTTTTTACCATATATATTTGTACTACCAGATATACATCCAAAGTTGATGTTAGTTACAATTGAATGCATAGTGCAGCTATTTTTCTCTCATTTATATATATCTGATAAATTTATGGAAGGCTCATTAGCCTCAATTTTTGGTATTCTTGACAATATAACAACTACAAATAAATCTATAAAAAAATCTAAGGTTATGGTTGATTCTCAGATCTTAGTACATGGGTATACATTTCTTATACTACGATTAATTCATGGAGTTTCTTGCCCAAATGACATTTGGAATGGAAAATTTGGACTTAGTGCACTAGATATGGCTAAAAAGCACTATGAACTAGTAAAAAAAATATGTTCTCAATTTGCTGGTTACTATATCAACAAGCTAGTAATAACAAAATCTAAGCAAAGAGATGGCTACAATAATCATAATGGAGATATTGCATCTATGCTACTTGTTGACTTGGTAAAGTCTTCAACTTCACCTAAATTTTGTTTATCTAAATTATTAATTCAAATAATAATTATTCAACTAATAAAAATATCAAATAGTGCTTTAACATCGAATACTTTAGTAGGGTCACTTGCTCAGTTAGTTGATACATCTTCTAGAGAATTAAGTATAACTTTAATTGGTTTATCATTACCTATTGTGCAAAGTGTATGTAATATTAGTAAGAATATAGTATTGGGGGCTAAAGTTGACAATATCTCATTAGAAAATGAAAAGGTAAAAGTGAACAGTGAAGATATTGGTTGCTATTGCTTAAATAATGAAGGGATTTCTCAAGCAGCAATGCTTGATTGCGATAAATGCCACCGTTGGTTTCACATGAAATGTGTTAGTGTTGAGCCAAGTAATGTTCCTGAAATATGGAACTGTGATGATTGCATTTTGGAACAAGTTAAAGTCGAAGTTTGCCACGGAATTAAATCAGAGGAGCTTAAGTTAGATATTGGGGATATACTAAACATTTCGGCCATTTCAATTTTTCATTATCTGACAATTACGAATTTTAATATGATAGGAATGACAAGAGATATAATTGAAAATTCAACAATTTTTGATTTAAATTCCTCAATTAGAAGTTCTTTCATCTTAGAGATATTAATGAGACTCAATGCGCAATCAAATGATGAAAATAAAAAGAAAGAGATCTTCAGGCATAAAAAGTTGGGTAAACACGACAAAAATATAATAAAGAAGCATGGAAATAATAAAATTTCATTGAAATCAGGTAGTAGTGTTTTGGAATATCAAGATTTACATTCTTTATTTTTAAATGAATGGTTATCGCCTATTACAAGTAATATTACATCTTTAACAGCTTATTCTTCAAAATTACCAAAAATTATGCAATCAACAATAAATAGGTTGTGGTGTAAAATAATATCTTCAACATTTACTGTGTTAGTTGAATTGATGTTAAATTGCATATTAGTAAACATTCATAATTCACCAAGTATGTCACAACGGCGTACAGCAGTTAATGCTTTGGGAAATCTCTTGGTTACTCATCCAATATTGGCATTTACAAATGATTCAATATCTAATGCCTTATTAAATGCATTACAGGATAAGGCACCGAAAGTGAGGGAAAGATCACTTGTACTAATAGAAAAACTAATCCTAGATAATAATTGTGATTTGAACTTAGAAATTAATAGTAAAGAGTCATCTTCAATGAAAATTCCTCAATATATGTATGAAAGTATTTGCAGAATGTCATATGATATATCTCCACTGGTAAGGATTGCTGCAGTGCGCATCTTGCGTCAATTGTATGAAAAAAGGAATTTTGATCTTTCAATAGGGGCTTTGTTACTAAGAAGGTTAACATCCCCTGAAGAGACTCAGACAATACGACGTTATGTAATGGATGTATTCACTTCACTTTGGTTTAGCAAATCAAAAGTTTGCAACAAGATAAGTTGTACAAACTTCGTAAATATTTTGAAGATTTCACAAGGCAGGAATTTTCAGCAACTTCAAGGTTCTTCAAACTGGTTACTACATCAATTGATTGGTGCGATGCGAACAAGTATGTCTAGCTCTGAGATAGAAGAATCTGTCACAAGATGGGTTCCATTACTATTGGATATGTTTTTAGAGGGATTTGAGCATGCAAATAATGAAACAGAAGTAAGTGAAGCAAATGAAAGTGGTTTAATTACAGAAAGCAATGATTTACTCTTTTCAAATTTTCAAATAAACTGCTTGAAAGCATTAGAGACACTGGGGGAAATATTTCCCCATTCAACAACTGTAGTATTCCCTCACATTATCATTTACATGAGAGACATTAATAGTGGTTCATCAGATGCTCTAATACATATATGTAACATACTATCGTATATAATTCCTTTGGATATAAACTATGATATTAGCTCACTCGTAATAGATTTTATAAATATAATCAACAATGCCAGATCACCTCAATTAATAAAATCAGCTATTTGCTGTCTTTGTAAAATAATACAAAAGCCAGATATTGACAAAACTCATTTCCACTTGTTAATAATTGACAAAATTAATACAATATGGGATTACAATAACAAGCAAGATTTGAATTTATTTGATAAGAAAACAATAGACATTATTAGGCGTAATTGCTGGATAATAGGGTGTATTTACGAGTTTAGTAGCCCAGAATTGCCTTTGTCTCTTAAAAATGGGAGAATAATTGAGACAAACTATTGTAAAACCGAATTTGGCATTTCGTTTGTAACTAGCAATTCTAACCAGCAACTTATGAATTTTAAAGAGAGTGATAAAGAATCAGATGAAAACATTGAAAGCGATTACAGTGATTGTATAGAATCAAGTAATTTAGTATTCGATTTGATATGCTCACTTTACTACAAAATTGACTGGAAACTGGGCAAAAGTGTTATTTTACCTACAATAACCGAATTTTTGGTCAAACAAAAACAATTTATCAAAACAATAAAATTTAGCAAGCTTATCCAATGTGCTATTCGAATTTGTGATTGCACAGATAATCCAACTTCTAGTAACTCAGACTTATGCATTGCTTGTTTACAATGTATATTTTCACTATTGAATGCATACGAAACTGAGGCACTGAAACCAGTGGAAGATGAAGATATAATATCAGACAACTATAATGCTAGCTATTCATGTTCTGAAGACAAATTGAATACAATCTTTTCTGAAACAGCGAATGATAATGAAGAATCAGATATATTCCATACACCTGTTAGAAAAAAATCTGCAAAGGTCTCTGAATTTGAAACTGATAGTAACTCTCCAATATCATCTAGGACAAGCTTTGATTATTTTTCATCATTAAAAGCTTCTAAATATGGTTCTTCACAATACTTTAATAGATTGGCATCTGTATCAGCTGCACAGCCATTGGCTGCACATTTAGATCTACTATTGGACCTTATTAGATTACTAAATGAATGCTCAAATGAAAAGTTTACTCAACATCAAAAACAAATGGTCGCCATTTTAGTAATTTGTATTCTTGAACAATTTAATAGACAAGGTTTGGTAAATCCAACTTCAATTATTGCACCAGTATCTGGAATGCTTTTCTCACTAAACAAGGATCTAAGCGTCAGAGCATACCAAATAACTTCTAATCTATTTGATAAATTTCCGAACCTTGTTATAAACAAATTTAAAGATATCACAGTATATGGTTTTAATTTTATTATGGGGAATTTTCCAACTTTTCTCGGCAATTTTGAAAGTAATGGAGAAACAAGAAGAATATTTGATAATGATTTACAGAACAATGAATGTTGTGGAATATCAATACCTATATTTTGTAGTAATATCATGGAGTTATATAATCGTCTTTATGTTGAGAAGTGTAGAAATAAGAAATCACTCCGTGAAACTATAATAAAAGGGCTCTGTAAACAATTGGAACTACTAATAAACAGCGAGAGCATTGATAATTTATTGAATAAACTATTTTCCAAACATAAAATAGACAACTATGGAGTCATATTACTTTATGTAGAGTTTGTCTCTTATCTAATAATGAGTACTCCATTTGTATATGAATCAGAAGTACTCCTACTTATTTACACTATGGGAGAAATGTGCATATTATGTTCTCAATTTTTGGAAGACTACAATGAAAAGATGAATGAATACTGTCAGTCAAAATCATTTACATTATATACTTGTACACTATTAGTAACTATTTGCACTTGTATGCAAAAGGTACTTAAAACAGAATACAAGATAAATGACCAAAACTTATCTTGCTTTAACCCAAATACTTGTATTGTAAAGGAAAAACCTAAATATGCTCATCTTGATATTGATACAGGGGAATCTTCATCCATAAATATAGCTGGAGTTACTCTAACTCGTTCTACAGTTTACAATAGTTTGAACTGTTTCCGTAAAAAGGGTTCGAGTATTTACACATTCCGAGATGAACCAGCTAGATTAAGAAGTTTCATGAATGAAACTTTGTATTCACAAACTGAAGTCATATCTGAAAAAGAAATAAAGCTATATAGAAGAAAAAATAGAAAACGCCCAAGTAATAAAAAAGGAATAGATTCTGATGACTCTTCTCAGAGCTGGAGCCCAACAAAAATATCTAAAAATCGCTAGTATCTAGAATTAATTATTATAATTAACTTATATAATTACATATGAATAAAGTAAAGAACTTAAGGTCTTATTTTATATTTAAAAATGATCCAATATCTTTATATCTATGTTTTAGAATTTTATTGTCAGTGCTATGTACAAATATCGTTACATGCATGTATATATACATGCATGTGGAAATAAGACAGTACAGATTAAAAAGAATTATTTAAGGTATATTCCTAATAGGAGGATAAAGTGAATTAATCTAGATACTTGTGTATCTTTTAAGAATAATAGATTTCTCATTATTTTAATTAAGGTAAATGAAGTAGATATAAAAAATCTTCCAATAAAGTGATTATAAACCGCTTTACGGAACCGGGAAAGTTTATATTACTTTAAGCATTACTTTAGTGGGCATCTTTATAAAGTAGGGTTTACTCACTTTTTTAATAGGGGGAAATGGCAGAAGTTCTCTATAAAGTTGAGATATCTCCTGGTCAGGATAGTAATAGTGAATATAATAAGGAAGTTAAAGATAACCATGCTTACCAGGAAGAATTTTTGTACGATTGGACACTAATATGTATGAGAATTGAAAATGGTATAAAATTAACTGAGCAAGTGAAAACTGCTTTGCAAGAAAGAGTTACTCTTGAGGAAATGTATTCAGTTGGACTTGAGAAGATCTCATCTAATTTTTTTCCTCCAGCAACAGAAAGTTCAAGCATGGCATCAGCAGTGAAGGCTCTAAGGAGTGAAACATTACGTAGAGCACAACAATGCAGGGAACTAAGTGAAACTTTAAGACTCGATATTTTAAATAATACATTAAATCAGATGTTAGATAATCATAGGTTGGTTTATTCTAGTTTGCATGAAACGGGTTGCAAGTTGTCGGGGGAACTTCAAAATAAATACCTGCAATTTATCAAATTTAGGAATGAATATGCTTTAGCATATAATTATATTGGAAAATTAACTAATAAATACCAGAATGAAAAAGATAAACATGAAAAATCAGATATCATCATGATAGCAAATGAGATTATTAAAAGATCATGCTACACTTCATATATAGAAGAGAAGTATATTGAGAGCATAGATAATTTAAACAAATTTCGTGAATTTTATGAAGCTGAGACAAAAAAAGTATTAAATATTCTTGAAAGTATGGATAGCAAACGTTTGTTGTGTTTGAGGGATGTTTTTATGAAAACTATTATTTATGACATGAGTTATATAAGAAATTTGCAATATGATTCAGATAACGTTATAAAAGCATTAGAAGCTATTGATATAAGTAGTGATATGCAAGAGTATGTAGGAAGATTTGGGAAAAGTAGTAAAACTAGTTGTAAATCTAATGAGGCATATACTCATAGTAATATTACGACTAGAAAGAGTTGGGCTGAAATAGTAAGTGAACTGGATAGTTTTAACAGTTCAGATAACAAAATTGATGATGAGCTTGATTATTCACTTAACAACAAAGATAGTATAAAGGGATCTTTTGATCTTCATACTCTCGTTTCATCTTTTGTAGGTCAAGATGCAGCTATAAAGGCACAAAAGGTAGCAAAGTTGATATTTTCACAAATGAACATTTTAGGTGATAATCCTAATTTATTAGAAGATAATTGCAGAAATATTTATAACTCTAACTTGGAACTAAGTCATGTCAATTCTACTGAGGGACCAAATACTTCTTTAGAATCATTATCAACTAACTTTTCTACATGCACTATACAGACAGAAAGCAAGAAATTAGATTTACAGGGAAATTCTGCAAATTCAGAATACCCTACCATATATAAGACATTTATCAACAAAGTACTTAATTCAGTTTTAATAGTAGAAATATCTGAAAATATTTCAGATAATCTTATTGATGAAATTAAGAAACTTGAACAATTAGATTATGGATTTAGAGTCACTCACAATAGATGCTGGTTTTCTAATTTTTTACTTAAAGCTGTTCAAGAACATGATTGCAAGGTAATAATAAATACAGATGATCAAACAAAAACCTACATAACCAAATTCATTGATATAATAATGATGTTATTGACTTGTTGCCAAGATAGTAAGGATATTTGGACATTTAGGATTATTGTAAATATATCTAGTAAAATTATTATTGATAGGAAGGAATTAACACATATAATATATCATCATGAAATTTGGGATACTGTAAAATTCTGGGAGGATTCACTAATTTTGTGTATAGCTGAAGATTTCCAATTCAATTGCATCAAAACCAAAAAATTAACAGATAATTTAGATGATGACTTATATAACCAAGAAATTGAGCAATTCAAACAGAATAATTACTGCTGGCTTGAGTTAAATAATTTTGCGATGACAATGAAGTCATTTGGAATACCAGATATATCTATTATAACACTCTTCACGAAGATATGTGGCTATTACAATTTAGAAAAACCTTATTGTGACAAATTGCTTGAGAAGCTAAAGTGTAAAGAATAGTCCTTTTTATTGTTTGGGATTGTTGAATTGTCAACTTATAAATTTAATTTCAATATTCAATTCTCAACTGATTCAATAGAAAACCCCTCAAAGTAATACTTTATTTGCACAAGCTAAATCAATCATATAATACATCAAAATAGAAACAATGTGAATTGATATACTGTTCCCAATTAATGAGTATTGCTGTTTTAAAAATTCTAAAGAATCATATTTATATATTGCTGATAACCAATTTGATGGGAATCCCATCAAAGACAAAATCTCAGATGGTTGCAAAAATCGAATATTGCATTTTGATAAGTCAATCTCATTAATACATTGAAACCTGCTAGGACACAATTTACTTGTATCAAAGATTTGTTTATATACTGATGATGGTTCATCACAAGATAAATATTCATTAATATACTTTGTATTATCTACATTAGAACTTTTCATAAATAAAGGTTCACCTCGCCCAGCACTTTCAATATAACTTCTCGTTATTGTTGTTGAAACGATTGATAATTCATTAACTATATCAAATCTAAAAGAATTATTTCTCTCAATAACTTTATTCGCTACTTCAGAAAATAGTGAACTTTTAGCTGTATAAATAATATCACCTATTTTTTTTGGATGACTGTGTAATAGTTTGTAACAGAATTTTGATGAATATGGGAGATGGCATAATAATTCATCATAAGTAGATTTATTTTGAGGATCATTTATTATTAGTTTATATTCTAACTTTTTTGTGCCTTTACAATTATTTCTTAATATGTTGCTGGCAATAAAGTTTTCATACCTTGATAAGATTGAATATTTGCATGATAGTACTAAGTTTGAACATCTGAATGCCATACAATAATATCTAACTCTTGTATTTGGTATATTCAACAATGTTGGAGATAATAGGAATTGGATATATGTATAGTCGAGATCATTAAACATATCAATCATAAATTTATGAGTTCTAGACTGTTCAAAATTTACTACATTTTCAATAAACCAAATACTTGGCATATTAGACACGTCAATTTTGTACATTAAGTCTATTATTTTAAGAAGTGGTTTACACCTATTATCGTCGGAATCTCTTTTAGCTCCTCCCCTAGTAAATGGTTGACAAGGACCTAAAAGCCATATATTAGCTTTTGGAATATCATCAATGTTTAATGATTCAATACTTTTTGTGCATACTTGGGTATCTTTAAAGTGTCTTTTATATATGTTGTTGCAATTTTCATTTAGTTCAAAAGCTTTTATTACTTTAATATCTATAGCTTGCCCGTGTTCTACCTTCATTATTATCAAAGTACACATAATTTGAAGTTACATTTAGAAGTTGATATTAATTAAAGGATAATACCACATACCAGTTTCTCAATAGCATACTTAAGTGAAAGATGTAGCCCTCCAATACCACTAAAGAATCTTCAAGACAAAATAAAGTTTATTCGCCTGGAAACAAAAAAAAAAAAGGAAATAAGGGATTCAATATTATATACTTACTCAAGGGAAGTTAAATTCAACATCATAAAAAGTCTACTTCTTTATTGATTCATAGTAAACTTATAAATTTTTGAAATGTAAATAACTTTTGAATGAAATACTAATTTATTTAGGTCTCCAAAAGCGCTAAGAATGTTGAAGTAGCATAATTTGTGAGAGTTACAAGAGGTGTATATCGAGTAAATATTGTAACTCTAAAACTTAAAGTAGTATTTATATACCTAAATATATTGCTAGAATTATGGGTAAAAGGAAGGCAAAGAAAGTTGAGATAAAAAAGAAGCCTATTCCGAAATTAGATAGGGAATTCAACTGCCCATTTTGTAATAATTCTAAGACTGTAGGAGTAAAAATGGATCATAAAGGTGGACTTGGTCATCTATCCTGTCGTGTTTGTAATGTTGAATATACAACTCGTATAAATCGACTAGATGAAGCAGTAGATGTATTTTCCCAATGGATTGATAAATGTTATGAAGTAAATTCAAGGGTATCTCCCGATAAACATTTAAATGAATATATAAGCATAGTTAGTGAGGATCATAAGAAAGCTAAGATGGACGATTCTGTAAAGAGACATCACCTTGTAGATTATACAGAAGATGAATATGAGCACGGAGATGACGAGTTCATTGAGGGTAAACAACATATATTAGAAACTCAAAGAAAAGATAGTACTAAAACAAGATATATAGGGAATGATTTAGGTGATGTCATAGACAGGAATCAAAGAGATAGTGAGGTAATTAGTGAGGGGATAACTTCCTCATATCCTCAATTGATGTTATCCCAATCCTTTACAATGGATGAAGAGGAGGACGATGGATTGTTTAGTGACTAAACCTAAATTAAGGAGTTGAATGCTAATCAAAATGCTAATCAACACTATTTATATCGCTTTTAATTAGTAAATTATCCAACTCAAAAAGTTGTTTCCCAGTTAAACTGGTACCGATGTTGTTATTTGATTTCCAAATACCCTTATCTATCATTTCACTTTTAAAAGAATCTTTCCACTTATTAAATTCACTTTCAGTAACCCTTTTATCAACATTACATAAAATTTTATCTGAAAGATCTTTATATACAACTTCACCCTCATCTTGTGTGCTCTTTAATAAAGATTGATTTGTATTTGAAGAGTATTGGCATTGATTATAATGAGGATCCACAGGTTTCAGTTGTACTAATTCATCGATATGACCTTGGATATTTTCTATAATGTTAAAGATACAAATTTCCCCTATATGACTTTGAACACAATTATTTGCAAATTTATACAACTGTTCTAATTCTTGTTGATCATTAATTCCTTGTATATCTTCAAAGTAAATGATTGGGGATAATTGTGGATATTCTTTTGGTAAGGAAATTTTAATAGCAATTCTAATTAAACGATATGTTCCCTCTCTAGATAAGTGGATACTCACAATATTCCTATTTTCATCATATAACAATTCATCTTCTGTATATATTGATCTTAGAGCTTCTATTTCAAGAGCTCTATCATCAAATTCCATTTTGATTAATTTATAAATTCTCGTCTAATTTATTAAGAAATATTCGGACCCTCATTCCAAACCTAGACGCGCTCCCATGTTAGGATGAATAATAGGTTAATATTTAATATTTAAATTATATATGCTACTAATAGCTCAATTTTTCGCCCAATAAAAGATATAATCTATAGTTGTGATCTTTATAGACTATACTAGAGACAAAAAACTTGTTAATGGCTTTTAAATATAGTATCTTATCCGTTACCAGTCTAAATTTTCTTATTTAATGTACATGGTAGTAATAATCTACCAGATCTCGACGTCTTAATGGATTTATTAAATTCATCGACTAACTCTTCACATCCCTGAAGATGTTCCTCTGGTTCCCAAGTTGGCTGTACGGGATGACCAGGGATTTTCCACTTGACTAGATATTCCCTTTGCTTAGAAATTGGTTTCTCCCTGACACTCAAAATCTGTTCAACTTCATATTCAAGAAGGCTAAGTCTCCTTTTTGATTGGCTATCATCGTCTTTCTTATTAACTTTACTTTTTGATTTAGGATAATGTAGCTTGGCTGAGTTGTCTACAGCCTCTTGTGTAAAATTAAGATTACTTAAAATCTGTTCATTTTCTTTATCAAGTTGTAAACTCAACTCTTCAAGTGATCTCTTCGGACGTCCTCTCTTCTTCCCAGGTGTGTATGTTGAGTTCTCATGTAACTCAGGACTTTCTAGTTGTGAAGATGATTCCGTAGGGATATCATCGCTTTGTGGTGTGAAGGTATCAGTCTCTTTTATATATCCTACTTTATTAATTAACCTGACTGATTTTCTTATATTTTTTGATCCTTGGATGATTTCATCTTTAATATAGGATCTCTTATCAGGATATATACCTTGTAGATTCCACTTTATATCACAACTTTCCTTATTTTCAGAGTTATCTTTAGACTCTATATTTACTTGCACGTTATGGTTTATTTCTGTTTGAGATTCCCCAATTTTAGCATTATATTCAATAGATTTCCTCCATTTAGGATTAGATCTCAAAATCCCAAATATAATAACATTAGGAGACGTTAAAATACGATAGACTGGTTTTTCACGTAATGAGAGTTTTATTAATGATCTTTGAATAATTAAATTCTTTTGTTTAGGTGTACCTTTATAATATTCAGATAAAATACTTACAAGTGATATTGGATTTGCAGGTAAATAAGTACCTAATTTAGAAGCCCACTGCATACTACTAATGATAGATGATACCTTATTCATGTTCAGATATTTTGAGTTGTTTGATTGATTACTAATAAATCCAATTCTAGTATTATAGCCATCTTTGCCAATATAATTATATAAAGCTTTAAGAGTATTATCACTATATAAAAAAATAGTAACACCTTCTAGTAACCAAATACACGTTATAAATTTTCCACTTGAAGCTGGTAATAAATACAAATCATTAATTTCACTATCTAGTGTTATCTCATTTGTATCTCGAAATAAATCAAAAGTATTGTCATCTTGATCATAATCAGAATGATTAATATCCTGACTAAATTGCCATACATGCTTACTTTGCACATATTCCTTCATTTGATAATAGTGAAATACGGGAGTCCAAACTATAGGATGGACAATATATGGCCTTGTAAATAATGTATTCCTAAACTTATCATTCCATTCATGAACTAAACCATCTTTTGTTAATGCAATGTATTCTCCTAGTATTGCAGAAAAATCAACAACATGTTTGTTACTTAATGATCCTTTAACATGGCTAAGAAATATTGTCTTATCTATATTCCTAGTAAGATCCATATCATTATTTATATTAATTATAGAGATATTACCATATATTTTATTCTGATTAGTAGTACCCTTTAAAGCCTTTCTCCAAGATAATAGTATCCCATTTTGCAATAAAATAATCCCATTTATAGCATCTAAACCACAATATATTTTGCGGCATGGGTACGGTATGTTCATGATAACTGAATTAACATCACTTCCATATATAATAATAAATGACTCATTCCTCGAATTGATACACGACACCGCCATGCCATATTTGTAAGGAAAATGATGCATACTATCTTCTAGTATTAAATTGCTTTTATCACTAGCAATATACTCGGTGTCATTCATATCCCCTTTATTCTTTACTAATTCCGAAATTGATATATCTATAGCCTTTTTGATACAACTTGATTCTAAAACATTTAATTTATCTAAATCAATAGGATATAACAAAATTTTATTTGTATAACCACTATACTCTGTTATCCAAATATTACCGGCACCTGTTAAACCAGATAATATAAAGCTCCTCAGATCATTAATTGAGATCTCATCACTAATACTCAATGAATCTAATGTAGAAGATATCTTTATACCACGAATTTCCTTCTCATCTAATTCCTTTATATGTAGCCAATTATAAAGTAGTATATCACTACATAAATCTTCATTATCAGATGATGTATTATTAAAGCTCCTTTTTACCTTATTTCTACTAAGTACAAATTCATTATTAAAACTCTGTGTAACATAAATATGACCATTATTCAGTAGTACAGCAATATGATGTCGAGATAAAGCTATATCTCGAACAGGAATATTCTTCGGTAACCTCTTCCACAAATCAGTATAACACAATCTTACACTTGAATGACAATCAAATGGTGAAACTGTCACACTCAATTTATTTATACAATCACCAGTATTCCTATTAACTCCAGTAAGTTTCTCACTTATATTCCTAATTCCTAATCCAAAACCCAAGTATTCCTCCTCGATATCATAACAAGATAGTGTTGAGTCTGGAATTTTGGGATCCTCTTTTAGTACTAAGCTTATATCGCATATTGATGGTATATTTACATCTTTTTTACACTCATTATCAAAATTCCCCCTATCTATATTACTTGATGATGAACTTTCACTAATACTAGTTACCATTATTAGTGACTATTATCCATATAATTAAGATGTATTTGAATTATATAATTAATTAAGAGTTGGGTAGAAATATTTAAATGTACTAATAGCTTTGGATTAAGAACCTGGGATTCACCAAATTAATTAAAGATTAATTGTTGATTTTCTTCCTCACTCCGTCTATAATGAATTCTATAGTTGTAGCTTATAAATTTTTATCACTCAAAAAATGGCATGTCAATAGGCGGAACGATAACCCCCCATTCCCCACTTACAAAATTCTAACGACTTTTCCTAATAATTCTTTATAAGTTTAAAATTTCCATAACTAACAGCTACTACTTGATAAATTACTCCTAAATATTCCCCATATTATTAATTTGAATTATTTTTATAATATTTTCCAGTATAATTGTATCGAGTATTACAATGTCCATTATTTGTAACTGAAGTATCCTCAAAATAGATTGTCCTTGGAGACTCCCTAATATATATATATTGTTTTTGATTACCCCGATTTATCTCATTTCGAGACCTTCTATTTTCATGCAAATATGGAACTGACCCTTCTATGTACCTAGCATCTGTGCCACTAATAAATTGATTGCCAATATTACGAGTAGGATGTCCTTGTAAATTATAAGGTTGTTCAATATATCTATAAGGTATATTCTGGAAATCAAGATTACTATCTCTGTATATGTTATGTGAGTTGTAATTGGAATATATATGCTCTTGTCGATTATTATATAAATTTCCATTATAACTTATACAATTATCTAATAAGATCAATTGATTCATATTATTACTAGAATGCTCATTATTATATGACTTATATATTTGATAAAAATAGTATATACCTGATAACTGAGTTGTTTTAGGAAGCAAATAGTCTTCATTGTAATCAGCCTTATTATTTCCCTGGTATATTTCAAATCTCTTCGACTCTTCTGAATTAGTACTTGCTAAATCTAGAGGACTTTTAGCACAAGATATATGACCAAAATTTCCACAAATTGGACAAATACAATATGCAACATTGATTAGATTGGTATAAGAAAATTGAGTTGAATCATTAATAAAAAACATAAAGTCACGGTCCTTCTTTGCAGGAAAATAATAATTTTCAAAAAAATATCCATTTGATGTCCTACAAAATCTGGATAAATGTCCTTTTAGTAAACACTTAAAACATCGATTAGCTGGGCATGAAACTGCTCGTCTTTCACATTTGGAAGAGCCACAATATTGACATTTTAAGCAAGTCATCCCTTTTCTAATACCATTTTTTGCTAAATATATTGCTATTAATCCATGCCTAGCTGATTCTGTAGTATCAAAGAAAACAGAGTCATAAGTTCCTTCTTTTAAACCTTTTTTTAGGAGTTGTTTTGATATTCGTATAAGATTAATAAGATTGCTATAACCAACTTTGTCATTTAGCTTATCTATAGTACCCTCTGTATCTGTTGAATCACCTGCATTACTTATATTATCCTCTCTATTAGATTCTTTAGATGAAGGAACTACGTTGGACTTAATATCATTAAAAAAACGGGATTCTCTTATCCTTGCACCTGGTGGCGGATTTTCATATCGTAAAAATGATGGCCATAAATTCCCCATATTCTCATATAATTTCCACATATTCTGCCTAGTCATTACTGCCAAATCTTCATCACACATATCTTGCAACTTATTCAAGTATTCTCGATTTCGCAAAACCAAATCAGGGCTATGATTTAATGTAACTTTGCCATTCCCTAAAGCACATCCATTGTAATCAATCTCCTCATTATCTTGAATTTCACCTGTTGAAGATAATTCTGCATCTTTATCACTAGTAAGCACTTCATCTTCTATACTATTTGTATCTTCCTCCACTCCATATGAATCCAAAACAAAAATCTCAGCATGACCACTAGAATCTGCCCTATAATCCATCAAAATGACAATATATAATTAAGTTATTATACTAATATTATAGTAATCATAAACCAGAAATTTAAAAAAAAGTGATCTTGTTAACCTTTTTGTAAATTGGATAGTACTAAATCATATTAGGCGCCCACAGTTACCTTTAGAATTCGTGCTAATTCGCTATCTGTCTATCAATAATTGCATTGTTTTGCATTCAACAAACTTTTCTATTTCAAGCTCATATTTGTATGTGAAGAGGAAGAGCCAAATTTATAGGACTGTGACCTTTTAGCTATAAATTACTATCATAAGTACTTTAAATTAATTAATCAATATGCAATTGGTCTGGCATAAAGTTATTTGTAGTATCCTTATCTTCATATCTGCATTCTTTGGATACCTTTGTCCAATGTTAATCAACTCAAGTAAATATAAAACTAGCAAATTGGGTTTTGACCCAATAGATATTTTATGTGCATTTGGAGGAGGTGCATTTATTGCATTATCTATTGTACACTTAATTCCCGATGCATATACTTCAAGTGAAAATAAGATTCTTATATTTTCATTTTATGGATCTAAAGTTAATAGTGTCTGGTATATCATACTTTCTGGCTTTTCCCTATCTCTTGTATGTGAAAGTATAGTTCACGCTTTATTCCCTCATAAAACTGAAATTATTTGTAATAAAGATGAATCGAAAATAACTAGTACTAATGTATCTGAAAATTCATATATAGAAGATTACCATTCATTTAAAGTTAACATTAATAAAACACAAAATATAACATACTCTCAAAATCAAATTATAGATGATAATTCATCTGTAGTATGTAATAAGCAAAATTCTAGCTTGTTTTCATTTATTACTGGACTTGTATTAGTTAGTGCATTAGTTATACATTCTATATTTGAGGGGATGGTCGTTGGTATCTCAAAGTCTGTTCCAAAGATTTGGCTTACAACTGGAGTAATTGTTGCACATAAGTGGATTGAAATATTGATTGTTTATGTTACTCTATCTACACGAGGTATAAAACCACTTTATTTTGTTGCAATCCTTGCACTTGGCTCTCCTATTGGAGTTATTATTGGAGCACTTATTTCACTTTCAAATACTTTGGCCGAAGCAGTTTGTTCAGCTTTAGCAGCTGGAACAATACTGTATGTATCTTGTGTAGAAGTGATTCCAGATGTTTTCCATTCAAAGACAGGTTCAACATTGATTAAATTAGTTGCCTTCATATGTGGCACCATTATTGTATCAGCTCTAACCTTACTAGACAATATTGCTGAGAGCCCTGTTTAGCTCTCAATACATATATTCGAGATTTCACACTAAATATCTATAATCATTAATTTATCTAAAATTACTTTCTCTTATTTTATTATTTTAAACTGTCACAAAGTGGCTACTGGATACTTTTACTGACACCATGTAAATGTGTATTCGTGTATACAATAGTATATACCGACCCTGCATGTAAATTGCATGTAGAAATATTACATCTGTTAAGGATTAGTATTATCATATAACAACTAAATGCAAGGGAAATCATCAATATATTATATTAGTTATCAATTAGCCTAACCCTATTATCAATGTGGAATGGCGGCTGTATACTTTAAAAAGATTGAAACTTGACTACAAGTCATTTAATAATAATGTTAAAGAATTCTAGTGAACAATATATAATTTTATAATTAATTAATGATGGACGAAACTTTAGGGCTTTCAAGGGCACGTGTAAGTATCTTTGACACTTAATAATATCTTGAATAATATCTATTATATTATAATTCAGCAACAAGAATTAAAACAACTATTTTCAATTATGGATAGAGAGAAAACAGGAAGAATTAATGATACAAAACTTATCCATATGCTCAAATCTATTGGTGTTAAACTTAGTAGAAGAGACTTATTAGCTATATCAGCAGGTTAGCTACAAATTTACTTTTAATCATATATCATTTAAATTGATTATATCTTATTCTAATTTAGAGGTTAGGGAAAGAGGAGAATATACAGTGGATGATATATTAAAAATAGGAGAAGTTGTCTATAATGATGAAGTAATAGCTAAAGATCTTGTCGATGCTCTACTTTTCATTTCAGGTGGAAGAGATATTATTAGTGCCTCTGAATTACGTCGATATCTTCTTTTAACAGGTTCAATTGTCAAGTTGACAGAAGAAGAAGTAGACTGCATACTTAGTGATATTGGAGAATCCGTAATAAATATATATGACTTCGTTGCATATTGCATAACTGAATAGTAAATGTTCTAGTATATAAGTAAAATAATTATATAGAAGTTAACTCTTCAAGAAATATCCTAAAGTGAAATTGCTTTAAAATAACATGAATACTTGAATCAGAGAATATCCGCAAATTTTGACCTCAAATTTGAGTATTAGGATCAGGTCTGTAGGATTCATCACTTTCAAGTTACAACTTAGATTTGAATTAAGACTTCATTTAAATCATCTTAGTTTTAAAGATAATAATTCTAATTACTAATATCAAGATGTTATTAATAATCATAAAGATAGGAATGTATATTTATAGAATTAGTAGAATAATGTTAAATATTGGAAAAGTGCTCCAACATTTGACTAAATGTATCTAATATTTTGAGACAGGATGGAGATAAGACACTTGTGAGGCGCCCATAATAGTTTTTTGTATAATTTAGTGATAGTTTATAAAAAAGAAAAGGCCTATTTTCAGAAGATATGTGACTTGATATCCCTGTTAAAGGCTAATTCCTATTATATATTTTAATAAGTGTCATTATAATAAAGGATATGTAATCTTTAATCTTTATTAAGGAGAAGACAGATATTCTCTATATCCTCTATTTTTTATTGTAAATTCTACCCTTAATATATATAGTTAATACTAATTTTAGAATGGAAGATATTGAGATATTATGTGTAACTCTATTATTAAAGACAGAAATACGGATTTTCATTATTATCATCCTCCTTCCCCACAATCCAAAGTATGCAATATATGCATGTAATATTTAGTATAGAAAATTTAATTAGTCTAAAATGTCCAAGCTATCTGAATTTATTGAAAATATCTATTTAGATTCTTTAAAAAAGCTAGATAATCTTGAATATCCCAAGATAACAACTGAAGTTACCTTTTTTGATGTAGCCCTTGAGATGTTACATAGGAATGTAAGCTTGATTGGCTTAGTTTAATAAGATATATTACATTATTTACAAATATGCACCTTTTAGAAGCGTGAAGAAAATATTAAAAATAAAAAAGATGCTATAATAAAGCAACTAAAGACTTTTAAAGAGTATCAAATTAAATGCAAGATTCTGAATAAGGAAAGAAGGAGCTTAAAAATAAATATAATGAAAAGAATAATACAAGGTAATCTTAAATTTAAATTAAATACATCAATTTATTCTAAGATATAATAATTTATTTCTTTCAGAAAATAATGAAATGTTAATTAAATTACAAAGGGTAAGGAAGGAAATAACCTAGAAACATGAATTATTTAATAAATTAATATATTTATCACAGAAAATGAGCTTGGATTGTAAAATATAGATCTTGAAATTCGAGTCTATTAATATCTCAAAATTATAGATTTAATAACAAAAAATATTCTCCCCCCCCCTTTTTTATAAAAGAGCGTACTCACTTAAAATATTAAGGAATTTTTCTCAAAGTGATGCTTTAGTATATATATTATAATAATGCCTAAATTCATAAATCCTATTACAATGTATCGTATAGTTTCTATGGGGACATTTTGTAGAACAATATGGCCTATATTTGGACCTTTAATGTTATATCAATACATCAGACAGGTAAGAATTATATTATATATATATTAAAGATTCACAATACTTATAGATAATTTTAGATTGATGAAGAGTTAGCAGTAGTTGAAAAAATGTTTTATGCTTCTAATCAAGATTCTCCTGAAAAATATTTTAATCCTAACAAAATATCATTATTAGGGCACTGGCGAATATCACAAGATTTGGAATCTCTTCACAAGTTTATAAATAATTATAGTAATAAAGGTTCATTAGATACTGAAGCTTAAGTATATGCCTAATGTGTTATTATGAGAGCATATTATTAAATACTGTTAAGCTCTTTACTTCAGATTCTTTTTCTTAGCCATCATTTGCACAGTACTTTGCATCATTAAATTGGAATTTTTTTCAATAATTTTTGCTATATTTACTCTATTAATAATCTCTTCATCTGACAAGTACATTGGAGATATAACTTCGCTAGTACTTTCTACATATAACTCAATCCAATAATATTGTTCTTTTAAAGTTTGAAACCCATTATCAATAAAATTGTTAAGTGGGATATTTTTATAGTTATAAAATTTGTTCATTAGTTTGCATATTCCAATATCTATTTTTCTATTTAGGCTTTCAATAAGATTTAAATATTCAATATGGTCTATATAAGACCTAGGAAATGCTATATTGAATTGGTTATTCATTATATTATATACTATTTGAGATATTAAGTAGTATTATTTTTATTATGTTATTAATTTCAAATCTAGAGTCACAATACTTATTTGAGATTTTGAAGAAATCACTAAATCTATTTATTAGAGATTATCTGCACAATTTGAGCGGTTAAAATTCGGTACCCGTGTTTTACTGCATATAAATAAGCGGTAATTGTCCCATTAAACTCAATATTGATCATATTTAAATTGAATATTTTAAGTAGAGTAAATTGTATAGTATATATGATATATATTAGAACGATGATTTATTGTCAAAATATTTTATTAAAAAGTATAGAGAAATTGTGAATATATCTTATTAATATATTCAGGTAGTTAATTGTAGACATGTAAATTCAATAGCCTCTAAATAAAGATTAAAACACTAAACAAAACTAATTAAACAAGACATACATTCTTATAAATAATTACAAGTAATATACCCCCTATAATCTTGATATTGTTAATCAGTACACAGAACTAAAAGTAATTATATTTAGAAATATATATAATCCATATATTTTGATATTTAAATTGAAATATTGGTTATAATCTTTGTATATATGAATATATTATATTAATAAATATAAATATCCCTTCTTATATAATATAATATTAAAGTAAGCAATTTTATTATTGTAGGAGTTTTATGAATTGAAAGTGACTACTTAATAATCTAGAAATAATCAATATGATAATCAGACAATATATATTTTAATATAAAATATTAGTAATTTTCTGAATAAATAAAGTATTTTTATATAAAATAAATGAATATTTACAATGTGTATACATTTTTTTTATAAATCTTAATTAGATATAATGATTTTTCTAAAGAATTTAAATATTTTTATTATATATACAATTAAAATGACCACATTTAATAATAAAATACTAATTGATTAATTATTTCTTTCTTCTAAAGTTATTAAACTTTAATTCAATAATTTTGAATGCTTTTACTAGTTATAATATAATGATATCTAAGAATATTTTGATAACTAAGATTTTCAATTGTTAACTTTATTATAAATTAGCTACCTACAAAATTCTTTGTTGTATCTTGTTTTTTTTATTCTTGTATAATATAAACAATATAATTCTAAATATATATAAGTATTTTATTTGGAATCTTTAAAAAAATTTTTACTTAAAATACTAAACTTATATGTAACTGTCAATGAAAAAATCTATATTATTGTTAGTATTTCTAAATATCAGTATTTCTAAAAATACTCCTTAAGAAATGTTATACATACACCTATTAATACTATTTAGTCTGAAATAAATAAAGTTTGAGATTCCAGTTAAATTAAAATGCTTTTAAATATTTCTGTTACTTTATTAATACAATTTTTATTTATTGCATAATTAATACATCTTTATTTCTATAATACAAAGTAATTTTTTGTATTATAAAAAAAACAAGACAGAATACTAAAATATTCTAAGTAGATGCAAAGAGCTACTAAATTTGAGAGTTTTCAAGAGTTCATTACAAGAAATAAATAAGATCCTATAATATAATATTATAAATCATATAAAGAAATAATACTTTAAAAGATTTTTACAAAATGTATTAAGCTGTAACTTACTAAGGTATTTTAACAATTACGAAGTGATCTTCACTTGTTCACATAGATAACTTTATGGTGTTATTAAACATAAACTTTAGCTAGATATCATTATCATTAATGTCCTAGAGTGGAAATACTTTTTATAGATCATGAAACTTGTTAAAATTGAAGTCAATTGAGATATTTATTCAATACCAGAATAGAGCAAAAATGAATTTCAAATGATTATAAGTACAGGTTTCATAATAACAAAACATAGTTGTACTTGAAATCCAATATTAAGTAAATTATATATTATATGGATAATCCTTGGTTATAATTTATAGAAGCTTAGCCATATTAAAGAAAGCTTTAAATGGTTAATTCTAAATAGTAGAAATAAATCTTGCATCAAGAACTGATTACAGAAATAACTTAATAATATCTTCAAATAAAAAGAAAATATTTAAAGGATTTTTTGATAGTTCAACTTTATTAAAGTCTTACAACATAAACCTTGGAAGTAAACTCGAAGAATAGTTATTAGAAATTTAATTTGATAGTTCTACTGCACAGCCAACTATTTATTGAATCCCATATTTATATTTTTTTAGTTTACTTTTGTGAAATTCACATATTAAATTTGTTATACATAAGAATTGTCATACTACTTTCATGTTGATGATTTGGGGGTTAATGTCGCAAATTTAGCTTTTGGAGTTATTATAGAAGCCTTTTTAATTAGTGAAGTAGATGTTGGTATAAGAATTTTCTTTGTAATTAGATCAGATTTTGAAATTAAAGGTTCTAATTTTGCTTTTGGGACAATATCTTTACTTTTAATTGCAAACTTGGAGACTTTATCAATTTCAAGAGATCCAGATAGTTCTTTGATTCCTAATAACTCAGTATTAGCCTTTAATGGTGCTTGCTCTGAAGTAGGTCTCAATACTGATTTTGATAAAGGAGTCATTTTAGGTACTGGAGTTCTTAAAGGTAGCCCAGCTGTTTTTATAAGTGTTGCTGGCATTTTCAAATATGGAGTGTTGTTTATGGATAGAGTTGCATTAGAAATATCAGAATTTGAAGTATCTTTAGCTTTTGGGATGTTATTCAATTGCTCTGTATCTATATTAGTCTCTGATATGATAGGAGAGACTTTTGTAGATACTGGAGAAATAGTAGAAACTTTTGATACTATTGTTTTTGTCATTGGTATAATTTTCTGTACATCACCAATTATTCTTTCAATCTCTTCAGCCGGTTCTTTGATTCCATCTATTATATTTTCGGGTTTCTCATGGATTTGATTGGAACTATCTACCTTTAATATTGCTGCTCTTGATTCTAATGATGGAGCTTTTGGTGGGATTGGCACTGTACTCGGAATATTTGTACTGTCCTTATGTATCTCTGACATTACCTTAGATTTTAATAGGGCTGTGTTTGGAGCTAATGGAATAATTTTGGGCTGTATTTGTGCTACATTTGTGGCTTCCTCAATATCTTCATGTGCTTTTGCAACTATTTTAGATTTTGGAGGTATTTTTGATAGTATTTGTGCAGTTTCTGGTGATGTTGCTACTGCTTTTAAAAACTCTGGAGTATCCTCATGTGCATCTAAGACTACCTTAGATTTTAATGGAGTTGTTTTTGGTATTAATGGAATAGTTTTAGATAATATGTGTGCTACTTTTGCATTATCCTCAATATTTCCTTGTATCTCTTGAATTGGCTTAGATTGTCGTGGAATTATTTTTGGACTTAAAGTAGTAGTTTTAGATGGTAATATTGGAGTTAATGGTGTATTTTCTGGTAGTATTGGTGCTATATTCGGGTTGTCTGTAGTGTGCTCTACCTCTGGTGTTGCCTTAGACTTTAATAGGGCTGTTTTTGGTGATAATGGTGTAGTTTTTGGTGGTATTGGTACTGTCTTTGGTATCTCTGGATTATCCTCATGTATCTTTGTGTCTACTTCAGACTTTAATGAAATTGCTTTTGTGGATAGTGGTGCAATTTTTGATGGCATTGGTGCTGTCTTTGGAATTTCCTGATTATTCTCATGTACTTCTATGTTTGCTTCAGATTTTAATGAAGTTGTCTTAGGGGGTAATAATGTAGTTTTTGGTAATATTGGTGCCATCTTTGGAACTTCCTGACTATTCTCATGTACTTCTATGTTTGCTTCAGATTTTAATGAAGTTGTTTTTGGGAATAATGGTGTAGTTTTTAGAGGTATTGGTGCTGTTTCTGAAATTTCTGGATTATCCTTATGCATTTCTGTGTCTGCCTTAGATTCTAATAGAGTTGCTTTAGGGGGTAATGGTGTAGTTTTTGATAGTATTGGTACTGTTTTTGGAACTTCTGGATTATCCTTATGCATTTCTGTGTCTGCCTTAGATTCTAATAGAGTTGCTTTAGGGAGTAATGGTGTAGTTTTTGATAGTATTGGTACTGTTTTTGGAACTTCTGGATTATCCTTATGCATTTCTGTGTCTGCCTTAGATTCTAATAGAGTTGCTTTAGGGGGTAATGGTGTAGTTTTTGATAGTATTGGTACTGTTTTTGGAACTTCTGGATTATCCTTATGCATTTCTGTGTCTGCCTTAGATTCTAATGGAGTTGTTTTAGGGGATGATGATGCAGTTTTTGGAGGTATTGGTGCTGTTTTTGAAATTTCTGGATTATCCTTATGCATTTCTGTGTCTGCCTTAGATTCTAATGGAGTGGCTTTAGGAGGTAGTGGTGTAGTTCTTGGTGATATTGGTACTGTTTTTGGAATTTCTAGATTATCCTTATGTACTTCTGTGTCTGCCTTAGGTTCCAATGGAGTTGCTTTAGGGGGTAATGGTGTAGTTTTTGATAGTATTGGTACTGTTTTTGGAATCTCTGGATTATCCTTATGCATTTCTGTGTCTGCCTTAGATTTTAATGGAGTTGTTTTAGGGGATAATGGTGTAGTTTTTGGTGGTATTGGTACTGTTTTTGGAATCTCTGGATTATCCTTATGCATTTCTGTGTTTGCCTTAGGTTTTAATGGGGTTATTTTAGGGGATGATGATGCAGTTTTTGGAGATATTGGTGCTGTTTTTGAAATTTCTGGATTATCCTTATGCATTTCTGTGTTTGCCTTAGGTTTTAATGGGGTTATTTTTGGGGATAATGGTGTAATTTCTGAAGTCTCTGGACTATTCTCATGTACATCTGTATCTGTCTTAGATTTTAGTGGGTTTGCTTTTGGGGAAAATGGTGTAGTTTTTGGTGGTATTGGCACTGTCTTTGGAATCTCTGGATTATCCTTATGTACTTTTAGAGCTACTTTAGATAGGTCTTCTAAAGCTTTATTAGTTTCTTTACCTGATACTTTATTTGACAATTTATCTGAACTCGATACACTCTTTAATTGCTCATTTCCAGTAATATGATGTAATTCGTGAACAGAGGATTTTGTATTTATAATAGTTTTATCGTGAGATAAATTATGTACAGAACTCTCATTAAGTGCTGTTGATTGAACTGTAACCTTGGTTGGAATATATACAGATTTTTCTTGATTCTTAGAGGCTATTTTTGGAATAGCAGGTAGTATCCCTGTAGCTTTAACTACTTTAGAATACACTCTTGGGTCTTCAGAGGTTGTAGATCCTTTTTCTAGAACTTGAAGTACTCCAGTATCTCCTGCAATGTTTGGATCCTCAACAATGCCTTTAATATCTGTATTGTTCCTACCTTCTGTATACTTCACTAAATCTGGATTTTCTGTCAAATGTATCTCTCCACTATTATTGGAGTCTGGCTCATTAATTTTAGACGTTAATTTCTCAGAAGCTACTTCTGGCTTATTGAGAGGAGTGGAAATCTTCTCTATTTTATTGACTGAGGATAGTCTTTCGCTTGTTGAGACCGGTTTTTTCATTGTCCTAGTAACTTCTCGTTCTGTTATTGGAACTTTTGAAGTTTCTAGAGGCACAGATTGTCTTTTTGATCCCATGATTGAAACTCTTTTAGTGCTAGTGGTAGATGTTTTCGATGCTCCTATTGAGGCACTTTGAGATACTGGAGATTTAGAAGTTGTAGGAGCATCTATAGACTTATTAACTGCAATAGTTGCTTGGGGGGTTTTCAAAGATGTTGCTAGTGTAGAACTTTTTGAGGAAGTTACTATGGGATCTTTTACAGGTATTGATGTAGGATTTTTTGAAGACACTGTCGAAATTTTTGAAGATGTTGCTACAGAGCTCTTTGAAGATCTCGTTGCTACTTCAGGGCTTTTTGAAAATCTTATAGTTGTAGGACTTTTTGAACTAGTTGTTATAGGATTTGTTGGAGATTTTGTAGTTGTAGGACTTTTTGAACTAGTTGTTATAGGATTTGTTGGAGATTTTGTAGTTGTAGGACTTTTTGAACTAGTTGTTATAGGATTTGTTGGAGATTTTGTAGTTGTAGGACTTTTTGAACTAGTTGTTATAGGATTTGTTAGAGATTTTGTAGTTGTAGGACTTTTTGAGCTAGTTGTTATAGGATTTGTTAGAGATTTTGTAGTTGTAGGACTTTTTGATCTAGTTGTTATAGGATTTGTTGGAGATTTTGTAGTTGTAGGACTTTTTGAACTAGTTGTTATAGGATTTGGAGATCTTGTAGCTGCAGGACTTTTTGAGCTAGTTGTTATAGGATTTGTTAGAGATTTTGTAGTTGTAGGACTTTTTGAGCTAGTTGTTATAGGATTTGTTAGAGATTTTGTAGTTGTAGGACTTTTTGAGCTAGTTGTTATAGGATTTGTTAGAGATTTTGTAGTTGTAGGACTTTTTGAGCTAGTTGTTATAGGATTTGGAGATCTTGTAGCTGTAGAACTTTTTGGACTAGTTGTTAAAGGATTTGTTGGAGGTCTTGTAGAAATTTTCGGATTATTTATAGAATTTGGAGATCTTGTAGTTGTAGGACTTTTCGGTCTAGTTGTTATAGGACTTGTTGGGGACCTTGTAGCTGTAGAACTTTTCGGTCTAGTTGTTATAGGACTTGTTGGGGACCTTGTAGCTGTAGAACTTTTCGGTCTAGTTGTTGTAGGACTTGGAGGTCTTGTAGCTGTAGAACTTTTCGGTCTAGTTGTTATAGGACTTGGAGATCTTGTGGAACTTTTTGGACTAGTTAAAGGATTTGTTGGAGATTTTGTAGTTGTAGGACTTTTCGGACTAGCTATAGGACTTGTTGGAGATTTTGTGGTTGTAGAACTTTTTGGACTAGCTACTATAGTATTATTTAGAGATGTTACTGAATATGAGCTTGATCTTGTTCCAGGTATTTGTTGTCCTTGAGAAATAACTATAGATGTTGAATTTGAAGTGTGATACGCTCTAGTTGAGGCAATGGTAGGTTTCTCTGCTGGGATCCTCGAAGTTCCAGTTATTAAAGAACATAAATTACATTTTGCATCATCCTCTATTAACCTTTCAGTTGAAATTAGCTTAGATGGATATTTTCTATCATTAACCATATCTTGATTCCCATATATAATACCCTTATTGGATATCTTTTCTATACTTTTAACTAACGCGTTACTCCTAGACACTTTTGAAGCATTTACTATGCTACCTATATTATAATCAGAACTTGAAATAAAATCTTGGGAACCAGATGGTCTCATATTAAGATGACTACCAATATCTTTGATAGATGTATAGTTTCCACCAGTGCTGGGTATCTCAATATCTAAAGTACCAATTTCAGTTGATTGAGTATCTTGGTTATTCAAAGTAGATTTTATTGATAAGCCTGGAGTTGAAACTACTTTCTGAAGATGCTGTATAGAATTATCTAATTTAGACTCTAATAAATATATTCTTTGGAGTATTGCCCTTCGAACAAGAGTCCTTGCCACATCCAAACTGGGTTTAGCAATATTTTTTGATAAGTAATCCAGAATAAATGATATAAAGTGCACACAAGCATCTAGACACTGTTGGTTATATTTTAAATTATTGTTTAGTATATTCAAGTCTATATTTCTACTTTTTGCAAGAGATTCATTGGCTTCTTGTAAAGCTGCGTCAAGTTTAGCATTTTCAGATTGCAGAATTTCATTCTGCTCCTTTAGCTTCTCAAATAATTGACGCAATTGAGAATAGCAATCACGATATCGCCTAATTGTGTCTTGCAATTCACTAGAATCAACACAATCCCGATGACTTTTCTGTTGATTACTTCCTATGCAACTTGAAAGTAATCCCTTATTCATACTTCCTTTAAAGCATATATTACTAGATTCTCTATTAGTTTCTAGTAAATCATTTCTTGGTAAACTCAAGTTTCTTGTCGACTTCTTAGATCCAACCAAATGAATAGATCTATCAATTGGAGGTACCGAGACCTGTCTGGCTGAATGTATTAGAGAGGTAGTATTTCTTCTTGACTCATTACTATTGTACATTATAGTCTTCCTTACAAACTTATAAAAATAACCTTCAATCCAACTTTATCTCAGTTATAAATGTGTAGGTTCTATTTAGATATGGAAAGGGATATTTTAAAACGAAAATCCAAAAATACATGTCTAATAAGACAAGATACCGTGTAATAAATAACCGCCACACACATTTTGGCGCCAAACGTATATGGATTTGGAAATTGATAAATTTTATGTAGCTATAACTACAGATACAATCTGAAATTTTTTTTTACTATTTAAATATTTGATTTTTTTTTTTTCATTTGCAAGTTTGCTGGATAATTTAACGTCTCAAAAACGTCAATAATTCAGCTTAAGCTGGAAATAAAATGGTTAGGAATATCCTACACTTTGCATGTGGAGTTATTGTAGGTGGTACAACGGGTTATTTTTTGCATCCCCAGGCAAAGAAACTTGATAAACATGTAATAAAAGAACTTAAATATACTAGATCACTAGACCATGAATTAAATAGTCCTATAAATATGTCCAATATCTTACTAAATAATAATACAAAGAAATTGTCATCAATTTTAAACAATTATCCATCTTACGTCTTACCTAGTTATGATAATCTGCTTATACGTGATACTTACATATCTTCTGTATCCTTTAGATACAAAATTCCCAACTGGGTGGCTGAAAAAATTAATTTTGATACATATACTGGAGAGGCAGATAGAAGATCGTCTGTATTTCGAGCTGATCCAGATGTACCTTTACTGTGGAATGCAGAAAACAGAGATTATTATTGCAGTGGGTATAGTCGTGGACATCTAGCATCAGCAGGGCAACATAAAGATACGGAAGAGAACTTGTCCCAAACATTCTTATTATCAGGTAATATTGTACCACAGAATTTAGCTAACAATGGTAGCGATTGGTATCGAATAGAACGACTTTCTAGACATCTGACCTATTTTTATGACGATGTCTATATAGTCTCAGGACCTCTTTTTATTCCTCAAAATATGACTAGTGCAGACTTACGAAAACTACGCACAGATTTTAATGTGTTAGAATCCCCTCCCAAAGGATCTCTAGGTCAGATATGCGTACTCCATGAAGATGATTCAAGTGAAACAAAAAATCAAAATTACACAGAATATAATAAAGTAAGAAGTGTGACATTTAATACTTTAGGGGATAAAATGGTGGCTGCCCCAACTCATCTATTCAAGGTTATTATTGCTGTAAATCCAAAATCAGATGTGCTTACTAGGGGATCAGTCAAAGTTCCTAAGGAATTTGAAATACCTAAATCTTCAAATGAAGTGGTGCTAGATCTTTCAGAAAGTGATACTACTCATGGAACTTCTAATAACATCACAGCAAATGGTGACAATTCTATCGAGAATACTATTCAGGACCATAATCTCGTGACAAAAAGAACTAAATATAAAATCCCACCAGTTGTAGTTGGCTCTTTTATTATGGCAAATTGTCCTGCTACAGAAGTTCTACCACTTAAGGAGTATTTAGTACCAGTAAGGACTATTGAAATGCTTAGTGGTCTTAACTTTAGTGGTCTTTTAGATTTTGCAAAACAAAAAGCTCAGAACTATTTGAGTCCAGAAGCTTTTGATAAGGAAGTTGCTAGTATTAGTCCTGAAACTGCTTATAGCTCAGCCCTGGGCTTATGCCAGATTCAATGGCACCAAGAGAAAGGTCCTAATATATCATTGTGTAATGAATCAGATTCACTACGTATTATTGGTTGGCGTTATCTAGGGTATTTGGAATTGGCTAAGACAAAATCTGAATTAAATCAGATCTGGGAAGAAGTTGTGAAAAAAGGGCTTGATGCAAGCAACTTGTTTTTGAAAAAGGAATATGATTACAGACTTCAAATGTTAAACAATAAGGATTTAGAGACGGGGTCAACAGTGCAATTGTGACATTAGTAAGTCAGTCGTTATGTACAGCCATCTACATTATCTATTTAAGTATAAAAGATGTACTTCAACTTACTACTATATTGTAGTAATTCTTCTGTCAGTTGAATCAACATCTTTTTTGAACAGACCTTCGTTGGCACCTTTATTAAGTCACCAGTTCTGATATATGCATCTTAATTGAGGCTATGTGGCTCTTTTTAATCTTTATTTTCTAATGTAATATACTTGCAATATTTCTATTATATTAACATTGCTAAAATACTAATAGTTGCATATCACACTAATAGAATATTATAGATTACAGGGAAACTTCACTAGTAACTAGACGTAGCGCCATATTTCCGCAGAATACTTTGTGGACCGCTGTCTCTTAAAGGATAACGACAAAAGGAGATGTCAATTTGTATTGATATCTGAGCCAATTTATAGTTAACTGTAATAACTTTTCCCTCTGAGAGCATAGATCTACACTCTACAACTTGTCTTTTTTCCTAAAAGAAATTAAGAATTGTCTAAATTATATAGTAAAAGCAGAACTATTTAGACGTACTGTTTGGCGCTTATTAGACGTAGAACCTATTATTGAATGAGATAGTCAGATAACAAAGCATAGCTGCTACTCTGCAAGCAGTGAGTTATACTGTATTTGAATTACACGACAAGTCACTTTACTCAATTCTAAAGTATTTATAAAGACCTTATATACTTTTGTGAAGTAGTTTTGTAATTGTGAACTAAGGATTGTGAAGGCTGGAAGAATTAAGTTTGTATGTCAGATTTGGGGGATTTAGATTCCATTCAAGGGGCTGACTCATCTAGTGAGCAGTCTACGAAGTCAACAGAAAATTCATCCAATGTTGGGGAATCACCATTTCCTGACACTTCTTACTATGCGTTACTAAGTGGATTTGAATATCCCCAGGAACTGGAAAGTCTCCGTCGTGTATTAACTCCCTTGAGTAAAGATCAACTAATAGAGCTATTAGCAGGTGCTTGTGTGGATAATCAGGCTACTCTGCAAAATGTATTATCTGTTATTTATGAGAGTCGGTCACATAGACGTCTCTATGTTAAGAATCTCCCCTTCTCTGTATGTACAGAATCTGTTATTAAACTATTCTCTCAGTTTGGTGATGTAGAAGAAGGAATAGTATTGAAACGGAATGGAAAGTCAAGAGGTTATGCTTTTGTTACTTATAAAACCATTGAGTCAGCTCAGTTGGCATGTAAGGAGTCAATTACAGTTAATGGACGTGTTTTAATGGTTAAATTAGCTGCTGATCCTTTCCCTTTTGAAGCAAGGCGTTCAGATGCTTTGAGACGTAAATTATTTGTTAGGAATCTTGGATTTACAACTACTGAAGACTCTCTATCAGCTGTATTTGGAAAATATGGTGAACTTGAAGAGTCTGTAATTTTACGAACTAGAGAAGGAGAAAGTAGAGGCTATGGATTTGTTACCTTTGTAAATACTGAATCTACAATGAAAGCTCTACAGCAACCACATCACCTTGTAGATGGGCGTTTAGTATTTGTTCATCAGGCTATTGAGGGTAGGATTAGATCTTCAAGGAACTCAAATAAAATACCGAATGAAAATAAAGGGAAGAAGGGGAGTAAAGTTGCAGATGACTCGCAAAATTCTTGTCTTGGAAATTCAAATTCTAACAGTACTTCATACACAAGTAGTAGTAGAGATATTGTTGATTTTGAATCAAATAGTGATGAAATAAGCAACTATTCATGTGCCAGAAGTAGTCTAGGTATCATGAATGAACATGTTAATTCTAGTGGACCTACCTATTTCCCTAATAACTCCTGTGGAGATATGTCAAAGACATCTGGATCTTTATTCCCTCTGTATAACCAACATAATAAGATGAAGCAGACATGTAATTTAAGATTTTTTAATTCGAACACTATATTAAATATGGGTTTACATATGAATAGTTCCAGTTATGGTAATGATGTGTGTAGTGAATCTTGGGGGAATTCGGTCAAATTTAATGATGAGACCATTTCAAATTGCTGTTTGAGATCTATGAAAGGCAAGAATTTAGATGGAGATCAGGAAGGTAGTTTTACATTTGACAATTCGCCTTTGTTCCCCAAAGACTCTTTCTATGATATTCAGAGTCTTAGTAATAATGGTAACTTGGGGTCTAACGGGTTCCGAGAAGTTAGCGGATGCCCTCTTGACTCACCAACATTTCCCGAATCTTCGTATTATAATTGGCAGATAAAGGCATCTAATGAATTGAATGGTTATGCGGAATCTATTAAGTTGGATTGCAGTGGTTTTACGTGGTCAAAAGATAAGATACCATGTTGTTCATCTATAAACCCTACATGGACCAACAATTTAACTAATAGACACACCATTAGTTCATCGTTAACTAGTAGTACAGGTATTTCAGAATATTGATGGTTGACTTAATTTTAAGCTTTTCGTGTATTTACCAATCTCGAAATGGTCTATTTTTAATTCTGAAGTTGAGACTAATGAAGTGGTCTTATACAGCTCAGTTTTTGCAAATAAATAAGGAACTTGAGGATGTTTATAATTTGAATGCTACAAATTATCGGCAATACTTTTTTTTTGTATTTTGAATTAGAATTTGTAAAGATTTGTGCACTTTCCTTGTGCTGTCCATATTTTATCTGAATTTGATATGTTGAAAGTTTCTTAGTCGTTTTAACTATTTTTACTACTTAATTCTACTTGTGTATGAATATTTGTTTGTACAACTCTTTGCATGTATTTCTAAAACCTTGCCTAATACTTTGCCTAATACTTCTAGTAAGAAATACGAGACGGCGCCTCTAGGTACTATTTGGGGAGTTACGAGACATAATGGTATCGGATATATTATTAATTACTATTAACATAGCTAGTATAGTATTAGAGGTTAATATATAAATATACCTAATATTATATAGTACTATATCTAATAAATTTATTAGTTTGGTAGTCCAGCTACTAGTGTTACTTTTATTAACAGTCTAGTTTTCTGCGGTACTCGTTGAAGGTCTGCAATAAATAAAAATTTGAATATAACAAAAAGTCAAAATGGGTCGAGTTTATGGTCGTGGCAAGGGTATCTCATCTTCAGCAAGGCCATATAGGCGTCGTTCACCTACATGGATGAAGCTAAAGGCAATAGAGGTTGAAGATTTAATTTCGAAACTAGCACGTAAAGGTTTAACACCATCCCAAATTGGTGTTACATTACGTGATTCTCATGGTGTACCAATGGTTCAGTCTGTAACTGGTAGTAAAATTTTGAGGATATTGAAGAAAAATGGATTAGCTCCAGAAATCCCAGAAGATTTGTATTTCTTGATCAAACGTGCTGTTTCTATTCGCAAACATCTTGAGAAATTCAGAAAGGATACAGCTGCTAAATACAGACTTATTCTTGTTGAGTCTCGTATTCATCGCCTTGCTAGGTATTTTAAACGTTCAAAGCAACTTCCAGCAAACTGGAAATATCAAGCAGCTACTGCTTCTACACTAGTAGCCTAAATTCCTTTTGATAGAATACTAGATAATAATTTTAATAATTCACTTCTTAAGGTTCAAAATATAGTAGTACAAATGTAATTTTAGGAAGAACACCTCATTTAAAGTTAATCTTATAAACTAGCACTAGGAAGCTCATTTCTAAGTTTTAGGGTAGATCTTGATATCCTTTTTCATTTAGGTTGTATAATGTTGAGATTTACTTATTCTAGATCTTATTACCCTCTGAATAATTGAGGACCACCTAAACCTCTCCCTCTTCCAATCTTTGAAGTTACTATTGGCTTTACTTTAGGTGGTTTTTGTTTTGGAGTATCATCTATAAGCAAAGTATCTAAAGGTAGTGAATCAGGTAATATAAAGTACCGAATCGTACTACCACGGACAGTCAGCTGTAAGAGACTTATTGGATTTCGTTGTTTAACACTCATCTTCACATTCTTAAGGTATGTATTCATAGCCATATCAACATTTACAATGGTTCCCTGAACTATTGTCCCATTCTTCAGTTCTATAACTACGGAGTTATTTACTAACTTCATTAAGAAACGGACTAACTTCATATTTAAGTAAAAGAACAAAGACAAATTCACTAAAATCCAAATATCCCTAGTTTTCACAAGTATTTGGTAGATTAGCCTTTGAAGATGTCAGCTTTATACTGTAAAACCCAAAGTTATCACGCTCAGAGCCCGGCCCGCATTATAATATAAAGCGGATTGTGAATATATTTGAAAAGCAAGTGTACCTAATAGATTGAGAAAATTTAACCCCTTAGTAAAAACGACTGCAAAGAAAAAAAGAATGAATCTTAAACTTTTTCATCTGTTTATTTTGAAATTTATACTATACACTTCTGTATGTGTGAGTGGTGAAGATATTATAGGGGACTTAGTACCTAACAAAGACATATCATATGTTAAGGAGTTAACAGATGTAAATTTTGAACACTTCACACAATCAGCTACGGGAGCTACTACTGGAGATTGGTTTGTATTGTTTTATTTGCCAACATGTAAGCAGAGTCAAGCTGCTCTTAAAGAGCTTGATAAATTATCTGTCATTATGAAACAAAATCTTAATGTAGCTAAAGTTGATGTGACTAAATGCCACTATCTTGTTAAGAGATTCGGATTAACAGCAGTACCAGCTTTTAGATTTTTTAGAAAGGGTATGATGTATACTTATACAGGAATAAGGAATGCTGAAGCTATGAAGACTTTTATTTGGAGTAGAGACTATACAAAGGTTCCATCTCAACCCGTACCTAGACCCCTAAGTACATTCGATGTATTTATTTCTGAAATTAAACATACTGTCAGTGATATTCAAAAACTTATTAGACTGGCACCAATTGTTACGATAGTAATATTACTAACTGGATTCTTTAGTGGAATTGGCTTCACTACAGCTTTTATGAAGAGCAAAAAACATAACACAAATAAAGAACACCTTAGTGACTACGAATTAGAAGAAGATGAAGATGAAGATGAAGATGAAGATGAAGATGAAGATGAAGATGAAGATGAAGATGAAGATGAAGATGAAGATGAAGATGAAGATGAAGATGAAGATGAAGAAGAAGATGAAGAAGAAGATGAAGAAGAAGATGAGGAAGATGATGATGATAATGAAGAAGAAGAAAGATATGTACCGATACAGAAGAAAACCCCCTCAAAAGGAAGAATTTCTGCAATAGCTCAAGTTATTGAGGAGGATTACAATGTGCCTACTAGTGTAAGGAGATCTATGAGACTTCGAAGAGTTAAATAAGGAAAATTTATAGCTATCATACAATTTTTGCAAATGCTCAAAACTTGGCATCTTGAGCCATCTGAATTTACAAAAATAATGAGCAGCAATACATTGTTCACCTTCTATTTCTTAAAGTGCTCAGCTAAAAAAAAAAAAGAAATTAAAGTCCTGAATAACCTTGTAAATTTTAACTTTACTTTGGTACAACCATTTTTAATCAAAAAAGATCATTTCTGAATAATATACTGATTTTACTTGAAATAAATCCTCCTAAACAAAAAAGTCAATAATTCGAATGACTTATTTACTCAAATGTATTCTTTAGAAAATTGGAATATCTAATAAGGAAACCAATAATACATGATATAATCTGTAACAAAAATAGTAAATTAACCAAGGTTTTTTCACTCATAGGGCCAAAAACTTCTAACATTAGATTAAGAAGAGTCAAATTCTTTGAAGATTCTAATTTACCAGTTTTAGGATTAATTTTGGGCACTCGATGTCTTGGACAATGAATCAAACCAAATAACTGTGGAATTGAAATAAGAAAATTAATTATTTGAGGTATAAAGAAAAGTAGTAAAGTCTTAGAAAAATGTCCCAATATGCTTACCACTGCTAAACACACTCCTGCAAAGTATGTATATGTATCTCCAACAAAAACTAATGAGGGATATTTATTATAGTAAAATAAACCTAAACTACAAGAAATAAATGGTAACATAAATAGAATTGAAAGAAAATGCTGAGTAGATTTCCCTGAATATATTTCAAATTCAGTAACTAGACATATTTCCACAATATTGTGAATAATTATTGCTATTGATATTATTAAAGATTGTCCAACTTCTAAACCATTAATCCCTGCATATATATTTATAGAATTTGTACAAAATACAGTAAGTGCTAGCATATATATATAATAAAAGTATCCAAGATCTATTAAAAAATGTGTGTCTAACCAAAAAAAAGAAGGAAATGTAATTTGAGTACCTCCACTATAAGATACTAAAGTTGGAAGTGATGCAAATACTGGCAAAACCATCTTATATCGCCACCTAAGATTTAAAACATCATCTGCAAATCCCAAAAAAGTCATCATACAAATAGATAATAAACCTGAATTATATTCTAATAGTTTCGAAGGGTCATTATTGAAAAGTAACTGGTTACAAATAACTGCTATCATAAATATACATGCAGGAACTATTCCTAAAGCTTCAGGAACTTTAGTTCTATTATCTAGTAAATACTCAGACTTCTCCAAATTTTCTGATACCTCTTTATTAAAATTATTTTGTTTTAATTGTTTATTATCCTGTATCTCTATTTTGTTAATATCATAACCATATAACCCATTATCAAGTAATTTGGTACTAAAAGAAGGTATTAAGTTACAACAGGTTATATACACTATTATAGATAATATTGAACATATAGTTATATGTAAAAAGTAATAAGTTCTATATAATAAAGCTATAACAGCGATTAGAATACTTATCAGTATTAAATCTAATTGGAATTTTCCATGTCTCCGAAATTCCCTGGACTGAAATTCTACATTTCTCTCAGATCCCTTCATATCCCTTATTTTTATTTACTAACTATAAAAATTTTTCGGAGTATATAATTATAGATAATAAGCTACAAAGTACTTGTTAAGTCTTGTTATGCTTAATCTTCCAATATTTTAGCCACTTTTCAGTACTTGTGTAGCGCGAATATTTCATTAAAAAGTGACTCTAACTGTATCAATATTAAATTACTAGTATTGAAATATTTAATCCCTTAATTTTACATTTAGTTAAGTTTGTCCCTATTGTATTTTGTATCTGAAAATGATTTTTTATTAGTTATTACTTGGTTTAGCTAAAGTTTATGTATATTATATAATAATATACAGTTACTATTTAATTAATTACAAGATCTGATATTTATCTTAGTGATAAGTTTAGCGAGATATATAAGAATAATAATATATTCACATTGTATCAGATACTTTCTAATAGATTACTCTATTCCCATTAATATATATTGGTATATCATCACTTTTATAGTTATTTGTGTACTATCTTGTAATATTTATTATTGTGGGCATTGTTACAAGCCTCATATCCATTATATCTTTGTATATTATAATAGATATGGTTATATTGACTATTATTATAAATTTCTGGTTCATTTGTATGAAGTGTAGGATTATCTATATTTATTGAAGTTGTGAGTTTATTATTTGTTTGATTGTAATAATTCTTTTGATAGTTGTTTCCTTTACAATATATAGAAGAGAATGTAGAATCATCAGGAATACTTTCTAAAGAAGGTTCTGAATAATGTTTGATTAGTCTTTGGTAATGATCAAAATAAGTACTTGAAATTTTGTCATTTATATTAGAATTATATTTTATAACTTCATATTGGGCATTATTAGGTTTAGAGTATTTATATCTATTATTAAGATCTCTAATTATATCTGATTTTTTGCTTAAATATTTACTTTCGGTATTTATTTGATTAAAATCTTGAACTTCAGATTTTTTTTGTGAATTTGACTCTATTCCCAACATATCTTTATGTTCAGAGTTGATAATTATAGGAGGTATGTGTTTCTGATTATATTGAATACCCTTTTCTAAGTTGTACGATTGACATTTCTGATTATTATTGTGATTTTTTGTTATATTTCCAAAATTATAACAATCTTGAAGATCTGTATTTGTACCTTTATCTGAAGTTGTTTTCCCGACTATAAAGTCAGTATTGCAACTTTTTTCATACGTTTTAGTTTGATATATATGTGATTCTACTTCTCTTTTACAACCAATACTGATCTCTTTATTATGACTGATTTGTATTGCAACTAACCTAACAGTTATGAGTGGCTTTTCATTTATATTTATTGCAGGTAACATAATAGTATTTAAAACAATTGCATTTTGAAACTCAACAATATTAGATTTTTGGTTTATTTTTTCTAGTTCAATTCTATATTGTTTTTTCAGTACTTCATATTTTTGTTTTAATTTTAAAAATTGAATATGATAATCTTTTTTTTTAGTTCTTTTGAATTCTTTGGATTTACTACAAATATCTTGATTTATTTCACTTAATTTAGAAGTTTCATTAATATCACAGTATTGGATAAGGTCAGTATGTTTTTTATTTAAATATGATGAAGTATATTGATATTTATTGTCCTCCCATGCTTCATTTCCAATATTAACTAAAGATTTATCTTGCGAATCTTCCAAGGAATCAGGTAAATATTCTATATTACATTTCATATAATCATTTTGACTAGTTTTCACCAGTGCTTCTATAGATTTTTGAAATGTCTGTTCAGTTACATCATATATATCTTCAAGGATATAATTACTTGTACTAATTAAATCAAGACTTGATGGTTTGACAAGAAGATCTTCATAACTATCATAGGTTTTATTAAGTTTTTTGTCTGGGAAATTTAATAGATTTTCATATATATTGTCATTAATTTTATCATCATTTAGTCTTAAATTTTGCACTTTCTCCTTCTGGAAATTACTTTCATTAACTTCATTTAGAGAACTTGTCATAATACAAGAATTAGAAGTATTATCTTGATTTGATTCTGTTTCCCCAATTAAAAAGGGATTAATTGGAACTTCTATCATTTTTCTATCTAAAGTGATAGATTCTTTATACTTTTCTTTACTAAGATCTTTTTCTAAACAAAATTCTTCAATCTTATTTACTAATTTATTTAATATACAGCTTTCAAAATTTTCAATGTTATTACTACTTAAAATTTTATTTTTAAGTTTGTCATCCTCTTTTTCTTGTATAATATCTTCCTGTAGATCTTCAACTTTAGACACTGTATTATCCCCTTGATTCTTCGATATATTATCTAAATTTATATCAATTTTATTTTTTTGCATATTTGCATTACGCTGTCTTTCTTCCAATTCATCTAGTGAAATTGGTCTGACATAATCCCATACTGAATTAGCAAGTGAATATAAAACTTGTCTTTTTGATTTCCTCCTAGGTGCTGATTGTATTTTCAAATCTACAGTATTTTCTTCATTATTATTTAGTTGAAAGGTATTGGAATTTTCAATTACAAGTTCTTTAATAGAACTTTCTTCATTACTATTTGATAAATTTTCATTAGATAGTTTTGTTTTATCATCCTCTACAACATTAATATTACAGTTTTTAGTATAATCACAATTATTCTTACTATTATTTTCTAAACTTTTTGGATTATTATCTTCATTTGTAAGTACGCTATACGTAACACTCTCTCCTAATGTATACACTTTATAATTATCTAAACCAATATCAGAAGCATTACAATTATCTTTTTTATAAGTTTTATCAAGGAATTCTGTATCAGAAATTTCACTTTCACTTCCAAGTATATCTATTGTTTGTGTTTCTTGCTTTATAGTACTAAATTTTTCTTCAAGGTTATTAAAATCTACTGGCTTAACTAGATCCCATATTGAGTGTGCAAGTGAGTATAGAACCTGTGATTTAGACTTTTTATTTTTGGAATCCTTGTCATCTGTAGTCAAATTTAATTCCAAGCTATCCGATAATTGTTTTTTTTTTTCTCTATCTTCATAAATACCTTGATCTGATTTTTTAACTAATTCACTAGGATTAATTAAATTAGAATCTAATAATTGTGAACTATCAGGTAATTCATTATTTTCAGTACTCTCCATAGTTAAGTTATCAGAATATGGATATTTTTGAGTATCTATATAATAATCTAAATCTTTTATTTCATTAATAATCTCAATTTCAGTTGTATAATCAGTAGTATTTTGCAAATTATTCCATATTTGACTTGGACCATTATTTTCATATTCATCTTGTATATATTCATTACTCAATATCTCTTGAGATAAATTTACTATACCTAAATTTACTTGAGTAGTTTCTGTTTGATTATTAGATTGGGTTGATTTTGAATTAGTATCATAGAAATTAATTTCTTCACAACTTTGAATTGTATACGAGGATCCATTAGAATATATAGTAATTTCTTCAAGACTTTGATATTCATCACTCCCATTATTTGAGATTTTAACTGATTCAAAATTATCTTGAGAATCTAAATCTTCTTGCCCACTTTTTGCAGTCATTTCACTATTCTTTATTTTACTTGAGCTAATTTTCAATTCACCTTGAGTACCTTTAATAATATTTTTCTGTTTATTTCTACTAGCTATAATATTATCAAATTTCTCACTTTTAGATTTTATATTTTCTTCAGTTCTCTTTTCCTTTTTTTTCTTCTCCTCAGTTTTTTTAAGCTCATGTTTAGCCTTAGTTGATGCTAAAGATTCTTTAGACATATTCTTCAATTCATAGTATCTTCCTGACGACTGCTTTTTTTTCCCACTACTTGCATTACTTTTTCCACTTTTTTTTTCTGAATAATCGGAATTATTCACATCAAACATTGGTACTGGTGCTAAACCTACATCTTCAAACGTCAATTCTTTAAATCTACCTCCTTGCCTCTTAATTTTTGCCATTCTTAACTCAAAAAGTATATCTGTTTGTACATATAATGTGTTATATTCGTTATTATGCTACTTCGTAGAATATATTAAGCAAGTATTATTAATATAAACTTTACTATTGCAAAATAAAATAATATTTAAAGCCTCTAAAAGCAAGCCCTATTTTCTTTCTTTTTTTTGTCTCTGTACACCTATTTCCAAATATTAATTTTAGTTCCTGTCCTCCAACCTAAAGGTATCTAACAGCCCATATCATTATAAATGAGTATGCCAGAGATTAGTCTAATATTTATTAGTTACCCAAGTACCCACGAATATTTAATTTTGACTATTTATATTATACATGTACAGTTTAATATTTGACCGTTTTGTCTTACCAGATCAATGCACACACCTAAACTAATGTACCTTCACGATGTCTTCACGAAATTAAATAGGCATTAATATCGTTTCATACACTATGTCTTGTCTAACAATGCAATTATCTATTGTTTTTTTTGTAATTCTTATTATTTTTACAAGGAATTTCTGTAAATTTGTGTCAATATTATGTAATATAATATGGCAATTTATATTTGATTATTAATTATATTCCCTTATGCTACCCGATATAATTTACTTATGGAAGAGTTGAGTTTGCAATCTCTTGACCTATTAAAATAAAGTAGAAGAAGAGCAAATTAGTTTATTTATTATCTGTAACCCTATATATTTCAAATATTAAGATACTTTTAAACTTACCAGAATATATAACAATTCCATTACTTTCAACGTTGTTTTGTTCAATAAAATTGTCAGTATCTTCTTCGCTAGTTGTATTTGAAGTATCACCATCGCTATCACTATCACAATATTCTTCACAACATCCATGTTCATCTTTATATGGAAATACTGCTTGAATAGTACTTTCAAATGTATAAGACTCCAAAGTCATAGTGAGCCATACTAATATAAGATATTTTAATATTCCCATATTATATAATTAAAATCTTGTTAAAAAAATTAACTAATAAATCTTCTAAGTAGCTTTCTTTTGTTATTCTGTTAAATACCACAATAGGTACCGGTATTTGCATGCAATTATTTGCAATGGTTTATATACCTTTAAATATGGCGGTATATTAACAAAAGAACTTATTTGACAAGTACTACTTGGTACATATAATAATTAGTACCCTTTTCTTAAGATCTTAAATAGTAATACAAAAATTAGTAGAAGGGTATTAACACAGTATATGACTATTGTCATAGTACTATTTTTGCTATGTTGTTTTAATTATATACTATTTACTTAGTACTTAGGGAGGCCTTAGTTTTAGATAGCTATTTAAGTGGCTTTAAGCTACTCTATTTTATATATTGAAATAAAATTTTATTGTACTAAATGATAGATCTTTAGCTTTTACATACTTTACAACAGGATATCCTATTTTTAAGGTATCTGTGATACCTTTTTCTTTTGCTATTACTTTTGTATTTGTCTTTGCCCATCTTTGATTGTTTATTCTTATGTTTATCCTTCTTTTTAACATCTTTCTCTTTATTCATACGGCTCATCTTTGTCTTCTTATTTTTATGCCTTATTTTCTTGTGTCTTTTTCTTTTATTATGATTCCTATGTCTTTTCTGATTCTCAGATTTAGCCTCCAGGAGTGTAACTCTGCTGGCACTTATTGGTTGAATACTTTTTTCAGAAGAGTTCGCAGTATATATATAGTATAATACACAAAGTAAGATATAAGTAACTGCTGTATAGACTCTCATATTTCATTAGATTTAAAAAATAAAATAAAACCTGTGCACAAAAAGAATATTGCATGCAAATGACACTATTGATGCAAACATTCTATTTCCATCTCTGCATGCAAATAACGGTATAGGCTCTAGTCAAAATTTGTGTTTAAATATTAGTTTACTTTAAATCTATCATAATAAAATAACTAAAAATAAATCTAAATATTAAGTTTTTAAAATATTTATTAGTCAGTACAAAAGGTTTTATATACAATTTTTAGAAGGGGATGTATAGAAATAGGCCAAGTTGAAGTTTCATCTGAATATATTAGTACACATATGTCCTTGGAAGTAATATACAAAGAACCACTAAATTTCCTTTTAAAGAATTTTCTTTATAAAGAGGTGCTAATGTATTAGTATATATTATTTAAGTAGCGACAGACCGCCTAACGTATACTAATAGAACATACTTAGATTGTCTCCTTACTATTGTCTCCAATTATCCCCAGTTAGTTCAGACAATTTATTGTTGCGATGCAATATCTGTAACTTGTAAGTATTTTGTAATATATTATAAAGTTACATTACAACTTATATTCAGAAGCTATTTGGATGTATAGTAGCAAGAAATACCAATGTATTAGAAATATATTGCCACCTATAAAGAAAATTAGACAATATAAATTTCTTTGTATCTAAGTATAATTGGGAATTATAACCTGCATAAGGTGGATAGTTATTTACTTGATGAAGCTTCAATTTAAAGTATCTTCTTAAGTAGTCTATAGAAATATCCCAATATTATAAGTTAACATATATATGATGAAAATGAACAATTTATGGGTAATTTGCATCTGAAAGTAGGGATTAGACTGGTCACATTTATACGTGACTTATTTTTTCTCCTTAAATTGATGCATAAGTTGTGCAAAAACTGACTTGTTTTGACGTTGACTTACTGTTAACTTGTAGAAATTCACCAGATGATGAAAACTTTCTTTCCCCGTATGACTTCATTAAGGTTACTTTTCTTTATGATTAGTAGGAGTTTTCTGATGAAATTAGTTATTATTCAATCAGTGATATATTAGACTATTTTCGCTATGTAGTAGGCATTATCAGTATATTTATTATATATTTACTATATATTTACTATAGAATTATTATAGGATTATTATGGAATTATTATAGAATTACTGTAGAATTACTATAGATTTACTATAGATTTATTATAGATTTATCATGGACTTATTATAGATTTATTACTAGATTCGCTATGGATTGGATTGATTATTTTGATTTGTAATATGCCAGGTGTCCTGTCTTATCCTGACTTGGTAAGATATATCATTGGTATTCATGTATATTGTTCCTAGTACTATTATAAGCAATTTAAATAACTTATGTATCATATACTGTTTATATTTGACATTATGAATAAGTCTGTACTTCTTGACAATTAATGGCATATATATTACCCATTGATGGGAATTGGAAGATTCTGCAACAAAATTCACTATTAAGTAATTATCAAATTTTTTGGGATATTGAATTGGGAGGTGGCCATTTAGGTAGAGTATTGTTAGGGAAATGTAAACATCATTCTAAATATGTTGCAATAAAGATTACTACTAAATGTTATGCTAAATACTCTGAGAAGGAAATTTTATTATATATTCAACAGAACAAGGATAAGTATACTAGAAATATAAGCTATATGAATGAAATATCTGAAATAGATAAAAAAGTGACTTCATTATTTCCAGAGATATATAATATATTTGAGGATAATTATTATATATATATTGTGATGGATCTTTTATATGGTGGAGAGCTGTATCATTTATTAACCAGAGTAAATCAAAAGCTTGATGAGAAACTCGTTGCTCTAATATTCAGACAAATCTGTGAGGCTGTTGATTATTTGCATTCAATAGGAGTAGTACATGGTGATCTTAAGCTTGAAAATATCATGTTCGGCAAGCAGAATAGGCTAGATACAGTGAAATTAGTTGATTTCGGCAACTCATTTATAATAAAGGGTCGGAACTTAATCTCAGAGTATAATAATACTAATATAAAGTCAAGAAGTGATAATCAAATAGATTCAGATAGTACATCTGAATTTGTATACAATAAATTCATTGATTTTTGGTGTTGCGGAATTATTTTATATATTATGTTGACAGGTGTATATCCAGACGGCTTAAATATTATTGATAATTGTAAAGATATTTGCTTTGAACATTATGTTTCTAATTCAAAGGAGTTAGAAGATAATAGCCTTCTTGTTAAAGATTTATTAATTAGGCTATTATCGTTTATTCACTGTAAGGATAATACCACAATGAGTCAAATACTTCAACACTCGTGGTTTAGTATTGCAGATGAGGCTGATATTTATAATGAATTGGTCTTACCACATTCAGAACTGATACGTAATAAAATTTTGCCATAAAGTGTAGTTAAATAAATATAAATGAAGTAAATGATATTGATGTAAATGTTGATGGAGATGAACTGTAATTATCAAGTCTAGAATTTGGTCTGATATTTGATTCTGCAGATATTAAGTCCGTATTTGTTAAAGAAGTTGATTGATTACCTGGTATACTAATATAGGAAGATTGTAATGAAAAGTTTGGATCTTCTCCATCAATATCCAGATTTGGTAATAGATCATTAGATATAGTATATTGTACCATTTGAGTATTAATGAGTTGTCCATTTATTACTTTGAGATTAGTTTGAGATATTTCTTCCATTATGTACAAATTTTCTATTATTGAAAAGTTAAATTTTTTCAGTATTAGTAGAACAATATATATAATAAGTAGTAATATAGCAATATATATAAATATAACTATAATATTCATTACAGTTTTAAATGAAAATGATAAGATTTGCAATAAATAAATATATAGATGCTTTCCTATATTCTTCTGATTTGTAAATTTATCAACAATAACATTTTTTAATATTTCTAATATTGGAAATGTAGTATTAATTAAAGTTTTATCACATGTAAAGGAATATTTAATATACTTATTATCATTATCTTTCATCACAATAAAGTAAGCAACGCCTAAACGTTCACAAGGTAACTTTGTATAATATTGATAATTATATTGTGTATTCGAATCATCCTCATAACTTTGATTATACTGAAGCACTTTAAATTTATCGATCATATTTATTTTAGCTGCAACTATGTCGACTTTTTTCTTAAAATATAAGATTATATTCCATCCTCCACTACACTTTTCAACCTTAGCCATATTTATCTTGATATATGATATTAAGTTCTTATTTACAGTTATATTACTACTTAGAAGTGACTCCATTACAATATATGTATCTGATTCTGTATAGAGAGATGGTTGTTCATATTTTGTACATGTTTGTATATCATTCATTTCCAAGGTAGTAATATTACTAATGTCTTGACTTTCTGTGTTACTTTGTACTTTTAATAAGCCAATTGCCAAATCTTTTTCCCAAAATGACTTGGGAGGGATAAGCCTAATTAAGCCCCAATATTTATTATTACTAGTATCCAGTAAATCAAATCCAAAATTAATGTATGGTAGCAAATCAAATTCTTTTGATAATATTGGATAGCTAGGAGTATTTCCATAATAATTATTATTAATAAAATCTAAATTACCAAGTAATCTAGCTGGTATATCGCTTCTATATTTGGTGTTAAGAATTGGAACAGTTAAGCTTCCAACAGTGTTGAAATATTTGTGCTCCTTATAATTTAAAAAATTTATCTTTAAATAATTGCAAATTTTGCCTTCACTTATTGAGATATGTTTCTCCTCCTGTCTAAATCCTAAATATTCACAAAAATTATTTCGAAAATAGTTATTTAGATTGGGGTATGTACCATATTGGCAAGCTAGAAAGATTTGTTTCTGGTGTGAAGTATCAATATTATTTAATGTGCCAACTAGCAATTCAAGATCCATTTCCTTTATTGAATCTATAGCACGAGCAATTGAAGGTCCAACAATAGAGTCCTTAATAAAATTCCCACTAGTTCCTGCTATAGCTTCAACTATTGCAAAAAACTGTGAACTTAAAAGTACTGATGTGAGTGGTTTTACAGAAAAATTACTATCATTTCTAGAAAATTCTACAATTGGAAAGAATGCATATTGTTCATATTTTGAACACTCAAGAAGATCAGCAGCATCGTGTAAACCATGCAAATTATCTACAATTTTGAAGTGATCATAGCCAAAATTATTGCTTAGTGGGAGTGATTTACATATAGGTAAAAATGTGGCCAAAGCCAATAATAATGATTTCAATTGAGCCATCCAACAATTATCATCATTAAATCTTAGTCTTAACTGTTTATTGCAAATCAGTTCCTTGTAATCTTAGTATAAGGTTAAACTTACACAGATCAAGTACCATGATACTCGACAAAATATTACTAGCGCCAGGAGGCCTTTTTTTTCGTTATTATTTTATTTTACAAATTTGTGATAAACTTCTCAATTATGAATAAAACTCAAAAAAAGAATTCATCGGAGCTTATAAATAAGCATAATAAGAGTTCTTCAAAACTTACTGAAGTTTTTACTGAAATTATGACTTCATATTTAAAAGTAGTACCCAAACACATTCAAATTATTGATTGCTTTATTTCCTACCTTGCAATAATTACAATAACTCAATTAATCTACTGTATTTTGATTGGAATGGCATATCCTCTTAATTCCTTTATTGCTGGCATATTTACATCTGGTGGAACTGCTTTGCTTGTATCAGCTCTCAGAATTCAGTTAATAGCTCCAGAACTCTTTGATAATATATCTCCTAAAACAGCTATTTTTGACTTTCTAATTTGCTCCTTTGTATTTTTCATTGGATGTGCATCATTACTTGTTTAACTATTACAGTAACTGTTAAGAAGAAAAGAAGTGTAAGCTAAATATTAATAATAATATCTCTCTGTATCTGATAGTAGCTTTTACATTATTCAATTTCTAAAGATATCTTTTAGCATACAGTATATAGTAACTTCTATATCTGAATTAGGTTATATTATATTTCAAATGATTTCCATTCATGATCTACCCCTGAAATATCATATTATTACCCATCATTGAAAACTATTTTTATTCTTTATTATATTGCAAAGTATTTACAATATAATTCCAATATCTGAATATGAACTGAAATTGTAAAGTACTTTACTTTTTCTATTTATAACTTTAGTAATAGGGAAATAAAGTAATTCACTATTTTATATATTATTTTTAGCTGGATTATATTATTTCCTAATTTCTTGTAGTTACTATCTGTTTCCACTTTCTTCCTAGTAGAAATTCGCAATGCTTTAAGTGCATGTGAAATATTGTTATTGCATGTACCGGCAGCTGCATGTAAGACACGTGTCCTGTTATCTAAGATAATGTATAAATTAAAAAGGGCCAATATATAATAGCAATATCTGTCAAGTAATCTTGTATTATAATTATTTTAAATATTTGTATTTTGCCTATGATTCCTTGGAGATAATTATACCTACTGCAGATGCATTTTAAATAATTGAGGCGGTTTGAGTCTGTATTTAGTATTATATTCTGATAATGTACTATAAGGAATAAAATATAACCTAAATAGAATTAAATTAGCTAAAAAAAATGAAATATAATAATACAAATCTAATATCAATGTACTTAAGATCAAAAAGGATTATCCATATTATATTAGCTAGAAATGGAATAATACTTAACATATGTTCATCAGTTATATAAGTGAATCTCAAATTATAAGTACATAGCAAATATGAATGGAATATCTAGAGTAAGAGAGCAGTATAATATTCTAATAAAAGTTATCAATAAGACAGGTTAACTGTAGGACTGCATAGACTGATTTTAATCTATGGCGCTTTGTGGGACAAGCGGATCCTAAAATTCCCGCAACAATGCGCTGTGAAAAAGGGAAAGATGTCAGTTTGAGTTGAAGATTAAGGAGAATTGCAAATTTATTGTATCTGCCTTTTTTGGAAAGCTATTGTGGACAAACATATAGTGACTAGTCGCTTCCAATTTGGGGTGGACGAATATGGATGTGGCACGAGATTACTTGTCTCGGTTGAGAAGCCGTTGCGGTGAGGATACAGAACTGTATCAGGAATTTTTGCGAATAATGAGAGACTTTAAGCATGGGAATATTAATGCCAGGGTAGTTATTAGCCAAGTTGCGGAGTTATTCAAAGGTAATTCAGGTTTAATTGCAGAATTTAATAACTTTTTACCTGAGGAGCTAAGATTGCAAGTTCCTCAAACTGACTGTGAGTATGCTGCAACATATATTAAAAAAGTGAAGGAATTAGCACCCGATATATATGCAGATTTTTTGACACTTCTAAGTAAATATCAAGAAGGTGAGAAGACTGCTAGTGAGGTTAAAAATAAAGTTACAAGCTTGCTGTCATCATATCCAGATCTGTTGCGCGAATTTGCATTATTCCTACCAGAATTAAGCTCTGATAATTCAACTATGCAGCAGGGCTATCAAGGTAATGGAAGCCATAATAATACTGAGGATTTGGATAACTTTAATAATAGCACAGTTAATGATAAATCCGAATTTTTATCTTACCTAGCTAGTACAATCTCTTCAACTGTTTCTTGTGAGCCACCCAAAGTGGTCACTCGCAAAGGTCCTGTAGATGCATCTTATAACTTGACTGTGATTCCAGAACTGGATAGACTGTTAGAACAACAAAAGAGACATTTAAATAAGGTAGAGACCACTAAAGAGAAAAATGGATTTTCCACAGAGACTAGTGATAATCCTGAAATTAGAAGTCAATCATATCAGCATTATTATTATAGTCAAGAAGACTTATCTATGTGGGAATCAGACTATAGGATTTTTGAGGAGGTTTATGTTGCAATGGGTGATAATAAGAGATATTATAGTGACTTTTTAAAGTTGATATACTTGTATACACGTGGTGTATTAACAGTAGTTGAGACTCTTTTGGCACTTGAATGTTTCTTTCCCATGGATAGTGGTGATCTACCTTACGAAGTCAAGCGTATGATTGTTCAAAGAGAAGCAGCAAGACGAAAATATTCATACTTCTGTTGTAACTTCGCACAACTGGATTACTCAAAGTGTGCACGAAATGGTAACAGTTATCTTCACTTACCAGATGACTATCCAATAGCTATCTGTACTGGGAGAATTGACAGCGATCGCCAGAATCTCAATGATAACTGGGTTAGTATACCTCAAGGTTCTGAGGATTTTTCCTTTAAACATATGCGTAAAAATGTATATGAAGAAAACTTGTTCAAGTGTGAAGATGAAAGATTTGAACTTGATATGGTTATTGAAAATAATCGCTCAACTATACATATTCTAGAACCTATTGCTGAACAGATAAGTAAACTATCTATTGAAGAAAAAAAAAGATTTAAACTGAAAAATCCACCATTCTCAATAATTCATCTGAAAGCTATATCTAGAATATATGGGGATAATGGTTCTGAAATATTGGAACTATTAAAGCGTAGTCCATATAGCTGTATTCCTGTTATATTGAATAGACTAAAACAAAAAGATGAAGAATGGACTCATGCAAGGCATTTGATGAACCAAGGTGTATGGAGAGATATTCAAACGAAGAATTATTTTAAGTCTTTTGATCATAGATCATTTTATTTTAGACAATCTGATAAGAAAAATACTAATGTTAAGGGTTTCCTTTCTGAGGTAAGCAAGTTATATCTTCAAAGAAGAGGTTTTGATTTAGGTACTTCATCACCATGCACTACCGTTATACCTCCAAAATCTATCGATTCTACATCTCCTATAACTTCAAGTGAAAGATATCAAAATATATCAACTACCTATCGTAAAGAGTCTAATGGTTGGAGTATAGCTCCTGAATTTGCTCATACTATGTCAGATATTGAGGTTCATAAGGAAGTAATTGAATTAATTAGTTTTACGATATATCGCCAGGCATCAGGCCCTGCAATTGGGTCTAAGGCAAGAAATTTCTTACAGCGTTTTGTACGATCATTATTTTTACAAATGAATTATAATGTTGATAATGATTTGTTAACACTGAAGCAACTCCAGAGTGAAGGTTCTACTTTTCAAACAAGTGTTACATCTAATTGTCAAAATAATTCATGTAGCAACTCTTCAAACTCATTTTCAAATACTCACTTATCTAACAATAGTGATAAACAGATGCTCACCGTCGAAGCATATGTTAATGCAGTTACTGAGGGACATAACAATAATTTGATTCCCTTTACTGGTAATAACTCTAGAGGACGAAGGCTAACAAGGAATCATTCCAAGAAATCTTCAAGTATTCAAAGTAGCAATAATGGAGATCAACATGTTCCACTAATAAATATTAAACCACCTACAATAGAGGATGGAGTTATTGATGGAGAGGAATCAAATATATGCAAGACTATAGATAATACATCAGGTACTAGTGATAACAACACTGACAATAACTCTACAAATAGGCAGGATAATCATGCAAATCTTGAGACAGCTAATAATAATGTAGATTTAAATAGTATTTTTCAATCCTTTACGACATCTTACGATTGCCGTGGTGGACTGAAGTACTTGTGGAGTGACCATTGCAAAGTAAATTGGCACAGTTCTAATTTATCACCAGATTGGTTTGAACCTAGCACTAATGGAAATAGAACCGTATTTACAGATGATACCTTTGGAATAGAAGTGAATGATCATAATGAGATATCTGAAGATAATAAAAGTGCAACCATTGTAAATAAGGATGGAATGAGCAATTCTATTGTACAAAATCTTAATGTAAACAAAGGAAAGGGGTCTCTTTTTAGACCTACATCTTTAGTTAGATATATTATGGGTAATGATCATATATGCTGCTTTCTGCGCTATTATCAAGTTATATATGAACGACTACAAAGAGCAAAAGCAACAATAGAACAAAGAGAAAAAAATCCACAACCATTCCAAAGATGGTCACCCAATGGTCCTGATGTTCCAAGGCCTACTTATAAACAAGTGATATGGTGTTGTTTTGGTTTATTATCAGGAGAACTTGAATTAGGTTTATTCGAAGATATTTGTCGTGATGCAATGGGTAATGATTCATATTGGTTAGGCACAATAGACAAGGTACTTTTGGGGATTTCAAAAGTCATTGTACACATTGTTAATGATTTGGCAACATGTAGATTACTTGCAATGAATCTAGTATATAGAGATACAATTTTTGATCATTATAGAAAACTAGAAGAATTTATTGCAGCATGTCGTTCATTGTTACCAACAGTCCAATCATCATTCTATATAATAACATGGTCTCCATGTGAATACCTACTGAAAATTCGTATGAGACAATTGGACGATTATCACTTGACATTTTTGCCGTTTATTAGTAACACTAAGTCTAATAATCTCTCAAATAATGAAGTAGATCAGTGCCAAGGTACTGATATGATTGAAGAAACACTGATTCCACCCAAAAAATACTTATTAGGTGCTGAGGATGATATTGAATATGGAGTAGCAATCGATCTCACAAATGATATTGAGCTACTACAACAGATTTTAGTACATCAACTAACTAGTATTAATGATGATCCAACTATGCGGAATTCATTGCCACTAGAACAAATATCCGAAGCTGATAATGAAAATATATCATCTGTGCTATCATCAAATCCCGTTTCATTTTTTGTATATATGGAGCAGACATTCGTCAAACCACTACTCTTTTGCAGCATGAATATGAAATACATTGCTAAACTCGCAGCTTCATCTCAGTGGTTAGGCTTTTTACCAGATAACAGTCATCGTGACATAGCGAGGTCTCCATCTGTTTCACGTGATGCAGTAACAAATACATCTGTTAGTGTCACAAGACCAGCAGAGTCCAAAAGATCTAGCAGACGTACTCTAATGGTCAACGATATGCCAAATCCAACAGATGAAGATAAAGGCCAATGGTCAGAGGAATCTATAGAATCCAATAGTAGAGCTATGTCAAATACAAATAGAAGAGGTACTGTTGGTAGGAAAAGAACTAGAGGAATGCCAAGTGATATAACGACAGAAATTGATGATATTGACATTAGAGTAACAAGAAGAAGGTCTGGAAATACCACTAGGGGCTTTAGAAGGAATTAACATATAATATTGCTTAAAAAGCAATAACTCTATATACTCCTTAGTTCAAATATACATAAAAGTTTTGAATGTGTATTATATTATAGAATATGCATTTATATCTTAAATTAGAGACTTGAAATAAATTAGATTGGAACCTAAGCTTTATTTTAATAAAATATTACATTACTTTGTAATTTAGATATTACCTAAATATTGTCTCTACGTAAATTGACCATTTAAAAGATTTATTACTCCTAGAAATATAAAGTTTGTAACTTTGGGAGAATATTTTCATAAGAATAGAAGTCATAATGCTTAGATCTCCCCCTAATCTTAACAAATCTTTGCTATACATGTCAATCTTCCTGAGCCCTATTGGCATGCTGCCGCGGTAGCTCAATTGGACAGAGCGTTGGACTTCTAATCCAGAGGCTCGGGGTTCGATTCCCCGTCGCGGTGTGTAGTCTTTTTCAATTAAAGAGAGTGCATTGACCTGACCGCCTAGTCTAATTTGGCTCTTATGAACAAGTGTTTCAATACCTACCCTATCCTGCGGGCTTGGTGTAGTTGGATATCACGTCTGCCTACGGAGCAGAAGGTCAGGAGTTCGAGTCTCTTAGCCCGTGCCTTTTTCTCTCCGTGTAGGGAGGGAAAGAAGTGAGTTTATTAACACTTCATAATAGTATTGTTCTAACTTTATTCTACTCCTCAAACTTTAAGCTTTTACTTTAGGCTATTATATTATTTTCAAATGAAGTGTATTTTGACCTCTTTTATTATTTCTGAAATCTCCAAACTTTTTTTATTTGATCTCTAATAGCACTTTTTCAGTTACTCTCATGAACTTCCTATTAAAGCGCTAAATCTCTTTAAAATAGATCTCCCAATACTATTCTAAAATTGATTGATTAAATATAGCATAATACGCAGATAACTAATATAATATATAACTCCTCTACTTTTCTCTTAGTATAGTTAATTCATTGATACCTTAGCTCTTTTTAAGTGGGGTTATTTGTACGCTCTTTAAGAACTTTAGAAATATTACCCGCCTAAAGAATGTATCGGTACACTATAATCGATAAAAGTAGTAAGCTACAGCAAAAAAGTTACATGCAATCCCCAGCTTATGTAAAAAGGGAATTAATAAGAATATAACTTATAGACTTCTATACAATTTAAAAAATGATATTTTATTTTACAAAATATTCTGAGTTTATACAACTGAGTTTCAAAATTAGATAATGGAGAATTTCAGATAAATTACTTTAACTTAGTAATTAACTAGTTGTCAATATAAGCTCTATATAAATATTATTAAGTAAGTAAATTAATATTAATAGCTATATAATCTAATATATGAACTGATATTATAAAACCTCAAATCATTACTTTAAAATACCATCTGGTATATATTTCCAATAACTAAGACAGACTTATAACGAAGTACAGGCTCTGAAAAAAGTAATAGAAGATTTATTTTTATTATCTTGTGGTTTGGTAAGATTAAAATTCAAATATATCATGGTAATTTTGCAAAAATGAGAGCTGTAAATATTTGTTTAAAAATAAAGTTTCTAGTACTTAAATAGTAAATTTATATAATCAAACAACTTATCTAAATATTTCAAGTAAAAAAATTATATAGGCTATTTTTAAAACATTAATTATAAATATTAAGCTAGAAGTTGAAATTTGATATTTTGTTCTTTAAATATGGTTAACAAAAATCCTTGTTCAAGGAGAGATTTATACAAAACTATTTCTACTATCAACTATGCAAAGTAAAGTTATTAAATTAATATTTTTAATATTTGGGATTATATTAACAAACAATTATTAAATAGATTAAATCTAATAACACTATAGTAACTCAAGACAGTAGTCTATGATATATATCTGGATATAAAAGTAAAACGATCTATTATTTTAAAATAAGCATGTACAATTACTTAGATCTTAATAGTTTGATGACTATATATCATATCAACTACTGAAAATAATTATAGTAGAAGAAAAAAATTTACATTAAATAAATTTATATCTTGCTTCTTCAAATAATATACTAAGAATCATAGAATATCTGCAATGATAACAGATGATATATATATTCAATGGGAACTACTTCTTATATTAAAATTAATCAAATAATTATCTATTAAAATTTTTACTGGATTAATAGACAAGATTATTTTGGATTTAGATAAGTGATGAAGAATGTTACAGGATTTTAATTTTATCTTTTTAAATAATAAAAGAGAATTATGTACTTTTGATAAACTTTTACCATTAAGATATTGGATCTATTATACTACTCTATAGATTATCTTTCAAACCTTTTGTTTATTGTAAATAGAGATGAAAATATTTAATAAATATATAAGACAATGTTAAGATACTTAAAACATTAGAACAAAATAACTATTTTAAAAACTAGTATAAAATATTAAGATCATTGTTCAAGCTAAATATATGCTAAGTAATAAGATTAATAAGTCAAAATAAGATATTTTAAAGATTTCTTAAAAATAGTATATAGGTTTTAATATACAATTTAAAAGCAAAGAATAATCCATTTTAAATCATGATCTATCTGAATTTACTTAAAAGTATTTAACATTTATTTAACAATGATAAATAAATTTATTAATGTTTAAATTTTGATATGAAATATAATCTAAATTAAATATTCAATTTAAAGAAGTTACTTGTGTCTTCAGCTAGGACCCAGTTTGAAGCTTATGTGAAGAAACTAACACTGAATACTTATTATCTTTATATTATTCTTTTTGGTATTATGAAGAATATATAATAAAAGTTCCAGATATCCTTTATCATTTATAAAAAACTGAAATAATCCTAAATTAAAATGTTAGATATTCAATAAAAAAGAGATTTCAGAATTTAATTTTACACATTATCTAATTAGATTCTTTTCAATATGTTGAAAGCCTTATAATTTAGCAGATCAAGTTAAATACTAAATATAAAATATCCTTGCTACATAATGAAATTCTTTAGTATCAATTATTCTGTAATTATTAAGTTATATCTTTAAAACTCTAAATAAATGATAAGTATTTATTCAAATATGTAAAATGGTTCATATTGCTATTATTTACTGTTTAAGATTAAGTAACTCTAACTCTAAAAAAAATACAGCACACATGATCTTGATAATAACTATAAAAAAAAAAAAGAAATCGACTTATAAGTATATTAATTTACCAATAGTACATTACTAATTCTGTTTCTTCTTAAGTAACTGAGTATTTACTTAATCATATTTCTTAAAATATCTTTGACTAAATTGATTAATTCCTGCACTCTCACAAGTCGATTTGTTTGGAAGACAAGCTAAGTTTTATTTTAAAAAGTATTCATTTTGACATATAGCTAACTAACAGAATAATTGCTATTTTAATCTAGGCTAACAAAATTGGCGCTATGAAAGGTCATGATGCATTTAAATAATTCGGTACCCCTATACCGGTATTAAAGCAAATATAATGCAGAAAGAGTTACTTTAACCTTAAAACACCAATTTATACAATAATTTATTATCAATATAAGCATTAGTAATAGATAGTTGGCAGTATTTTGGAAGAACTTAAAGTACCTCATTCTAACTGGTAAATTTCTAATAAAGAGGTTCTATTTCTAATTAGGGATGGTTCGTTTCCCTTGGCCAAAATTTTCTTTGAAGAAAATGAAATTAAATGGTACTACACCTTTAATAGGTAGCCTTAGCTTACTTTTAGGTGGTTCAGGTTTAGTATTATCAAATAGTATGTATAATGTTGAGGCTGGTCATAGAGCTATAATCTTTTCTAGGATAAATGGAGTTCAAGATAAAGTATACTGTGAAGGTACTCACTTTTTAATTCCGTGGTTTGAGAGACCAATTATATATGATATAAGAGCAAAGCCTAGGGTATTAGTTTCATTAACAGGTAGCAAAGATTTACAGATGGTCAGTATTTCATGCCGTGTTTTATCTCGACCAAAAAGTGACAAACTTCCAGAGATTTATCGTACTCTAGGACAAGACTATGATGAGAGAATTCTTCCATCTATTATTAATGAAGTTTTGAAGTCTGTTGTAGCTCAGTATAATGCCTCACAACTGCTTACACAACGTGAGATAGTTACTAGAAGAATACGAGATTTGCTAACAAAACGAGCGCAAGAGTTTAATTTGATTCTTGATGATGTTTCATTAACACATTTAAATTTTTCGCCTGAATATGAGAAAGCTGTTGAATCTAAGCAAGTGGCACAGCAACAGGCCGAGAGAGCTAAATATATTGTATTAAAAGCTCAAGAAGAAAAGAAAAGTGTAATAATTAGGGCTGAAGGTGAGCAAACTGCTGCTAAACTTATTGGTGAAGCTATTAAGAATAATCCTGGCTTTATCTCCTTGAGACAAGTTGAAGTAGCTAAGGATATTGCTCAAATAATTGCTAAATCTAATGCCAAATCCTTAATAAATCTGGAATCACTGCTTCCAGATACATTTATGACTCAAGATATGACAAATTAAGCATACTTACAAGAAAAATATAATTATTATTAAAAAAAGAACTGATTTTTAAGATATTAAACTATAATATGAGTTGTAAATAAGAAAGTATATTATTTCTAAACATTTGTTTTTATTTAAACTTTTTAATATACTTAGCTATCAAACCTATATGTTCTAAAGTACAAACAACACTATAAAACCCTTATTATTTAGCTCATAATATATTACCAAGTTATTTTTAGGTTTGACTAAAACTTTTCAAGTAGTTCATAAAGGTATACTAACAACAGTCACAAGTCTGTCCTGACTGTAATTTATAACTTCCTCATTGTCTTAAATATAATTGCCTGTTAAAATTATATCTAAATTGTCTTTCTATGTACAACATTTGGCCCTTCCTCGAGAAATTCTTGCTTGGTTATCCATATTGTCTTAAATGTTGCTAAAGACCCTAATATAGATCCTCCTATCCAAGGTAATAATGTTCTATCACTAGAAGCATTTATTCTGATTTTTACATCTTTTGGTAGAGCTTTCCTCAATTCATAAAGTAGTCTATCACCTAACCCAGGGAACATTGTTGAACCACCTGATAATACTATCTGAGAAGCTAATGTTCGCCTTAAATCCATATCTGTTTTATTTATACTATGAATAAGAACTTCGTGGAGACCAGGATATTCAGAACCTATTAGATTTGGTTGGAAGAGTAGTTCTGGAGCTCTGAATCTTTCCTTACCTATAAAAATTGTCTGTCCATCAGGTAATTTATAAGGATATCCAATTGAAGATCTTTGACTTCCAGTTCCAGAATCTAATGAACTATTAACTAGTTGGTTTTCGTCATTTTCATCCTTTTGTAAGTTTGATGATACAAAACAGACTGTCTCTTTAATTTGTTTAACTATCTCCATTTCTGCGCTGGTATGAAATATTATTCCAGACCTTCTAAGCTGCAGATTTAAATACTCTGTAATATTCCTACCAGCAATATCACTTCTTGTTATACAATTATTCAGAGCAAATCCCTGATATATTGGCACTGCATGGGTAACTCCATCTCCACTATCTAGAACTATACCAGTAGTCCTGCCTGATGAATATAATGAAAGAACAGCTTGAGTTGAAATAAATAAAGCTGGAACTCTATATGTTTCAAAAAATATCTCTGCCATTTTTTCACGATGCTGCCTGGGGTTTAGAGCTACTTCTGTAAGTAACACAGGATGCTCCTCCGAAGAAATCTTTAACTCAGAAAAAATGTGAGTCCAAAGAGTCTCCATATCATACCAATCCTGTATTATTCCATTACTTATAGGATATGAAATTCTTAGTATGCCTCTATTTTCAATACTTTTAGTTCCAACAAATACATCTCCTTCCAGAGCTCCTGCCATACATCTCTTATATTTTGGACGACCTACACAACTATTTACAATACACCTAGGTATCTCTTCTCCTGCAAATCCCGACTTTATAGATCCCGATCCATTGTCAATAATGGCAGGTTGGCTTGTAATTACATCATCATAATGTAAAGTTGCCATTCCATATAATTAAATCTTTTTATTAGTTTTTTTAGAGCCACAAAAGTCCCCAGAACACTAATGTACCTTTTAAACTAAAGCTAAGCTTACAAAAGTATATCAAAGTTTGTGTGGATCTTGAAAAGAAGAAACAAATACCACGGAATTTTCCCGTTATAAAGCATACCCCACTAGGCGCGCTCTGACAATATACGGAAGGCAGGTGAATTATCTGATTATTTTCTTTTTATATTTTTTTAAAAAAGTCAGACAACTTGTATTTTCTAGAGGTCTAGACTTGTTAATATTAATTCCCATGAAAATTGTATACTTATGCATTTGGTCCCAAATAATTATGTAAATCACTGATGAAGAACAAGAGCTATCAAATGAAGGACTCAATTGCCTTCCATAAAAGATTGAAATTTGACCCATATAAGACAAATGAGACAGTTTATAATGTAATTAATACCGGTATAAAGATTAATAACTCAGAAGGTCATATACCAATCCTTTTATCTTTAGAACCACAGTGGAGTATTGATGATTTATCTAACAAAAAGTCAAAACAATCTTATACAGACATTAACTTCAATATTCATGTGAGTATTACGTGCAATACTAACGATAATGAAGAATCAAGGTTTAAACATTTAGAAGATTTATATGAACAAGATAACGATGGTATAAATTTGAGCTTTGAATCAGCCAGTGACTTCAAATCAAGCAAAACGGATGGAATATCCTTACTTTCAACTTCTACTTCTTTATCCCCTATATCTTTACAATTATCATGCCCTGATAAAAGTATGTGTAGGATTATAGAGGACTCATTAGATGATGGGTGTAAAGACTTGAATATGATAGTAGATAAACAAAATTTTGAAAATACCGAACTCATTAGAAAAAAAGAGTTGATGAAAAGTAATCTACGTAGGCAGTTATTGAGTAACCCATACTATGATATTTGTAAAAATCCAGAGTGGCCATTTGTAAAGAAGAGAAGTAGAGTTATTTCTAGGAGTTCGAAAGGTTCAGATTTGTCATACAAAAAAGATTATACTCAATGTATTAAATCTTCAGGACAAAAAACTACTATAGAGGGGAGTAAGACTGTAAAGGGACGCTCAAGGCAATGGCTTGAGTCATTAGCAACTTTATTTGATGGTATATATACACAAAGAAGTAGTTTAGGACGAAGCGCAGGCCTGGGACTTTTTTCCGATCGACATTTTAATAGGAATGAAATTATAACAGAATTTGTTGGATGGGTAATAGATAGAAATGAAGCTCTTAGATTAAGATCTGAACGGAAGGCTAGCCATATTTGTGATTTAATTAAACCTAGTCTATATCTTGATGGTGAAAAAGACCCAAAACCCTTCATAGGAGGTGGCTCGTTTGCAAATGATGGAAGTACATCCCTTGGTGGCCCTGGAAATAATGCCAGATTTTGGAAATGGTATGATGAAAGAGAAGGTAGGACACGAGTTTTTTTGAAAGCTCTGCAGGATATTTATCCTAAAGAGGAGATCTTTGTAGGCTACTGCAAGGATTATTGGGTTGATGTAGCTGAAGAAGACGTAAAACCTAAATTGCAAAATACGAAAAAGATTAGCAATTTAAAGGCTTTGCATGATGCACATATCGTCAAAGATAAGAGAATTAATAAAAAGGACTTTACCAAGAGAAACATTAGCATTAAAACACAAAAATATAAGAAGGTAAATAATATTTCTGAAGTTACAGAAGATCACATGATTTCAAACAAACAAGATAAAGAGGAGACAAAATTTAGTGAAGATAAGGTGACTATTATGAATAGTAAGAAGAGAATTAAAAGTTCTAAATTTCAGCAACACAAGACGTCAGAAATAGCAGAGGCAAACAATACTGTTGATTTGCAAAGTAATAATACAGACAGTGTTTCCTCATCCCTCTGGAATGTAGATTTTAACTGGGAAACTTCAGATGATGAGTGAAGATATAACTATTTAGGCCTTGTTATCATACTTAAAAGCAAAATATACTTTCAAAAAACGAATATATATACTTTATATAGGTATTTCATCACTTTTTTCAGATCAATTATTAGAAATTAAAGTTAAATAATATAGTGATGCATAATTATATTGTTCATAGCTTCATTATTCCAACTTATAAAGTTGCATGGCTTGTGAATAAAGAGAAATTGTAGCCTATATCACATTAATGTGTACCTTAAGACAGTATATTTTATTGCTTTTAAATTGATCCATGAAATTTTGTATATAAGAGGTCACTTTTATATTAGAGTTGAGTTTCTCATTATTGGGAGTTATGTAATCTTTATAAACTATGTTTCGATTTACATTGACAACGTATTCTATATTGAATATTTCTTATTATTCAAAATATTCATATCTTTAAATTATGAATTATTTCTTTTAATATTTATTTAAATATTGCTATATTTTTAATTAATACATGACACTTTACTTTTAGGTAATAGCTTTATTGTATTCCATAGAATCTTCTTTGTTTTCTTCAGGCTTAAACCATACAAAATCTCTGAGTTTATAAAGATCCTTCCTCTGTAACTCTTCTTTGATACAAATTTTGTAGTTCTCCCACTCAGTATTACATAGTCCAGTTAATTCCCCCTTAATAAAACTATACCTATACCACTTTATAAAACATTTATCATATATTTCCTTTTCTTTAGAGCATTTCTCCATATCTAAACACTAGAATTCATATTAAATTCTCATAATAAATTGGACAGTGCTAAATATAGCATGAAAGACTTATTAACTTATTATTTTAGGACTCTGGCATAAACCGGAGGAGTTAGTCAAGCGCTTGTTAACAGGCACTATGTACTGGTGATCAGTTGTTTTAATATTTCCAACTATTAATAGTCATTCTAATATCTCAATTATTGAATATTTATAAGATATTCATGATAGTTTGGGTTATAACTTCACTAGAAGTATTATTAGTAAAATGGAAAAAAAGTGTCCATTTTTATCTACAATAAATAGAGGTGTACTAGATTTTGATCATGAAAAATTATGCAGTGTGACACTTCGTAATGAGCATGTATACTGTTGTCTAGTATGTGGTACTAACTTTCAGGGTCGTGGTAAAGGATCTATAGCTTATTGCCATGCTTTAGAGATGTCGCATCATATGTTTATAAATCTACACACATCCCGAATATATTGTTTACCTGATAACTATGAAGTTAAAGAGCACTCTTTAGATGATATTAAACAATATTTACAGCCTAAGTTTGACAAAAAACTTATTTCTATACTAGATAAAAATTGTAAGACCTATGATGGGAGTGAATATATACCAGGCTATATTGGGTTATATAACTTTGGGAAAACTGATGCTTTAAATGTAGTCATCTTATTGTTATCTAGGATCATTCCTTTAAGGGACTTTTTCCTTTATTTCCCTATTTATGACTCTGAAAATTTTCAGAAAATAAGTAAAGTACCTCTGGATAAACTTATGTTCAGTATAATTGAAATAGTTTGTAAAATATTCAATCCCTATAACTTTAAAGGTATGGCTTCTCCTTTTGTGCTTGCTAATACAATCGAAAGAAAATCTAATAGTCTTTTGCCGGTAAGTACCAATACTGAAAAACAAAGTAATAAAACTTCTCAGGATACTCAATTTGTTGATCCTATGGCACTATTATCTTGGATAATTCACTATATGAAAAAAAAACTTTCTAAGATAAAATTGGGATACCAAAGATGTTTTTATCAAGATAAAATGAGTAAAAGTAAAAATATAATTGCTTCATGTATTGAAGGACAAGTTTTAAATTGTACAAAGATCAATGGAATAGAACCAAAAAGCCTAAACTTATCATATGATTCTATGAAATCTGTTCACGGATCAACTGTTAATTCCTTTATATCACTGTCTTTAAATATTCCATTACCATCTGTTTTGAATCCTTCTTTGGATTCTAGAATACCTCAAATTGCAATATTTGACTTGTTACAAAATAAGTTTTTGGAAAATAGTTCTACTTTTCAAAAAATATGGTTATTACCATGTTATTTGATTGTTCACTTTAAGCGATTTTCAATGGAATCTTTTGGTTTAGAGAAAAATCCTACAATTATCTCCTTTCCTATTAAAAATCTAGATCTTTTACCCTATGTACATCCAGATAATCTTCATGCTAATCCAAATACTAAATATGACTTAATAGCAAATATAGCTCATAAAGGAGATACTAAATCTGGAGTATTCACTATTCAAATGTATCACTCAGGTAGAAATGAATGGTATGAAATTGAAAACCTTAAAGTTGAGCAGATATTACCTCAGGCTCTATTATTAACAACATCATATATTCAACTTTATAAACAAAGTGATTTACATTAATATAGTTAATATTATAGAAAGTGCAATAAAGTGATAACAAGTGACAACGTATACATTTATTTACAAATTTAAGTTATGAACTATTTGAAGCCTTAAATAGGGAAATTACATTATTAATTATTTAAAGAGACTAATAAGTAGTATAATTTTTAATATGCAGAAGAATATTAATCTACATTCTAGTTCTTGACTGACCTACAAATATTAAGTATCAAGTTACTAAATCAAATTATTTAATGTATATCAGCCAATGTGATAAGATAAAGCTCTAATTAACAGAACTCACTAAATATTTTAGGATTTAAAGATAATAACTAATAATAAATTTAGAGAAGTGATCATGCTAGTTTTTTTTTTATAGCTTGAATTTGCCACCCATTTTATATAGGTTAGATAGTGCCCCCCTCTTGTTTTATTAAATAACCAATGGGATTTTATATATTAGAAGTTTGAAAGATCATTTAATAAACATTATTTTATTGCTCAATTAATGGATGAACTAATTAAACGGAAAGAGAATATTGAAAAGGAAGTTAAGGAACTTACAGAATTTTTAAATTCATTTGGACCTGATGTTGGAGTTAAAGGTAGCCTTGTAGATTCAGAAGGATTTCCACGTGCAGATATCGATTTATACGAGATTAGAAGTGCTAGAAATCGCCTAGCTATTCTTAATACAGACTACTCAGAAGTAATGAAGAAAATTGAAACCAAACTAATAGAACTACATAGTCAATCTAAAATAAATGTTCCTTACCCTGTTAAAAAACAATCCTGCCAAGATTTAGGGAAACTTATACCTTTTGCTCGTGTAGATGATGTTAAGGAAGCATCCCCTGCATATGAATCTGGACTAAGAGTTGGTGATCTGATTTTGAAGTTTGGATCACTATATGTTAAGGAAGGATCTACAGAACAACAGATAAATACTATTTTTGAAGATATACCAACTAAAGTAGTGGAGTCACTTAGTAAGATCCTACATATAACAGTTTCACGTTCCAAAGATAGTTCAGATCTTACTAAGGAAGTCATAAATATTGAGGTTACCCCTAAAAGGTGGTCTGGAAGTGGTTATTTAGGATGTCACATTGTAGCTCACAAGAACCTAAATAATAATTTATAAATGTGATTAGAAGTGTATACTTAGTATCCAGGATTTGAAGTAAACAATTTAAAAAACTTCGCCTACTTCTAAACTTAGTCAAATAATGAGAAACCTAAGTCACCTTCCTCTTCTTCTTCTGATTCCTCCTTTTTCACTTCAACAGGTGCAGCAGCTCCTGTTGAAGCAGCCGCTTGGCAAACTCCTGGAGATGCAGTAGCTGCAGATCCACAACTTGAGACGATATCAGAGACACTTACAGTAGATAAAGCTTGAGCAAATAATCCTGGATAGTATGGTTCAACAGTAGCACCCGCAGCTGTAATCAACTTCTTAATATGATCACTAGTTACTGGGAGATCTTCATCAGCCAAAATTAAAGATGCATATGAGCACATAAGTTCTTGAACATGAACTGTAGATAACTGAGATAGAGGGACAGCTGCCATCTTGGACTATTTTTTAACCAATAAAGCGTTTTAAGCTATCCAAATCTAATTACTCTAAATGAAGATTATTTATAACCAATTATGTCTTGGATGAGCTGTAAAGGTAGTGCCTAAGCGAGACGTTCATTATAACCTAATTGCATCCTGTCTCGTCTCATAAATGCCGGTATTTTATGAACAATCTTGGCGGTCGTATTTATTTTAATATAGAATAAGGCTACAAGGTGAAAATAAATTAATCCAACAATATAATGTAAATATAAACTAAAATATGAGTTACTAGATGGTTAGGCTAAATAGTTATAATTAGTTTGAGATACAATATCTGTGGTTGGTGATTTAATTCCGCTTTACTGATTTATTTTAACTTTATGTTTTGTGCTTAAGATTATTCTTTTGAACAAGAGCCTCTGCCTCAAACAATTCTTTCTCTAGTTCCTCTATTAAGGTAGTCTCTGAATATATACTCTGACTCTGTAAAGTTTTGATTTGATTCCTTAATGCAGTTATTAAGAGATCATATAACTTGTCTTCATCCATCTTTATTAAGTTGGAATAACATGGTTTATTTTCAATAGGCCTTAAGTCATGTGCAACACCTTTATAATCTCTAAATACTCCTGGGTAATTGGATAATTGATAAACTTTAGCGTATCCATTATCATCAATATCTACTGCATCTTCCCAATCATCAATATCTACCAATCTTAGTTTGTTTTTGTGTAGCTCTATATTGTAATCCATATTTGGTGGGGGCCAATCTGGTAAAGCGTGCCACCATCTACATAGTACAGCAGCTACTAATATTTGTTTGCGATCTCGATCCCTACGAGGAACATATGCATGTATACTAGTTCCTTCTAAACTATTATCATCATCTAACATGCCATCTTTCTTTTTACTCGTTCTTTTGCTATCTGCTTCCTTATTTTTAGGTATAGAGCTAGATTTACTTGACATACTTGAGGTAGCTTTTCGCACCTTTTTGTTAATAGAAGCTTTTCTATTTTTAAATTGTTCCCTTTCAGATGAGCTAACATCATCGCTATTTGAGGATAATGAATCTGAATCTGTAGAAGACCTACTTAGTGAGTTAAAAAAACTATCAGAGCTTTCATCTGAGTCAATTACTCTCCTAGATCTAGAAGATTTGTTTACTAAACAAAGGCTTGATTCCTTTGATGAAGGTTCAGATTTACTTAGTTCCAACGAATTTAATCTTCCGCACTTTTGGTCGTTCTGTTCTATATCATCATCAATCACTTTCCTTTTTTTGAAATATGTTAATGGTTCGAGATTTAGATCAACTTTTGGATTTCCCATTATTTGGTACCTTTATTATTACACAAACTATTGTACGACTAACAAAGAACCGCCATTAATTACCAGCTCTATAAAACACAGAAAAAAGGGTTAATTTAGGAATATGTTGAGGAAAATAACCAATACCATATTATTATATCAAAACTTAGGCAATCATTAAAAACTAAGTGACTGGTCAAAATTACTTTATTAACAAAGTCTTCTAAGTTTTAATGTAAACTGCTAAATATATGATCAAGTTCAATATTGTTCTAAATATAGAATTAAACTAATTACAGCATTAAATTTCAGTGTAGATTAAAGCATTTGCTAAAATCAAGTAATACACATATCAGAAAAATCTACTAAGATCTCGATATTACAAAAAATATAAGATACTTGGACGTTACTTCAGCGCCTAATTATAGACTACTTACCACGTGTAAACTTGTACTTTACCATTTTAAGATTTTTAGCTTAATGGATTATATTGAGTATTATAACTTTATTTATAGTAATGAATAATGAGTATAAAGTTTATCTGAATAGTTATGTCGTATTGAGACAAGTTTCAGGCTTTCAGAAACTTATACAAGTACTGAGTCCCACTGATCTATATCGTGTTGGTAAGCTGTCAATAAGGGGGTCTGATATACTGGGAAAACCATATTACACTACTTTAAGCTTAGAGGGAGACAACTGGGTTATTGGGACATCATTGAATAGTGGAGAACTGTTAGATGAGATATTACGTGGTTATGATAAAAATGAAATGTCTAATGAGACTCCTCCAACTAAATGTGCTTGCCTAAACCCTCTAATAAATAATAATGAACAATGTAACAAAGTAGAAGTCATGACTGATAGAGATAGAATTACTACTATAGCTAAATCAAGCTCTTCATTTCAAAATAAAACGAGGTTTTCACAAGAGAAATATATCAAAAAGATGCAACTTAGACATACGAAACAACTTATTTTAATTCCCCCTACATTAATGGATATAACTGAAACAGCTAGTTGTCAACCAGCTAATAAATTAGACAAACTTGTTCCTAATACACTTGGACCTAGATGGAGTCAAAATACAGTTAGAATAGAGACTGTAGGTAATATTCTCACTCATAGTAATGTATCCTGTGGAAAAAGAGTTATTCTCTTTGATAATCTTAGTGGTGGTATTGTTGGTGGTTCTATTTACAGGCAACTAGCTAATACAGGTTCATTATATGAAATTTCAATGAATCAGTTAACTTTCGATACAATAGAGGGTTACAATTCTAGCAAATTACCTTTATATTTTGAAGCTATTACCAAATATTCAAAACCAAAGGAGCATTATTACAGTATACCTTTTTCTGTACTAGAACAGTATTATAAATATAGGCTTAATTTAAACTTAGAAATTAAGGATAACTTTGAACATAAATGGGTAGAAATTAAAGAAGTAGAGCATCGAAAGGAAAATGATAATCGAGATGAAATTCTAAAGAAGAGACAGCAAAGAGTTAGAAATCGTCTTAATTTATTAAATGATTTATATTTATATGGAGTTGATGCTGTTGTGTTGGTTGTTGACTATATAAAACTTTTTGGAAGTATTAAAGGTACAGAGAAACAAATAAAACAAAAAATTCAAACTGAAAAATTTTTTTCTGAAACAATATCTGAAGATGACAAACCTATACAAGAAGATAAGAATAATTCTTCGAACTCCAAATATAATATACTTACATCTCTTGTTAAAGTTTCCCAGAAATATTTGAAACCTGGTGGACAGATTGTCTTGTTTACTCCCCACATCACAACTGAATTACTACAATTACATCAAGACTTGATATTATCATCAAGAGATAATAGTGGGGAATTTCACTGCTTCGTAGGTGTTAAGATGGAAGAAACATTTATTCGTGAACATCAGATATTATCTCAAAGAAGTCATCCTGCTATGGATGCTAACTTAGCTATATTCTCTGGGATTCTACTATCTGCAATACATGTTCTATAACTATACCTATGCTCCCTTGTGTTATATTACTACCATTGTATATAGTTTGTAGTTTATAGTTAGAAAAAAAAAAGAAAAAAAAGAGATGTTAATATTTTAACAAAACCTTTTATATTTTCTTTAATTCAGTTTACAATGCATGTTTATCTTCTATAATAGCGCCTACTTAACATATTTGACGGATTTTTTACCCGCTTCTTAGACCACTAACATGTAACTGTGATGATAAAATTGCATGATTCTCCAACTTTGTAACTTATTTATCTATTAAAAGGAAATAGAAATGAATTAAAACTTCCTAAGACAACAAATATAACCTTAATAGAAATTTTTAGGTTTATCTCACACTAATACGACAAGATCTACTTTCAATATAAATATTACTAAACTATCTAAAAATATTACAAATAAAAGTAAAGCATGAATGATTTGGATTCCTGGAATAGAAAGTGGAGGACTTTATGGTGCTGGACTTATATGTATGTGCACTATAAAAGAGCTCAGGCTCATGCCCGATCTTTACCTGAAGAAGCACAGAATATATATTGGAGTAAACAACATTCTCATTTTGCAGAATTAATTTGGCAAAATATATCGGAATTAAGAGGATGGTGGGTTAAAGTAGGCCAATTTTTATCAACCAGAAGTGATCTTCTACCACATGAATACATTGTATATCTAAGCAAGCTCCAAGATATGATGCCTACAACCCCATGGCCACAAATAAAAGAAATCCTCGAAAAAGAACTAGGTATAGAATGGAGTTCTAAATTTCAAGAAATAAAGGAAATTCCAATGGCCTCAGCTTCTATAGCTCAAGTACATTCTGCCAAACTTAGGGATGGAACAAAAGTAATAGTGAAGGTTCAACATCCAAATGTAGAAGAAATACTACAACAAGATATGACAAATCTAACTCAATTAAGTTGGGCTTTTGGAATAGTAGAGAAAAATATTAACTTTTTACCTATGATTGAAGAATGGCAAAAAGTAGCTAGTAAGGAATTAGACTTTACTTTTGAGCTGAAACACCAACAGAGAGCCTATGATTTACTCATGCAGTCTAATGTTGACATTACAGTACCAGTTACATATCCTGAATATAGTAGTAAGAAGATATTAACAATGGAATATATTCAAGGATTTAAAATAACTGACAAAAAATTATTAACAAAATACAAAGTAGATGTATATCAACTTTTGTATACATTATGCGATTCATTTGCATATCAAATTCATATTGGAGGATTCTTCCATGGAGATCCTCATCCTGGGAATATACTTGTAGTATACAATTCAATAAAGCAGAAATATCAACCAGCATTAATTGACTGGGGATTAGTAAAAATATTTGATTTTAAGTCTAGGAAGGCATTTTCAAAGTAAGTTAAGCAATGAGATTTGGTGACTAAGTATTCGATAGCGCTAAATTCATTACATGCTAATGCTGTTACAATTTCATCTGAGCAAAGTATTCTAAATTATTTTGCTCAAAAGTTATATTTAATTCTTGTTTGATGTATGAAATGAGATATTTATTATATTTTATGTAGAATGGTTTATTGTGTATCTACCCTTAATCTTATGGGTCTTATGGAATCTTTTGAAGAGATGGGCTTTAAATTTAAGGATAACAAAAATACAATAGACCCGGAGATGTATATGGATGCCCTGAGAATAGCATTTAGGGATAATGATAGCAAACCAAGTGAACATCGTGCAATAAAGGTAAGTATAATTATATAGCATTATTTTAGCTAGAAATATTAGTAAATATCTTCACTTAATAATTGAGATAGGAATCTAGTTATGCAGCTTACAAAGCAGCTTCTGAAATACCTTCCTTAAATCGCAAAGAAATTGAAAATTCAAATCCCTTGGAAGATTGGCCTAAAGATATAATTTTTTTTATTAGGATTGCATCTTTAATACATGGTATATGCATTGAATTGAATCAATCCATTCCGTTCCTAAAGATTTTGGCTAATAGAGCTCAACAGTTTTTATGTAACGAAGGTTCTTCAAGAGTTTTACTAAATAATAAAATAATAAGAGAATGTAATTGCAGTGAGATACAGAATTATTCATGTGATAAGGATATGGTAAGATCAAAAACTTTAGGAAACAAAAAATTATCTTATGGTAAATCAAAATTTGGAAGACGTCTTGACGACTTTGTAGAATCATTAATTAAATCAAAAAGCCTGCTTGGATGTCAAATAGTCGTAATTAGTAAAGGGAAAGTAATAGGTAATACATTCAAGGGTAAAATGGGATCTATAGATGGAAGACAAGTGAGAGAAGATACATTATTTAATGGATTTAATGCATGTTTAGGTATATTAGTTACTGGGATATTATTGTGCGTGGAAAAGCAGCTACTATCTTTAGATGATCCAATATGTCACTACTGGGATGGTTTCATACGTTATGGAAAGAGAAATATAACTCTTAGACATATACTAACACATAGGTCTGGTATTCATGCTTTTTTTCCAGAGAATTTTAATTTGACTACTATGTTTAACTACAAGAAGATGATACAAATAATTGAAGATACAATGCCACAATATTTGCCTGATAAATCTACTCATTACAATCCTTACTTACTGGGTTGGGTTTTGTCAGAGATTATATCATTAGTGACAAATACTCCAACTCCAGAATTCCTTCAAAATGAATTATTTTCACCCCTAAATTTAGAAAATGACATTTTTATGCCAGTACCCCCAGAAAATCAAGTTAAAGAAATTGAGTCAATTGAGCATGGAGGATGTGTAAATAATTCAAATAGAATGACAGAATATAAAGATAATCGAGAAGAACCCAAAATTAGTCTACCCGTATTTACAGAAGAAGTGAATTATAATTCAATAAGTTCTAATACACAATTTGCATTATTTATGAAGAATTCTATTGATCAAATTATTGAACTGGGAAAGAAACATTTTACTGATAAATTTCAAGTTAGAAATTTTGATATTGATCAACATAATAATGTAAAGAATAATTTAGATGATGAAAAAACAAATAATATTGAACAAAGTCCAAGCTGCTCAGAAAAAAGTATGATGGAGCAAATAGGAACTGAACAAATTTCAGCTAAAAATGAAGCTATATATGACCGAATTGCAAGTGTAAGTCGTATTGTAGAGTTCTCCTCAATTTCACATGAAGAAGTATTGAAAAAATTTTCAATGGCAACTTGTGCTTTAAAAGGTCAAATAAATGATAGTAATTACAATGGTAAAAATCTGCCAAGTTCCTCCAGAGATATCAGGAAGTATAAAAAAACTTTAACTCATACACAAACAAGAAAGTTTACACCATTCGGAATTTTACAGATAAAACCACATGTAATGGATCCTCTTGTACAAAATTCACACAAAGTCATGAATATTTGGATTCCCCCAACATGTGGAAAATTGACTGCATTATCTTTAGCTAGATTTTATCATCATTTGGGATGTGGTGATATTATTACCCAGGATATCCTTAAACAAGCTTCAATCCCAACCTCAACTGATCAGACATTTGAAAGCCTAATCCTAACTGGAGGTTCAAGTAGGAAGTGGGGATTTGGATATCAGATTATAGAATGTATCTACGAACCTAAAAAATATAATATTCACAACTTGATGTTAAAATCAAATTTAGTAGATAATTCAAAACTAACACATGGACAAATAGTTTGCGGTCTTGGACACGCAGATATGGGTGGTAATATTGGATGCACATTTCCAGATTTACAATTATCACTTGCCTTCTTGACAAATGACTATCTTAAAGGTTCATATGCTTCACAATGTATATTGCATTATGTACTTGAGAAATTTGGTTTGAGAATTATAAATTATGTCCCAGTTGTTCCATAGGTGCAAGGGGAATGAATCAAATGGGATCACTTTATTTTATAGTACAATCTTCTAAATTTACATGTATATACTAGAAGATGTTAGTCTAGAGCTTAAAAGTTCAATTGTCAACTTCTTGTTGTATAGGATATACACAATCTAATGACTCACCATCTGAGCCAGGAATAATAACTTCCTGATTATGTGTTAGATTCTGCACTTTTATCTCGCATCTCATGTTTTGCAAAGTAGAAAGTGAATTGAATCTATTTTCACTAAGATCTGAATTCTCACCACTAGACTGAGTCCATCTTGTAGGAGAATTAACTTCCATAGTGGAAGTTGAAGTGCAAGCAATAGCTAAGTTAGATTTATCACAAAATTTCCCTCTACTTGGAGTAAAACCTTCATTCAGATTAATATCTCCATTTATATTCAATAAAATAGCCGAGGCCTCATTTGAAACTGTATTGGTTTCTGTACTACATGTCTTATCAACAGAAATTAATGACAAAAATTCATTATTTACTGTTTCTGAGTTGTGAGATTCGGCCATAGCAATATTGTTAGTATTAACTATAGTACTAATTATTTTATCTGTATTATTAAACTGTCCTAAACTTACAGAATTATCTGCTGAATTCGACATATTAATATTAGATTCTTCCAATTTTACATCCATAGCACAATTAGAACTGTTTATTAACGTATTTACTTCTGTTTCCTTATCTTTTGTTTCATCAAAGGTAAGAACTAACTTCATTTTTTCTTTTTGATCTTCAGCTCTGAAATTAGTATCTAGGTCTTGAATAAGTTTCATATCATAGAGATATTCATCTTTAGTCGCCACTAATCTAAATAATTCTCCTTGTTTTTTAAGTTCTTTCCTAAGATTCTCTCTAGTATTTGGACCAAGTCCTGTCTTAGCCTTTTTACGCTCAACATTACAAGGTATATCTAACCAGCAACCAGCTCTTTCATTAGCAACTCTTCTAAGCCCCGTTAACCTATCAACTACTATATCTAAGGTTTCTTCAACTTTAGTGTTGCTTGAATCAGTATTTTCAGAAGACAAAGTAAGACTCTTCAACACCTGAGGAAAAAATAATGGATACTGTAAATTCAGGGTATTTCTCTCACTAGCCAAAGTACATTCAGAAATATCACTTCGAATCCTACGAGATCGTAATCCTTGTAAAATACTCGAATTATTTGTATGAGTCTCCTGGGTTTCAGGAGTTAAAGACTTCTTTAAAGGTGGACATGGAATGTAGGCGAATTTTCCTGAAAAAGCTGGTACGTATTCATTTTTCACTAGATGAGGAATTACATTGACTGACAACTGAATATTATCTAATTTTACCAGCTCACACATTGCATTGCTTCCACCAGAACTTATAAGGTTACTATTCTTAGAGTTTACTGACATCTCACTTCCTGTATTTGTATTACTCATAATTCCTGCTGTTGAAATCTTCCCAATAGTTAGGCTCTTATTAATATTACGTGCTGAACCTCTCTTATGAACTCTTCGAGCATGTTGAACTTTAAATTCCTCTGAATCAACTGAATTTGTATTCAATTCGGGGGGCATCAAAATTAATCTAGTATCTGCGGAATTTTTACACTCTTGGTTAGTGAGAGATTCGGATTTTACAGTTTTTATTCCTCGTATAGCTGAAGCACTTAAACCTAAAACAGCCAATAATTCATCCCCAATAATGGGGTCATTGCAATTTCCTTGCTTATGCAAGTGAATTGAATGTTGTTGCTGTCGTTTTTGTTGTTGCTGTTGTTGATATTGTTGATGATGATGATGATGATGATGATGATGATGTTGTTGTTGTTGTTGTTGTTGTTGTTGTTGTTGTTGTTGAGCAACAATAGCTGTTGCTACTGCCCATTCCTTTATTTGCTGTTGTTGCCTTTGAATAATTTGTTGCTGCTGAGCCATAGCTAATAGTTGCAAGTGTTGCAAAAGCTGCTGCTGCATTTGTTTCATTTGTTGCATTTGTTGCATTTGTTGTTGTTGAAACTTTTCTTCCTCAGAACTGCTTGGTATAGCCTGCTCAGTGGAGTGATTTCCCGACTCCTCTTTGAACTTTGACAATTGCTCCTGTTCCTCATTTGTTTGAAAGTGTTGGAGTTGTAACTGCTGAAGTTGCTGGAGTTGTAATTGATGCTGAAGAACAGCATGTTGATGTGGCTGCAACTGTGGTTGTATCTGTTGCTGGGCTTTTTTATTCCTAGAAATTACTGGAATAAGACCTACTGGAGTCATTGCTAATGTTGCATGTTGAGGGGGTTGTACAGGGAATTGTATAGGTGTTTGTATAGGTGTTTGTATAGGTGTTTGTATAGGTGTTTGTATAGGTGTTTGTATAGGTGTTTGTATAGGTGTTTGTATAGGTGTTTGTATAGATGTTTGTATAGTAGTTTGATTTGAAGTTTGTTGCTGGATTTGATGAAACTGGTTCTGCACTTTTTGTTGATCTTCAGTCCACCCATTGGAAACTCGGGGTTTGTTTATCTCATGCAAAATCATATTAGCAGCTGCTACCTTGAGAGTATTTGACTTTGAATCCTTATCTGTGTGAATCTGTTGAAATGTATTGTTCGAATTCCCTCCATATATCATTAAATTCGAATTTGTATTACTATTCGTACAATTACTAATATTACCAAATTGAGAACTATCTGAAGCTCCTGTATTGTTATTGTTTGGAGTTACATTGAGCATACCGATATTAGGCTGGTTAACCAATGGATTAATGTAAGGGTTGTATATGTATGAAAATGTTGGGGGCAGTAAAAATGGAGGAGGTACTAGAAGGGTAGTGTTTGGATTACTACTTACATTTCTATGTTCATCGCTATCATAACCAACTTGATTACCAGTTTCTAAAGAAGTATTATTGTTCATATTGTTATTGAAATCAAATTTTGATCAACTTTATAAAAATACTAAAATAGGAGCAATATAATCTTACTTAAAGATATCTTGATATTATTACAATAGAAATTAGTGATCTTGATCAATTACTTCATTATTCATCAGAAAATTATCTTCATGCTCATATTTCGCTATTTTTTTCCGGTTTAGTCAATTAGTACTTGCTACTGCTACTCACACAAGCCCTATTATTTAAACTAAAAAATTATATATACAACTGTATACTCTTATATGCACCTTATTGTGCAGCAATGTATATCTTATATAGGATATAGATGTTTCAAAGTCCCACACACGCTAGCGGGGTTATTATGGTACTATTAAACATTGATATATACTATCTCAGCCTAGTAATATTATAAGACTCTATACCCAATAATATATAATATTATTTACGTAATAGCTAGATTATACGGTGGAGTCTCCAACAGCTCTTGACTATGTATATCCCTCGATTAGTAGTCAAATATACGTATAAGTGGCTATCTCCATCCACGCTCCACTGTGTTGATGCTAGTATACGTAAAGTAGATTACTGAGACCGCGGGTTTCAATGGCGCTGTTTTTTTTAGTGCCAACTTAGAGGTACCGAGTTCTAAAAATAGCGGCTTAATATTTTAAAAAGAAAGCATTGTCTTATACTTTCATGTCATTCTGGCTAATAGATATATTAGAATTCTAGATATTAAATACTAAATATCTATATTTAGTAACATCTTAAATTATATTATACTTAATATATTCTTTATTATACTTTTGAAGGAAATAACTTGTGGATCTTTTGTCAAACTTTGTAAGCTGTTCGTTTAACAACTCCTCTTTGAATGACTAAAAATGTCTGAACTAGTTACTGATAAAGCTGAGGAAGGTTTTACAAAAGAGAGTATCCCCCTGAGTTCTCTACCACCAGCAAAACTACTCCAATTAAGAGAACAAGTACAACAAGAAACTAGTGATCTTAATCTGCGGCTACAACATTTAAACATTGCTCTAGGTAGATTTAAGAATTCTAGAGAAAGCTTAGAAAATTTAAAGCCAAAAAATAAAGATTGTGAAATTTTAGCTCCTATTAGTCAATCTGTTTATATAGATGCCAAATTAGCAAATGTTGAGGAAGTACTTGTGGATATTGGAACTGGTTATCATGTAGAGATGCCTATATCTAAGGCTAAAACTCATTTCGATAAGAAAATTGAGTTAGTTAGGAAATCACTGGATACCTGTGCTAAATCTTTGACCGACAAAAATAAGATCTTCGATGCTATAAATGGGATACTATTAGGTCGTATTAAAGCTAATAAGGAGACCAAAAAATGATATTAATATTATCCTTTTGTACATATTTTGATGATAAGTTTTACTATATACACTTTTATTTGCCAATATATTAGTTTAGGACTATTTAAATTTGTTGGATTTCCAAAACTCATTCTGGCGCTGATTTGTTGTCTCTGCTGCATTCTTGAATATTAGATGCAATAGTTTACCATCATTAGAATTTGTCAAATATGACAAGTGTAAATACACAATTACCTGAGGAATACATTAAAATATGTTTAAGTAAAAGTGAAGCTCCCTTAAATAGGAAATATCTTTGTTATATAGCTAACTCTGAGGATAATGAGGCTAAAGATAAGCAAAAGTCCCTAAGTATTGAATCTAACAATCAAGAAAGTATTCAGAATGTACATAATAATAAAAAACGCCAAAGAGGAATGTATAAAAGTACTGAAAGGACTGAGAATCGTAAGTATATTAACAACTTACAAAAGTCAAATTTTTGTGTTTCATTAGCTTCAATAGGAGAGTGTACAAAGGGAGAGAAATGTAATTATGATCATAATATTCAGTCTTTTTTAGAGAATAAAGTGATAAGTGAGGAAGAATTATCTTGGAAATATCAATATGGCAATATTTGTCCAAGATTTGAGAATTATGGAATTTGCAATTATGGTTTGAATTGTATATTTTGGTTACAACATTGGGATAAACATCTAAATAGAAACATAAAAAAATCTGGAGAAGTGGTGACTTTATATGATATTGAAGTATTTAGAAAAAATCACGAGTTAAATTATATAGATAATGAAGTAAGAAATCAATTATTAAGGAAAACGGTCAGATTCCCCAAATCAGATGATTTTATAAAGAACTGGAAGGAATCGAAATATAACCCAAATATTTCATTATTTAATAAGGATAAAAAGCAAAAAAACATCATATTTAAGCATGGTAACCCTCTTTTAGATCAAAAACATATAGGATGTACCGAAAAAAATAAAGATATTTTTTTTGAGAATACAAGTAGTAAAACTGAGAGTTCACTTAGTACAAATATTCTAAAAAATTTAGGTTGCAATGATAACAAATCGAATAAAGAAGATACTAAAAGTTGTAGTGAAGTTAAACAACCATGTCTCATCACCTGTAATCCAGGTATTGATTCAGATATATTCTATGAATCAAATGTTGAATCCCAAAAGCCTTCATTTTTCGATAATAAACTTATATTAGCTCCATTAACTACTCTAGGAAATTTACCATTTCGTAGGCTTTGTGTACGTTTAGGAGCAGATATTACTTTTAGTGAAATGACCTTGTGTAATGAAATTTTAGCTGGGAAATCATCTGAGCTTGCTTTACTTCGGAGGCACTCCGAAGAACGTTGTTTTGGAATTCAATTAGCAGGTGGAAATTTTGAAACTATTGCAAAGACTGGAGAATTTATTAATGAATATTGTGATTACGATTTCTTAGATATAAATGTAGCATGTCCACTTAAATCTCTTCATGATAGAGGAGCTGGAAGTATTCTCATAGATCGTCCAAAATTACTAGAATCTATAATTACTGGATTGAAAAAAGTTATTGATAAGCCTTTGACTATCAAACTGAGAATGGCAAATTCAGCTTCTCCACCCAACTTAAAATTTTATGAAAATACTTATATTAATAATCCCTTAAATTGGGATATAATTTACTCAAATATGGCTGCTCATAAACTTATAAAACCTTTGGTAAATTATAATATAAATGGAATTATAATACATGGAAGAACTTCATCTCAACGTTATAACAAAAGTGCAGATTGGAATTATTTGAGATATTGTTCTAAAATACTGAAGAACGAGTATTTAACTTATAAGGATACTAATAAAAATATAACTTATTGCCCTTCACTAATAGGATGTGGAGATGTTTTGAATTATTGCGACTACTATAAACACTTGAATGAAGATGACGTAAATGCTGTAATGATTGGAAGAGGAGCTTTGCTAAAACCATGGATTTTTACAGAAATTAAAGAGCAACGTATTTGGGATATTTCAGCAGGTGAAAGATTTGAATTTTTGAAGCAATTTGTATCTTTCGGTTTAGATCACTGGGGAACAGATACTGTTGGAATTGCCAATACAAGAAGATTTTTATTAGAGCTTCTATCATTTTATCATCGGTATATTCCAGTTGGACTTCTTGAACAACCAATAAACTCTCAAAATTTTAATTGGAGAGTTCCTCAATATATTGGTAGAAATGACTTGGAGACTTTACTTTCTTCTAATAAGGTTCGTGATTGGATAAGATTATCAGAAATGCTACTTGGAAAAGTTCCCTCAAATTTTGTATTTATACCTAAGCATAAATCTAATAGTGTTTGAAATTTTTATAATTGGATATAACTCTATACATTAAGGTATATATATTAAGATCTAATACAAGTTGAAGTTGGCTTACACAAAATAAAGAGGTGAGTTTTGCAAAAAATTTATTATCTATAATAATACCTAAAGTTAGATATAAATTGTCTCCAAATACTCCTGTATTTAGTACAGTTATCTTGAACTTTATATTATAATTACTTTAAGTGTATAGAATCGGTTACTATATATAGATAATATTAGTAATACTAAAAAAAAGATCCAAAAGAATGATTATTTAGATATTTAGATATAAAGTGATAAACTAATTAATTTTCTTGAGAATCTTATGTCTACATATTATGAGCTATTACTCCTAAAAAAATATAAAAGTCAGTAATCTACTTTAAAAATAAGATCTGATACCTGTCTCTAATAAATACAATAATCACTGGGCGCCACAATTCTTAAAAGTAGGATCTAAGGTTTTTTTTTGGAAGTATATAGTCTATAATAGCATTAAGCTAGTATCCGACTATGATGAGGTCTGCAGGTATAATTAGTATACCTGAAACCTGTAATAAACTTCGCCAAGTCGGTCTTCAATTATCTGAGATCTGCACTTTAGTCAACACACTTGGAGATCTAATGGTGAAAGATGAAATCCTAGAATCTTCTATGCTAGTAGAGCACATAAGCCAAGGTTTAGATCAGTTAGTGGATATACTAAGTCAAACTACCCATCCTACTGTAAGATATATTGCATTTCAAAATCTGAGATACTTTTTAAATGAAGGAATAGGTATTTATGATATTTCCACCTTAATATCACATATATGTAATGGTTTTATCCGATTAATATCTCACTGGAATATAGATGTTCAAATAGAAAGTCTGAGTATTCTCCTTGAATATGAAGGAAAGTTGGAAACACTTGCTAATATTAAATTATTCGGAATAATACTGAATTCTAATATAGAGATATGCCACTTGATATTTTCATTACTAATACAATTCCAAGATTCGAACTTTTATTTTTTATTACCTTCCATTTTGGAAAGTTTAAAAAGTGGAGTTTCTTATATAAGCTCTAAAGAAATTTTAATGCAAATTATAGATACTATATGCCAACTCTGTCGTAGTAGTCATCCTTGGCAGAGTTTAAAATATGACTCAGATTTATCAATAACTTATAGATATACAAAGTTGGAATATTTGCCATATATATTTGATATATTTGATCAAATTAGTTCCAGATTCCCTACTATTTTGAGCCTTTGTTTTAACTTAATATGGGATGAGATATTTGAAATAATAAATCCAGATATAGCTATGAAGGATTTTGTACTTAGTACTGAACAAATAAAAATATGTGATTATGGTTTTAAGATATCTACAAATATATCTCTTCGTTGTAATGTACTACTTTGTACCCAAGTTAAGAATATAGTAAAATTTATAAAATTCACGATAAACCTATTCGTGACACCATCTTCAGAAACTGTAATAAATACTTTGCCTAGTAAATGCAGTCTTTGTATATTAAATAGTTTATTAAAAAGCTTAATTTCATTATCTTTGAAGTCACCACTTATGCTCATTTTTCCAAGCTTTATAGATCCAATTATATTAGAACCAGAAAAAATCTCAACTGAGGAGGATTTGGGAAATCTTGATTTTTTTTCTAATCAAATGGTATCACTGGACCAACTTTTCTTGACTATTGAAAGTATATATAATTTTTTACATTTAAATCAAGAATACAAAGAAATAAATTTAGTGTTTGAATCCCTAAATAACTTAATGTTTCTAATTAATACTGGAATTTTATGGCCACAATTTGAAGATTTTGATAAATTAGCTAGAATTAATTACACGAAACTGAATACCATTAAGTTATTGCGAGATATAACTGAATGTAGCCTGAGCATACTTAATGAGACATGTAAATCCCAAGATATACAAGCTCGTAAACTATGCAACTGTTTCCTTGGCTTTTATCTTTATGGTAAAATTATTTTAACCCAAATTAAAGTCAGTAAGAAGTTTTCTACTATAGAATCTGATATTCAATTCACTAATTCACACCAGGATGAATGGTTTTCGGAAAAGATTCACAAATTCTTTATTTGGGTACTTGCTAAACTAGAGAATGTCTCAACCCTAATGACCGATAAATATACACTGGGCTTCTTATTACTTGCAAAGGATTTGGGAGTTTTAAAAATTATAGAGGAAAACTTAAATATAAGATCTCCTAATTGTGTTTCATTTTTTACGGGGATATTAACTCGTTGGTATGGCAGACTCGTCCAATTTAATATTATAGATGAGAGCAAATTCTTAGCTTTTAAATATGATGTATCAAGAAAGCCTTTACCTGATCTTAATGGTTTAGTTAATCTTCCCTTAAAAATATTTGTTTTTGTTTTACGTTGGTTTTGTGGGTGGACATTTAAAAATACTTTTAGAGATGAATGGTTTTGTTTACAGATTCGCAAATTTATAAATGAGCAGGAATTCAAACATATTATTGAAGCAAAACTTCAAGGATCTTCTATGGATATCAAATATAGATTTGCAAAATATCTATGTATAGCAGGATGTTTCGGTTTGGCTAAGGATATTTTTGGAACTATTAAGGTTAAATCTATAGAACTAAATTTGTGGATACTTGCTTTGAAGCAGACCTCTAACTACTTTGAATTTTTGTCTAAGCTTAAATTATATAGAAACAAAGCTGCAACTAGAGAATTATTATCTTTACAAAACCAGGTTGAACAAATTCGTAATTCATTATCTCTGCTTAAATACAAAGATTCCTACTTTATTAATCAAATAATGGATTCTTGGGATTATACTCTAAATCTCTTATTACTTATTTCGAAAAATTCAGATCTTGAGGATGAAAATGAAGAAATACAAACTATGGCTATGTCAGCATGGAAATCATGGAAGTGTCTATTAAATATAACAAGTAATATTTGCAATACATCCACTAAAATTATTGCCAAATATTGCTACTTTTTAGAATGTATTATTACATGTAAAGGGAATATAGATAATATAAAAATGAATTTTGCTCATTCAAATAAATGTAACAATTTTGAAGTGAATCAAGAGGGAGATATAAAACTAAGTAAAGATATTTCTTACTCTCATATAGTGGATAAAATATTTCTTTCAGATGTTTATTCTCTATTTCCTCCCATGATATTTTCACTCTCTAAGTTGCCAATGGTAATACTTAATGTAGATGTATCTAGTTGTAAGAATTTTTACAAAAATAACACTGCATCTATAACTGAGACATCTATATGTCCTGTTATAAAAGTATGTGGTACTTTGGTACATGTTTCCCAAGAATTCCTGTTGCCAAAATGGAAGTGGGTTCGTCTCATGATCACATATACAACAGAAACACAAGAAAGTTTTGTTGGAACTCATTTTCTTGAAATTTCAGTAAATAGGGGAACTTTCAGCTGGATACAACCTATTGAACTTCCAGAGAAAGTCTCGAAATTAACCGTAACAGCTTTACCAGTTTCGAAAACTATGGCAAATATAGGAATTGCTTCTCAAAAAGATGTAATACTCTGATTCGTATAATCCTGAAGTAAATACATTACACTATATTAATAATAATATAGATACACTGAGTAAGGCTCACTTGTTTCTTTGTTATGCTTAAGATATCTAAATACCGTTACTTAGAACTCTTCATATATTGTTAAATATATACCGAAAATTCGAAAGTCCTTATATAAATAATAATTCCTAAGTGTAATAATTATCATGGATATTGAAAGTGCCGAAATATATTTGTAAAAAATATTTTCTGACTTTAAAATAAAAGTATTTAATAGATTAATTTAGTTGCAATGATTTGGCTTGGTTTAGTTTACAAACTGACAAATAATTGTATGTCTTTAAAACTGTAGCAATATATTTGTATTGGTCACATTTATGACATTAAGTAATTAGTTGATTATCTTCTTCCACTACGTCTATCCCATACACAGCGTTCTATAAGGGGGCGATTATCTCTGTAAGATGATTTGGAATTTTTAGAGTTTTCCCAAGATCTATCAGAGGTTAAACTGTTACTCATTCCTGGATTAAGAGTATTACTCCTAGCACCTGATGTCTTCCAGTTTTCTTTTCTGACATTCCTATGTTGTCTAGGAAGTGGACTTCGGCTTCTGCTCGGGCTTATACTTGGGCTATGAAGCTTCTTTGAGCCTCCAACCTTGGGTAAAGTTTCTTCAGGAGGCCACTTAAACTTTTTTACAACATCTCCAGATTGTGAGATCTGACCTTCCATCATATCCTGAACTATTGGTCTATCTTCTTTGCGTGATGTCTTCCCAACTGTCATTGCCATTGAAACCTTGTCACATTCCATAGTTCTCTCCATATCTCTTCCATATATTTTGGAATCTCCTATATCAATATCTACACGATCACTCCTCTCATTTCTATCTAATCTAGGAATTCTATCACGTTCACCTCTATCAGTCCTATCTCCTCTGTCAGTTCTATCGTTTCTTTCTATATCTTCACGTTCCCTCTCGATCCTATCACGTTCTCTTTCTATTCTATCTCTATCAATTCTTTCTCTATCTCTATCTTTATCTCTATCTCTATCTTTATCTCTATCTCTATCTCTATCTCTATCTTTATCTTTATCTTTATCTTTATCTTTATCTCTATCTCTATCTTTATCTTTATCTCTATCAATTCGATCTCTTTCTCTTTCAGTTCTATCTCTTTCGGTTCGATCTCTTTCTCTTTCAGTTCGATCTCTTTCTCTTTCAGTTCTATCTCTTTCTCTTTCAGTTCGATCTCTTTCTCTTTCAGTTCTATCTCTTTCAGTTCTATCTCTTTCAGTTCTATCTCTTTCAGTTCTATCTCTTTCAGTTCTATCTCTTTCAGTTCTATCTCTTTCAGTTCTATCTCTTTCAGTTCTATCTCTTTCAGTTCTATCTCTTTCAGTTCTATCTCTTTCAGTTCTATCTCTTTCAGTTCTATCTCTTTCAGTTCTATCTCTTTCAGTTCTATCTCTTTCAGTTCTATCTCTTTCAGTTCTATCTCTTTCAGTTCTATCTCTTTCAGTTCTATCTCTTTCAGTTCTATCTCTTTCAGTTCTATCTCTTTCAGTTCTATCTCTTTCAGTTCTATCTCTTTCAGTTCTATCTCTTTCAGTTCTATCTCTTTCAGTTCTATCTCTTTCAGTTCTGTCTCTTTCAGTTCTATCTCTTTCAGTTCGATCTCTTTCTCTTTCATTTCTATCTCTTTCAGTTCGATCTCTTTCTCTTTCATTTCTATCTCTTTCTCTTTCATTTCTATCTCTTTCGTTTCTTTCCCTATCTCTATCTCTATCTCTATCTCTATCTCGATCCTTTTCTCTACCTCTGTAATCTCTCCTATTTCTAAAACTTCTATCCCTATCTTCTTCATCATAAACTGCACCTGCTCTATTTGCTCTCGCACTTCTGCTTATGTAGTTTGGTGAGGCTCTCTTTGGATTGCTTCCTTCATTGCTAATAGAATCTTCACGATCTTCAATTTCACTTTCAGCATTATTCGTAGAAATTGCATTATTGTTTCTCCCATTACGACCAGAATTCAACTTATTTGTATGTAGTCTGTTTGCAAGCTTTGCAGGAGGAATCATATCCTTGATATGACGTAAGGCTTCTACATAGAGAGGTGGAAACCATGAAGGAGTTCCATCAGGGAAATAATACGAAGCATAATCTGCAAATCTAGGTTGTACAAAACCTACTATAGTCCCAGTTTCAGGTTGTATCTCTAATCCTGCCGTTTGTATATCTACACCAACCAATTGACATATCATTGCTAATATATCTTCGTTAATAATACCTCCACGGCTCCAATGAGGGACAATATGATCCAGTGCAACATGAAGTTCTCCATGTAAAGGTAAAGGTACCACATATAATGGTCTTCCATCATACTTTTTTGCAAAACTAGCTGAAATTCCCTGTAATGCCTTTGGAGAACTTTCAGGATTTACATATTCAATTAAGCAAATTCCTAAAGATCTTCCATCTTTTGGACGTTCAATAATTCTAATTGCTCGCAAAGTTCCAAATTCCATAGCTAATTCACGAATTTGGATGTCATTTATCCACCACATAAGGTTAGATATAACAATGATTGAGCCTACACGTGTTACAACGCCTCCACTAGATATATCTACAGGAGCTCTCTCAGACAATTCTGGTGGAGGGCCCAGAAAAATTACCCGGTCTTTCCTACTCATCATCAAACTCTTTTGGCACTTTGATTGGACTCCAGAATTAACGGTAGCCTTAACATAGGGCAATGAGTGGTAACTTCTGCTATTCACCTCGTCAGCAAGTATTAAACCTCCTGCATCATCCAGTTCATCCCCATCTACATGCATATTACTATCCTGCACTCTCTGATTTTCCTCTTCAATAGCGATATTGTCGAAAGTTTGAGCTGGTTTCTCCTCTTCGATTGTTTCCTTCTGTCCCCTGTCTTCACCTCCTGTCTTATCTGTGCTAATTGGGACTACTCCTAAGCCTGCATACCATTCATCATCATCTATGGTGTCATTATCCCTTAATTTGTCCATTTTCTCCTTTACTACAACTATTAACTCCTAATCTATAGACCGTATATGATGTAGTAGATTAGTAATACCTACTTGTACCCCGTTTCTTTTCAGCGGTAATACATACAATACAGCTTTTCTACTTTTTGACTGGTTACAGTAGGTCTTTTAAACGACACTATTTTAATTGTCATTATTATGCATATTAAATGTATCTCGATAAGAAATATGAGAGATGTAAGGAGGGAGATCTAATTATCCTATTTGGGGGATATGAAACTATTTTACAGGTAAAATTAGAGGCAAACAAGCGTGTTCAAACTAAATCAGGAGTTTTTTTACATAACGACATTATAGGTAGCATATATGGTAGTAGAGTATGGGATATAAGTAAATGTAAATGGATGGCTATCCTTAAACTTTCACCAGAGTTCATCTCCCAAAGCTTAAGATATAGGACCCAAATTATATATCAAGCAGATATTTCTTTGATAATTGTTTTATTAGATGCATCTCCTGGGAAACGCATTATTGAAGCAGGTACTGGAAGTGCTTCTTTAACTGTATCTTTAGCTAGATCAACAGCTCCTAATGGAACTATATTTACCTTTGAATATGACAAGGAGCGCTATGAAGAAGCTGTAAAGGATTTTGAGAAATACCAGATTTGTAATGTTGTATGTGAACATCGTGATGTATGCTCATTTGGTTTTAAAAATCAGAATATTAATGATCATTCAGCTGATGCAGTTTTTTTAGACCTCCCATCTCCATGGAATGCAATCTGTAATGCCAATGAAGTACTTGTAAAAGGAGGTAGAATTGTTATCTTCTCGCCTTGCATTGAGCAGGTAATGAAGAATTGTACTGAATTGAACAAATCGAAATATATTCAGATTCGAACATTTGAAGTTCTTTATAAACCATGGGGGATAGTTCGTGGAATTTTAAAGAAGTTCCCAAATCAAGGATTAAGGTATCAGCTACCAACAAGAGGACACACTGGATATTTAACTTTAGCTATAAAGCCCACTATATAGTATTATCAAAAATCTTAATATTGGTTCTCTTGTCTCTATACATCTGTATTTCACTACATATACTTCTATTTTATTTTATATCATAATATTTAGCTTAAACAAAAATTTGAAATATAACTCAGTATGCATCACTTAGGCGGTTTATGCATCTATTTGATGGGGATGTTTATATCTTGTGCTAATTAGGTAAATCTCTATGCATTGTAACTAGATACTTATAACTTATAAATAGAAGATTTAGGTTGTAAAATAAGTTATTTTATCATGTCTTGAGTGACATATTTTGTAACGAGGTTTAGCTATGATTGATATACAGATTATTTCTCGTATGACAATAATATACAATCTATATTGTAGAAGAACTATCTAGTGTATATATAACCTAGTTTCAAAATAATTTATAAACTGAAAGTTTGCATGCATAACTGTTTCCAAACTGTAAGAACTTCTTACTTGCGTGGTTAATTGCGGTTGACTTCCATTTAGTATTTTAGTTTGGAATATTATAATACTGAACTATGGAGAATAATGCTATAACTCAATTATACCGTTCCATACAATTTAGAATCTTGAAATTTGCAACACCTAATTTAAGATATTACTTCAAGAGCAATGTAAGTTTTGACTAACTAAAATTTTATATTAAACTTCATTTTAAAAATTCTTACTAAATAATATTAGTGTCGTATGATATTCCGAGATTTTATGAGAATTAAAAATAAGAAAGAAAGCGAAGTTAAGGATTTTTTGCAAAGAATGAATGAGTATAAGAATATGATTGAGAGACAGTCTATTATTGATAGTATGTACTATAAGGGAGTTCTGAGATCAGTACGATAATAGCTTGTTAGGCTTTAAATTTCCTATATTTCCTTAAGAAAATGTAAATAATATTGGTTCTTGGATAGTCAATAGCTATAAAATCAAGTTTGTTTGCTTTTTACACGTTCCTAAACCCGCTTTTATAACATTTTGTTCGCTTGATATTAAACATAAATCCTGGATTCTAGTTTGAGTAGATTTTAGCAGCTTTATAGGTCTTTTTTATACTACAATACTGAGTTCTCTCTCAGTTCTATATTATGACTTTACCACAATTCCCAATATCAGGACTAGAACAATGGAGGGTGCATATACAGAATTCTATAACATCTGACGCAATTAAGAATGGATATACTAAATTAAATATTCTGGATTCTCTCAACTTTGAAAAATTATCTCTTGATTCAAATGAGATGTGCCAGCATAGTGTGATGTACACTTCGTGTGATATAAGGGAATTAGCAATGCAATGCAGTGATGAAAATAATGAATACATTGTAATGATACTCAAATTGATATTTCATAAGTTTCTAGAGCTTTTAAAGATATCAAATGATCTACCTGAATTTTTATCTTCTAGTAATAGTTCAAAATCTAAGGAATGGATTAGATGCAGAACTGTCCACGTAAACTGCCACAGTTTACCACTATCAACTCCCGGTGATTGGTTAAATTGTGATGATATAGAGCACATGACACATAATAATGCAGACCCTCTGTATTTTCATGATATGTTCTATATATGCATCCCTATTCGTCTTAAACATTCTTGTACTCACGAAGATCAATCCCGAGAAAGTGTTAATATAGTGGCTCAAAAAGAAATGGCTATTCTTTTAACAAAGCAATTTGCAGATTTATACAATCATATTATCAATATGAAACTTAAAGAGAATGAATATTTGCCTTTGAATATAGATAATTGGGCAAAATATTATCCTGCAAATTCTCTTCGAGTGGGACTTTTTACAACCCTAAAAGTTTCAACACTTCACTTATATCGTTTGAATCCGACAATATTCACTTCTCCTCTTTTCATTCATCCTTTAAAACTGAATAATTGCTCTTCTTGTAGTTATGCCTGGCTGCGAAAGAAGAAATTTAAGACTGACACTTTAGTTAAGAAGATAAAAAAACAAAAGTTAGATGAAAATATAACGTCAACTAATAACAATATAAATACAGTAGAAGCTCATATTTTGGCACTTGAAACAAAAAACCTTGTATTTTTGAATGGTCCTGAAGTAAATAGAAATAATATAATTATACATAGAGCTATAAAAACTAGAATAAATGGTACAAGTACTAATAACCAACAGCCACAATATGTTGGTGAGATTGGATGGCCCGGAAAAACAGCTAATGAAACTATAGACTCAAAGTACTTAATTGGTTTTAGTAATTTAGATTTTGTGGCTGTTGGAGTTTTAGAAACTGATGAAAAATCGAGCTCACCAAATATAGATAATACTAGCACTATAGAAAATTGGAATCAAGGTGGAGAGATAGCACTCAAATTTAAAGGTAAAGATCTTGAAATAGTAGGAATGGTGATTGATGACTATATTATACAAGAGAAATGTATTGATAATTTAGATAATGATACTACAGAAGGTCCAACAATATTAATTCGTCTTTGTAGTAAATATTCAGTAATTCCTTACTTCGGATTAAGAAGCCTATTAAGATTTCATGATTCTCTTGTTTATAATAGTTCGGCTTTAGGTATAGCTAGCAATAATCAAAGTAAACAAATGAATATATCAGTGCATTTATTATGCTGTATCTGCAAATTTCTCACAATTAGAGAGTTTGCAATGTTTCGCTCAATATGTCGCAGTCACTGCAATCGTATAATATTTAATTCTTATATACATGAAATAGCTCTGGAAGAGAAAGATCTCTATTTGCCTATACTTGGACAACTATATCCTTATCTGTCCAAAGCAAAATCTATAAGAGTTCTTCAATCTCAAACATCATCTTTTGATAATATGCAATTAATACCTCCTATTGTTATTCAATGCCTCGCTGCCTATACTCCTAGAGCAAAGAAGATGATTTTTTCAAATCACTCACCTGCAAATTTAGCAAAAATAGTTTCTAGAGCATGCGGAAGAAAACCTGAAATGATTGTACTAACAAAGAATGTAAATATAGTTAATGACGATGGAGAAGAGGAAGATGAAGGATTGAATAGAATTAACTTAATAGATAATATAACTCAAGAGGAAAGAATCTCAAGAACTGATCAAGAAGAGAGTGCCGGAAATTCTGACTTAGTCGATAGAAATGATAATATTAATAACGAAAATATTGAAAATAATGTAACTAATAATAGTGGTAACTTATTTGATAATAGTGAAGGTGAAAATAATTTATATAACCCTAATACACATGGAACCCAATCAGAAGTTGTCTCACAGCAACTAAGTATGCCAACTGTTCCACAACCTTCTCCTGCAACAACACCTAATATACAACCTCATATTGCTGAATTATCACTTCCAAATCTTATTGAAATCCATATTATTGGAATAATTGAATCAATATCTATTATACCAACTAGTATTTTCCGCATACCTGCTACTGCACCTTTTAGAAAACTTGTGAGATACTTTAGAGATGTAGTCTCCATTCATGAGGGTATTGTAGACTTCTATATAGTAAGATATGGAATAAAGGATCGATTGATACCTGATTTAACTCCTATTGACTATGGGATTTTACGTGGTCCTGCAGTCCTGCACGCAATAGGTTATAAAACATTACAATATTCTCAAAAAATTTGGATCTCATTATTCCTCGTAGGTTCTAGAAATTTCCCATATTTGGCTAAACTACGTTTTAATGCATCTATGAGTACTCCATTTTCTAGACTAGCTGATAGCTATTCTAGAAATGTTAATATTGCCGTTTCAGATGTAATTTTTTATTACAAGGATGTCGAGATAGACTTGAGCCTCTCTCCTTTTGATTATAATGTTAGAGAAAATGATACTATTGAAGTCTCATTAAGAGGAAGGTCTGGATGTCAGTAATTGCAAAACTAGTTTAATCTTAATTTTGTTGTCCTGTAGCACTTTAAGTATAACACGTATACACATAGCGCTAAGTTTATATTTGGAGCTGCTGTTTCTATTATAAAGGTTTTAGCTTCAGTATTATTAGAAAATGGAAGAACTTAAGTTTAATGTGGAGACTGTTAATTTAGATGGAGATAATGATATAGAACTAATGAACATTAAAGCTATTGGAGAAATGGTGCCTCTAAAACCAACTTCAAAAGATGCTAAGGATAAGAATAACCAGGAAAATTTGGATTCATCATCTGATTTAATCTCAAATATTTTAAATTTAATAAACCCAATCTATTGGACAAGTACTAAAGGTTATTTTGATGTAACAACAAGTGAAGTTAAAAGACGTATAGTTAAGAGTTTTGAAATTTCTAAGGATAAGAATAGCCTTAATCATATTTGGCGTGGAATAACGAATAATAATATAACTTTTCAAGATGATAAGGGGGATTTTGAAATGTTCTATTGTAAAAGTTTAGATGAATCAAAAAAAAGCGATTTATATGGACCATTATGGATAGGAGTTACACTGTCACTTATTATTGGCATGTATTCAAGTATACTACCACGAATTGGTACAAATTATATGATGCCTGCTGAAATAGGTAAACTCCCATCCTCTTTCTCTATCATATTTTCTTATATAATGGGTTCTGCAATTTCCAATTACTTTTTTCTTTGGTATAAATGTGATTATACACCACTGACACTACTTTTGAGTATATATGGATATAGTTTAAGTCCTCTAGTACCAGGATTTATACTATATATATTTTTGCCAATGAAGTTCTTAAATTGGCTTGTACTAATTTTTTGTTATTCAATAAGTATTTTGTTTAGATATGACTCTCTATATATCAAGGGAAAAAAGCAGCATAATGGTTTAACATCATTGAGTGTACTAATTATACCCGATTTAATACTATTATTGGCTTTGAAGATATTTATCATGAATTACTGAGTGATATATATATTTCTGATTTAAAGAAGTATATTATAATACCTAGTACTATAGTGATATAAATATGGCATAGTTTAAAAGTTATTGTGCCTGAATAGTACAGACCCAGCATACTTTAACAATATTTGAACACATATATCGAACTTTTGCCTCTAATTTTCTATTTCTATTGAAGGAATTTAAATAATTAGAGATTTTTTCAGCTCTCAAATTTTCCAGCCTTATGAATTCTCTAACTAATTTAGTTGGAACTAGCTTCAATATTCTAAGCTTAAACCTAGGTATTACAACCAAATCATGGGGGCACAAAGGACTTCCAGGCCTTATATCTTTGCTCAAATCTAATATATTATCGGAATTGTTAGTAAAAACCCTTGAATTTCCATGACCTGTTTTTTCGCTCTGAGTTTCTAAAATTAATTTTTCAATTTGAGCTTCAATGTCCTTAAATAATAATTGCCGTCTTTCACTTTTAGGTTTCTCCTTACTTTTTCTATTCCATTTATCTATATCATATTCTTTAAGAATGTTATTGATGACTTTCACATTTAGCACACATATTTCTTCTTGTTTATTATGATTTGGCTCATAATAGTACATTTCGGAGATCAAATCTAATTCACTTAAGCTTATTTGCAAAATGGCGTATAATTCTTTTGAGCATGAAGAACAGATCATATCCTTTAATATTAGTGGATTCATGCCAATTAAACCTGAGTTTTTTAATATAATTGAATCTTCAAATAAATTAATGTTTTGGATCTTCTGTTTTTCAACTTCAAGACATTCCAGTAGGCTAATGAATGCTTCTGGAGGAAATAGCTTTAAACGACCATTCCAGAAAGCTAGGGGGCTCAGTAAGATTTTTTTTCCAACTTCACAATGTATACATTGCATAGATGACAAATCCCATAAATCAGTTGTGTCTATTAACTCGCGATTCTGAAGATTCTTAATATTGTGATTGTCTCTCTTATATCTAAGTACAGTTTTACATATATCCATTCCATATATGAAATCACTCCACCAAGCACTCGGTACAGTAACGAATTCCAAGAAAGGGAAATTTGAAGCAATGTATTCATCATTTCCTTGGGATGCCTCAAGTACATATAACCATTTATCAGACCATTTCTTCAATGTAGGTTGCAGAACACAATCTCTCAAATATTCAACATGTTTTCTTCTAATATCGCATATATCTGATAAACACTTCAACTCAGCAGTAGATATTAAAGTTATCTGCTGAGGATAAAGTTTGGAACGATTTTCTTCTTTTTTAGGTAGTGGTGGGCTTGGAGCCAAATCTTCTGTCTCTTTAGTGCTATGAGACATTTTCAATTTTGGATCCCAATCCTTTCTTTTATATATAAGCATATAGCCAGTTTTACTTGTCATTCTCTTATTATCTTTACCTATAGTCTTAGGGTACCACTCTTGAACGTCCTTGTCATTAAAGTGTACCCAGTTCCAGCGTTTTCGAAGTTCATGATCTATTTTGCATTTACAATATGATATTTTGATGTTTTGGATTTCATGGGATGAATGTGAAACATCAAATTTATGTTTAGTAACTAATTTACTTGATTTTTTCGTTATAGCTTGAGAATTTTGTTTAAGTTGTTTGCATTCTTGAACTACTTTCTCAATATTCTGACCCAGAAAATTGGATTTATTACTTGGCACACCTTTGTTCTCTGGGGAGGAGGGTATCAATTGTTGATTTCTCATAATTAGATTTTGATTATCGTTATATTGTATAGATTCACACTCAGAAGGGAGATTTTGTCTTAAATTTTCATGAACCACTGTTCCAGAATATAATTTTGTGCATTCTGTATGAGATTCCATTTTCATTCCACTTGTTTTCTCTGAATCAAATCTTTCATTTATAAATTCCGTTTCTTCCTGACCATCTCCTCCTTTCAGTCCCCCATCCTTGAATTTTATTAAAGGTGATGATACTGTTCTAGAGTTATTTTTTGGAGTTATCTCACGATTTTGTGTGTTAGTTATATTATTAACAGGGTTACTATTCAGGTTTCTTGTCTGCTGGAATATCACTTCACCTTGTCTGATTTCTTGAATATGCTCTAAGTTTTGCATATCTTGTAAATTTTGCCCAAAAAGATTGGGTGTGTTAACTTGTAGAGCAATTCCATGTTGAAGTTGAGGTGACTTCAAAGGGTCAGCTACAGAATTTATATTTAACATCGGATTTCCCATCCTGTAAGTCGCTCCAAGGTTTAGTAAAGAAAAATGAGTATTTTGGCCTTGGTAAAAGAGTGGTTGTTGAACAGTAGATTGATCTGCATGAGGTATAGATGAAGTTTGATAGTTCAGAAGTGGATTCAAGAATCTAAATACATTAGGATTTGAATTAAGTGGCCAAGAATAAATACCAGATTTTATGTAAGAATCATCCTGAGGTACTCTCTGTATAGTAGACTTTTGTAACTTCGGACTTGCAGCTAGTGTAGATTGCTGTGAAGAATCTACAATCGTTGAATCTTGGGAAGATTCCAATATATTCGTCACATCAGATTCAGAATTCTGTATATATTCTTTTAATATTGAAGGTTGTTTAGCTTCATATGTAACTTCAGATTGAGAAAGGTCTATTTTAGGAGTCTGTGAATGTTCAGAGATAGTATATATTGATTTTGAACTTTGAAATATAGGGGAATAACAGCTCGATACATCTGGATTTAGTAGTGTTGCATTTCTACGTTGTAGTTCATGCAACATTAATAATGCATAAAGTTTATTTTGACTCATATGAGGTTCAGCTGCAGTTGGGGTTAAGGGTTCAGTTCTTAACATTTGGTCTACAGATTGTAATTTCTCTGAGAGATCCAAATTCAATGATTGATTATATTTTAATTGAGACATGAACTGAGCTAGACGATATTGTGCCATAAGTTCTACAGGAGCAGAGCTTGGAAATACCTCTACTTTTCTGCGACTCACAGCCTCATTTCCGGGGAGAACAGATTTCTGTTTCCTTTTTTTAATATCTCTAGGGTGTTCTAAGTTTGAAGACTTTTTTTGTTCATGTTTCATATTATTCCCAGGTTTTACAGGCTGGGACTCTATATTGGATTCTGGTGAAAGGTTTGAGTTTAAAGAATCCTTTAGGTTACATTCGTTATCTAAAATATCACATCCTAAAGTTTCAGGATTCATTAAAATTTTTTTATGAGAGTTCTTCCCATATTTCTTATATTTTGATATTTCCTCAGAAATACTTGATATATTTTGAAAAGTAGAAGATTTATATGTTGATTTAGAAGATAATTTTGCTTTAGTTCCATTTACATTTATTTTATAAGGACAATCTTCTGCTTGACAAGGTGACACGAATTCAAAATCTTTTAAAGAAGCAGTGTAATGACCACTCATTGCAGATTGTCCTTGGTGTTCTAAAATACCAATAAACTCATATTGAAGCATTTCATTTGGTAAGGTATCAATGTCATAAACCTGCGAATATATTATTTCATTATCACTATAGATATTGGACTTATTGTTTAGTTCCTGTTTTACTTTTCTTTCAATACGAACTTTATTACCACAATAAGGTTTAATATTTAAATCCATAGGAAAGTCTACTGGTAATGATAACTTTTTTCTTGTAAAGGAACAAGGGTCATAGATATATCTCTGTAAACAAATATGTAGATAAGGAGGTAGTTCTCGTAATGTACAGTGCTTAATAGCATCAGTTTTGTATCCACAAAGTTCGCACATATACTGATTTTCCCCTGTTAAACGTTCATGTCTAAAGAAATTATCAAAAGCTTTCTCCAAAGTTACACAACTAGAACTTTTTTTATCTCCAGATTCATCAGAAACAAAAGTTACACAGTTAATATCTTCACCAATTAAACTCAAGTCTTTGATATTATTGGAAGTATCAGAAGTCATAATATTGTTAAGTAGTATTTGAAGTCTAATTTCATAGAAATGATCTAATATATGAGTTTTGTTGAAACAAGTTTGACATTCTACATAGTAATCCAGCGTGCCACGAAATAATTTAGGGATAAAATTCGAATAGGAAAATTTTGATATTTGAGAATATTCAGGATTAGTATGTGAATTATCTGCAGAACTAGTATTCCCAAATTCAAGAAAATTATCTAGTAGTTTCACATGATTACTCTGTGTATTAGTATTAGAACTATCTAATAAGATCTCAGAAACTCCTAAATTATTAGTATTCTCCAATTTGTCTTTATTTAAAATTTTCTCCAATACCTCAATTTTATCTTCAAATAGGCTCAGAAGTAGAGCTGCAAATTCAGTCGCATCCTCTTGGTTCTCAGTACTTATCTTTAAAGCTTTAGCAAATGTAGAAGGATCTACAACTGGATGTTTCCCACTTTCCATTAATAAAAAAATTTTTTGAAGTTCACTTAATGCAAGTAGAGAATTCCTAAGTTTTGATGTGCTATTATAACTAGTACTCTCATAATTATCTTTCATTTTATCTTTTTTGTATTCAATATTCTTACAAAAGCTATCTTTCTCAGCTTTTGAAGGGGTTGCCATACAAGTTAAAAAACTCTCCCCACTTTTTAATTTAGAATAAGGATATAACGTAGATTTTGTACAATCTGTACCTTCTATAAGGTTATCAGTAGAGTCTACGAGGGAATCACATGGAATTTGCAAAAATTTTGATCTAAAATCCAAATTCATAAATAAATACTGAAGATAAGACCCCATATAACATGTAGCTCCCAAATTACGAATCCCAGAGTATTTATAAGTAGACTTATATAAGTTTATATGTTCCTTAGGAGTTACCTTTACAGAAGTTGCATCTCTAGAAATTTCATCGCTTAATTTAAACCAATTTTTAATTGATCCCTTTCTCCAAATACCTTTTGTGTTCTTAAAGGACTTACAATGTATATCAAGTAGACTAAATGGATTTTTATTTGCAATAGAATCATATAATTCTAGATTTGGGCTATAAATGTTATATACATAAAGACCCATAAGCATTTCTGTTATCACACCATTAGGAATTTTCTTAAAATCTAAGTAATTTATGTGATTTATTTCACTGGAACGCATCTTCCCTAGTATTATTGTCAATTGTCAGCCCTTTATAGTGCATTCAGTCAAAGATACTTGTAAAATTAAAATCCCCACAAGTCATTTCCTGTGGTTATACAATCCTCCAAATATATTAAAATGATTAATTTTTGAAAATCAACCCAATCACATACATTAAATGAACCCAAACCCCTTAAATATAAACCCTTACAGTACCTACAAATTCTACAAAGGAACACGTTACATATAATGCGCCAGCGGCCGCGATTGGCTCTGTATTTAGAGACTCAAGATTAAATAAAAGATTATCAGGGTTAAATTAAGAGGATAGAAGTAGTTAATATATAACTAATGCACTAAGTGAACTACAATTTCAAATAAATTCAGTGAATAGTTTGTGATATCACAAGTGATGCATAATTATCCCATATTCTTAACAGAGGAATGTAATGTATTAAAGTACGTATGCTGCATAGCGTCTTGTGCTGTTATTCGTTTATTTGGATCAAACATAAGCATTTTACTTAGTAGATCAATACCTGCAGAATCCAAATTTGGGACAACAGAACTCCACTGTTTAGCTTCAAATGTTTGGAATGTCCTTTGTTTCCAGAGTGGTAACTCCTGAACCTGAGGCCAGATTGTTGGATTTGGGGTCCCTAAAACAGAGAAAATCTTTAAAAGTTGATCTTCATCCGAAGTCCCTGGAAAAAGAGGCTTCCCATTAGACATCTCTGCAAAAATACACCCTATACTCCATATATCTACTGAAGTAGAATATTTTTTACTCCCCATTAATACATCTGGAGCTCTATACCATAGAGTTACAACTTCATGAGTATAACTTCTTACTGGTATCCCAAAAGCTCTTGCTAAACCAAAATCAGCTAGTTTAAGAGCACCATCATTATTAATAAGTAAGTTTTGAGGTTTGAGATCTCTATGTAATATCCTATGTTGATGGCAATGAGCTGCACCCCTTAAAAGTTGATATAAGTATGATTGAACTAGCTTTGGTTCCAAACCATGAGAATTTGCATCTAAGATCTTCTTCAGATCTTTCTCCATAAATTCAAATACCAAAGTTAATCGTCTTTCAGAATGCATCACATCACATAATCTCACTATATTAGGATGATGAAGCTCCTTTAATAGAGAGATCTCTCGAATAGCTGTCGAAGGAATTCCTTCATCCTCTGCTTCTAAACGAATCCTTTTTAATGCTACAATTCTTCCTTGGGTATCCTGCGCTTTATATACTACTCCATAAGTTCCTTCTCCTACCTTTTCTAACTTTTGATATTTCTCCATAAATATATGTCAAAAGTATACAATAACAAAAAGGATTAGGTTCAGTTAGCTTCACAGCAATCTTAGAATTTATCCTTTAACCATAAACTACTTATCCACTTAATTATATTGTCTAATATTTTAAGTAAATTCTAGAATAGATTTGAACAAGCATAAGCTTTGAAATTTTACATTGAGGGTGGGATTATTACATGGCGCTCGAAGTAGTCTTGCAAAACGTGACTAAATATATACTAATAATCAAATATTGAATATTTATATACAAATTCCACACTATTTTAAAATCTGTAGTAAAATATTTTGAATAATTTATGATAAGTGTATATTGGGTATCTGAGATTAAATTACTTTAATTTAGTAATTGTTAAAACCCTAATTAAGCGGTCATATTAGTCTGTCAATATCCTTATAGAAATTTCTTGGTAAGCCCTATAGGTTTAAGAAATGACAGACATTTTAGGTAACCCATTAAAATCATTTAGAGATGACTTATGGTTAGGCAGATTTGTCTTATCTCCAACATTAGCTCTTGAATATTTTTTCTTATCTCCATTTCATGATCCAAATAGCTTGAATATGCAAAGAAAAATGAATCAGCTGTCTTGCGAGTAAGTGTACTCCTAAATGACTTAAATAGGCTTATTTTACATAAATTTGTTTTATATTTTTTTTTAGAGAAGTTGAAGGTATAGAGTATAAATTAATATATGTAAATGAAGAGGGCTTAGATCGTATTTCTCTTCCACCCGGATCAACTTGGATAGTCCCAAATCAATTTGGAATATTTATTATTCAAAAATTTCTAATACAATATCAACGAGAAGTTCCTTTACAATTGTATTATATTATTGCTGGAACTATTTATGAGGCTCCAAGTTTAAGTAGTATTTTTTTGCATCGTGTTGCAGAAGCTTTCAGAAATCTAGAGATAACTTTTGATCTAATTAAAGGGATGTCTGAATTCAGTTTAAATGAGGGTTATAACTGGAATTCAAAATTAAATAAAAGAAATTTAGATAGCAAAATAGATTCTGAGCCTTTAGGTAAGTCTGAATGAAATATGTGAAAAGATTATTATTTCTCTAAGTTTCTCTAAATAATATTGAAATCTATGTAGTAACTTTATCATGTACTCCTAATACCTATCAAAAAGTAGATAATGTGTTAGTATCAAATAAAAAAGCTCTTTTAGAGATTTTATCAGTAGATCCAAAGGAATAGTTAGTATTTTTGTAGATGGTTATTCTTACAAGAAGATATTTAAAAGACAAACATTCTAAGATTTAAATTTAGATTTTACCCAGAAAGATAAGCAGAAAAGGGGATTTGTTGGAATGTGATTAGAATTTGAGGATTTTAAAGAAGTAAATTTAAATATTTTAGAGAAATTCTATATATCCAACCTAGGCTTTGTAATGAGTTATTTATTGCCCGTATAGCGCCAACAAGATGATAAACAAGACGAAATCTGTGTGTATATAAAGTAAATACTAACCTAATGGATAAGAAGAGATAATAAATTAGAGGTAACTAGAAAGTAATTCTATTGAATTTTTAGCATATATATAGCTTAAAATATCAATCTTACAACTGAAAACTAAGAGTAATGGTACTCAAATTTTCCAATGTATCATTAGCTCTTGCAGCCTCTCTTTTTGTTACACAGGCTACTTTAATATATCTTTGGATGTATAAGTATAGCCTCTTATTTTTAATTTTTTTAATTGGAGATGGCTTATTACTTCTGAATTTTCTCTTGAGGAGACATGAGAACAATAGTGCAACAGCAGGTGGTTTACAATGGTTTTGGTATAGTTTGGTATTAACTTTGAAGACAATATTTCTTGTGTGGTACAAACCTGATGAATTGTCTATGAATATGTCTTTAAAATACTCATTACCTTATCCAATATTTCCTACATCAGTTTTCCCTATAATTCTATTTATTACTCCAGCCATATATATATTATTATCATTTAGAGCAGCTCCTCAACTATATGGATCACCAATTTATGTACTATCTACAGAGGGTTTGTTACATTCAGACTTAGTAACTCATGTATTGTTAGATTTAATTGATATAGTGGTACAAATACAACATGAACAATATCCAATATCCGTTATTATAAATTCACCTTGGATATATCTTTATGCAGGGATGATTTTGATTATAGTACTATTTTTCCATGGATTGTCATTTCCAACAAGTGGTAGTGGTGAATATACACCTTTTTATCATAAAGGAGGAGATGTTTATATTGTTCGTAAGCATGCTGCATTAGTTGGAATATTTCTTGTTGATATTCCATTGTTAATTCTTCGAATTTATATATGGTTAACATTCCCTGTAATTCCTGGCTTTAATCCCTGGATTATGAAGAATCTTTTATTTATTCCCTTACAGATTGTTCGATTAAATCAATGTAGACTAGCTGAGAAAGAAAGATCAAAAAATTCTCAAAGAGCTTCTTTCTTTGATGATCTTGGGATATCACGAGAAGATACTCAAAGTAATCCTCCGATTATTCCTGCAACTCGTGGAATGCCCCAATTACATATTGGGAGATCAAAAACAATGGACTTAAGAAATCCATCACTTGAATTAGTTACGCCAGGAATTAATATGAACTTTGATAATACTTCAATAAATACCCTTAAACCTGATCATTCTCAACAAACTATGAACCTTCATTCTTATCAAAGATCTCTTTCTAATATTCTTTTCCGTCAAAAAGCAAGCAAGACTACAGTAGAACCTCTTAATAACTCACTTCTTATAAATAATCAAGTCCCAAAAGATGGGCCTATTCCACCTGAAACAACTCGTGAAGTTAAGGAATCTTTTTCACAACCTGATATACGCTCAAAAGAAATTAATAATGAAATAATGGATATTATTAAAGATGTCAAGATTAATAGGAAAATCCCCCCATACGGATTTAGTATTAAAGTTATTCTTAAACAGATATTTTATATATTTCAAAGAAGTGGTCAATCTGCTTATCTAGCTTGTTTTCTTGACAATTCTTTAGAGCTTTCCCAATTTCAGAATATTAGACTTTCATTGGCATTCATAATTCCACTTATATCCCAAATTATTATTGTTATTTTATGTAGAAATACAAATTCCCAAGATCCTCAGAGTCAGTGTTATTCAACTTGGTTTTTCCCATACTTGAGTAATGCCAAACATTCCAATACTGCACCCTGTAGTGCTGGATATATAGGTATAGTCCTAATAAATGCAATTGGTTATATAATCCTTTGGTATGGTACCTGTGGAGTTGTGGAGATAATAGGAGGAGCTTTCTACCAAATGGTTATTCTTAATTCCTTTTTTTTTGTTGTTCATACAATTAGAAATTCTACATATATAGATCCATATTTATCTAGAAATGGAATTGATGTTGCTTACATTTTAGTACTCCTTTGTATGTGTCCTGCAGCTTTGTTACTCTTGTTTAATTACTTTCCTTTATCAAGTGCTTTCCTAGGACGCAAATTTCTCCGCTTTGCAAGTCCAATAGGGAAAAAACAATGGTTACATAATAATGCACCTAGTCCTAATACTCCTAATCAGCCTAATATTGGATTAAATAATAAGCGAATATCTCGCGGATATACCAATGAACACTGTAGAGAAGATGAACTTGGTTTTATAAGTACAGGATCTGTACTATTACTATTAAATTGCAGATATGGACTTGCTCCAGTTAGTCTTAATGAATTACTAATAGGTCCTGATACAATAAAAGGAATTCGTCTCACAGATATTCTTCTAGGAATTTTATACAGAGATATTTTATTTCTACTTGTTACGAGAGGAACGATGCTTTGCATGTGTTTTACTTGGTTCTCACTTGCATCCTTTTTAGCTCATATATTAATAACATTAATTTATGGTATTACGGCTCACACAATCAGATTATTATCTCTTAGGCGATATGAACTTAAGATCTTATTTCAACAAGTTCTTAAAGAAATAACATATGGCGAAAACACTCAGCCATATAACCAATTAGTGCCAAATTTCTTAACAAATACATTAGGAACTCAAGGATTACGTAGAAATAAAGTTATTAATGAAGAATGGAGGAGTACTTTAACTAGTTCAAATATATTACAACCACAAATTATTAAAGAGCCTACAAAAGATAATTTTCCTACTATACAAAGTATTGCACAGATTAGTCAACCTTTCATATCAGCCTCAGATATTATAAAGAAATATTGGGAATCAGGTTTCTTTTCTTCACCTGGAAATATAGTTTTACCATCAGCTTTAGGTAGTATTCCACTTTAAAATTTAGAATTTAAGCATTCCTTATTTATCAAACATTTTAGGTCACTTCTGGATCCTATAAATCCAACAATAGACTTTGTTGGCGCCTACCTCACAACCATCATAACAAAGTAAATATATGTCTCCTTGAGTTTAATTTTCGAAACCACACAATCTTGACTCACCTTCGGGTGAGTCTAAATTCTAAAATTGGCTTTAAAAACAGAGAAGATTAGCAAACCCCTGCGTAAGGCTGGTTTCATGAGCCGATAGGTATAACCAATTTTTTTTTCCTCTTTATCCTGACATACTCAATAAGATAGCTACTTAAAATCTAATCTCTAATACCTTCCTAAAAACCTTAACTTCTAAGTATGATATATGATAGTTTAAATAGTGTAAAACCTTAGTCATATACATTCCCATCAGAAACTCTATATAGAAGTTATATTATAATCTGGGAAATTACTTAAAAAACTAACAAGATACTAGTAATTACTCTTATTATAGTATTATACTTTTGTATTTAAGTATTTTAAAAACGCGTCCAATTCCTGAGTGTCATGTCTTAAATTTACTTAAAATCATTTCATAAAACGACATGGCCTATACTGAATTCTTCAATTTATTTCTATAAAACTGCAAAAATGAAGTTAGAAATTTTGGGATCATTAAAACCAATAAATTCTATTATACAAATCGTATTATATGATGAAACGCTTATTATAGTAGGGTTTGGAAATGAAATTCGTCTTTATAATAATCTTTTAGAAAATATTTGTCCTTGTTTAATATATCATGAAGTTCACCATGTATATGGAATATCTACTGAATATGGAAATGACAGTAATTTTGTAGCTTATGGAATAGGAGGTGTTTTATGGGCTAAAATAATATCAAAAACATCTCAAAATGGTCAAAAGGATACAAGAATGGTTGAAATTAATCGTTTATTATTAAAAGATCGCATTTTAGCATGTTTTTATATTAGAGATCAAAAGTGGTTAATTGGGTGTGCTTCTGGAAATTTACAACTTTGTGATATTTCAAATGGTTGTGAAGTAATAACAGAGTTTTTTCTAGAAGAGTGTTCTACACTCTATTGTATGAAAATTATTTCTAAAAAAAATCATTTAGATTCTGTTACTATTATTGGGGGTTCAGCTTTTAGTAAAATTTTAATTTGGAATATTGATTTTACATATAAAAAACAACATACCCAGATAAATTTATCACAATGTCTGACTGGCCATAGGGGAATAATTTATTGTGTAACAGTTTCTCCTTGTGCTAATAAAATTATTTCTTGTTCAGATGATAGAGAAATTCGAATTTGGTATAGGCAAGAATTAATTGACAATAAGAAATCAAATTTCAGAAATATTGCAATTCTATTAGGACATAATGCCAGAATTTGGACTGTTGAGTGTTCATGGGAAAATGGATACATCGTGTCTACATCTGAAGATGGAGATTTATGCATTTGGATTATAAAACAAATGAAATTAGATTCTTTATGTAAAATAAAACCTTTAGAACAATGGTATAAGGTACATCAAGGACGTGGAGGAAGATGTATAGCTATTAGAGATATAAAATACGATAATAAAAAAAGTTGTGAATTTATTACAGGTAGTGAAGGAGGAGATTTGAAAATTTGGTCTTTAAATTTAAATCAGATAAATTTAACAGAAATTCCTAAACAAAAAGAAAATAACTATGGATATTATACAATTAAACCATATAATAGTGATAAATATTGGTTTCAAGGGACTCATTTCATAAATACTAAGGCACTAATTGCAGTAACTAGACAAGGAGAAATTTATTATGGACTCAGGAAGTATAATGATGTTTCAAATTGGAATATATTACCTATAGCACATGTCCCTAAATATATTTATTCATTATATGGGTCAGGTACTAATATTTGTATGGGATCCTCTAAAGGAGGAATATTTTTTTTTAAATTTGATGATATTACATGTACAATTACTTCTATATTATATTTCGAACACATTGGATGGATCCAAAATGTAGTTTATTCCCATATTATTGCAGTTCTTAAAGATTCAAGCTATATTATTATTGCCTCCGACTCAGAAGGTAATATAGGACTTTCATATATTTATAAAAATATAGAATATCAATCAAAAATTTTAGATACTAGTATGTTATCTAAATATGGAGAAATAAAATGTGTTGATTCTGTTTACAATTCTAATACTATTATATTAGCTTTAGGTACTGTACTAGGAAACTTCTATCTTCTAAGAATAAAACTTGAGGATATGAGTGTTAATTTATTAAATATTCAATATCAATGTCACAAAGGAAATGTATCCTCGATTAAATGGCTAAATAATAATAATTCTCTTAGAACAACAGGACAGGATGGAAGAATTATAGAATATATTGTAGATATAGCATCAAATCAGGCAAATATATCCATTAAATGGGTTCATAAATGGAAAAGTCCCTGCGAATATATCATTGATTGTTTTCAATCAGAATCTTATGGGTGCTTTGTAATTGGAGCTCTTAAACATAGCCTTATGTTATTTTCCTCTGATGAACCTACATCTTCTTCTTTTCAGCTAATTTTAAAGCAAAATTTTGGGGGAATTAAAAGATCTTTTTATACTAAGTTTTTGTTGCAAGGTACTAGTTTATGGTTTATAATGGTTTGGTGTTATAAACCTTCTATCAACATGTTAATTGTTGACTTAAATAAATTAAAATATATAGATTCATCTATCTTATCTATTAGCTTACAATTAAATTCGAATCCAATTTCAAGAGAGTTATACTCTTCTTGTTGGATCTCTTCAGATATTTTAGCTCTTGGTGGTGAAGATCACTATCTCCGTATATACAAAATAAATCAAAATAGTTCTTATTCAGATAATAACTTTAAAATATGTAAATCTATAAGAATGTTGCATCCTTTGAGAGATATAAAAGTTTTCAAAATCTCTGATCATATATATTTACTTATAGTTGTTGGAATAAAACAAATGTTAAATATATACAAAGTTACATATTCAAACTATGATTATAGATTAAAAACAAATAAATCTTCAGAAATAAATATAGTACAACTATTTTCAAATTTAGACCATATAATATGTGATAGTGATCATACTAAATCTCATTGTAGATACATCTGTTTAGATATATTATATTATTGGGATAAAGAACACATTATATCGTGTTATATTTTTGTTGGTTCAAGTAAAGGAGAAATAATAATATTCAGGTTCAAATATAATTTTAAAGAAAATTATCTTGCTAATTTAGAACTTGAAAATGATCTTTTAAAATTAGATTTTGTTCCTTTATCAATCAGATGTATATGGAATACTAAAAACCCTATTATATTAGTTGGATTGACAAATGGTTCTTTAAAAATATTTGAAGTTAGCTTTCAAGATTCGTCTATAAATTTACATTATATTAAAGATTTATTTCTTCATTCTTCTGGTGTTAATGGAATTTCAATAATTAGATATTCTGAGGACGTGGGTGTTATATTTGCTTCTGTTGGACATGATCAATGTTTAAATATAGCCTCAACAAATGGAAAAATATTTGAAACATTACATAATAATCATTTATCATCCATAAGGGATTGTTGTTATGATCAAAATAGTCGATTAATTTATACTATAGGATGGGATCAGAAGCTCCTTATTTATCGTATAGACAAAAATGATAGTATCATTAAAATTATGGACTTCTCAATATCAATATGGGATGTAGGTAAGTGGAAATTACATAAATATGTACTTAAAGTAAATTTAGACTTTTCTATTTTATTTCTATAGCCTCTATCAGACTTTCTCCAGATTTTAAATTATTGTGTATAACCGGTGGTGCGGGATCTACTGAAATATATAAAATATCAACCAGTTAAAATGAATAGGATATATTTCCTTTTTTTCTTTAGGGAATTCAGTGTCAGAGTCTGACATCAAATAGTTAAATTAAGACATAAATTTGAATATAATCTTTTAATACTAACAAATTAGCGAGATTTCTTTTACTCAAAGAGTCGAGGCCATGCAAAAATTCCCGCTGCAGTTTTACCGCCCCAAACACCCACAATGTCTATGTCGAGGGAAATAAATTTAAAACCCTTCGTTTTACATTTGTATTTATTTTTCTACCAAATAAGGAGCTAAATTATATTTCTAATTGCAATTGTGTAAGTTAATAGATTATACCGAATTGATCATATACATTATGGGGGATGTACTGCTTGGATGGAGAATTTTCTAACTGCTTTGCAGCTCTGTATGGCTATTAAACATCACTATAGTCTAATCGTTGTGCTATCTTTGGCAGTTTGTTTGAATATAACAAGGTTATGGATTATATATACTAATATTAGGTGTGGGAAATTCTTTAGGAGGACATATCTACAGATTTAGATGTGTCATTTTGGGTGATTGCAAATTGGACTTTGAAGATGGAGTGGGGTTTCTGAATTGTATATTGTTAAGCATTGGGATACATTTAAATTCATTAAGTATTTAAACTGAGGTACTTATTTAGTCATACTTAGTCATACCTTCTCAAAGAATTGGGGCTAAGTTGTACATTTTCTTTTTCCTAGAGAAGTGGTCATTTCGGGAGTTGTTTTTAGCTATAACTTTTATACTTATTTCCTTTTTTTTTTTCCTTTTTAGATCCTACTAATTATGCAGATTTTTGTGAAGACTTTAACGGGTAAAACAATAACACTTGAAGTTGAACCATCAGATACTATTGAAAATGTAAAGGCTAAGATTCAAGATAAAGAAGGAATTCCACCTGATCAACAAAGATTAATTTTTGCTGGGAAACAACTTGAGGATGGTCGGACTTTATCTGATTATAATATTCAGAAGGAATCAACTCTTCATTTAGTTTTACGTTTAAGAGGTGGTATGCAGATTTTTGTGAAGACTTTAACGGGTAAAACAATAACACTTGAAGTTGAACCATCAGATACTATTGAAAATGTAAAGGCTAAGATTCAAGATAAAGAAGGAATTCCACCTGATCAACAAAGATTAATTTTTGCTGGGAAACAACTTGAGGATGGTCGGACTTTATCTGATTATAATATTCAGAAGGAATCAACTCTTCATTTAGTTTTGCGTTTAAGAGGTGGTTCTTGCAATTAAATATTGGAATCAAGAGCATTAGAGAATCAAGTTTTTTGTTCCCTTTGTTTTTAAATTATCCATATTGTGATGTAATCAATTACGTTGGAAAAGTGAGGTTGAATATTATAGGAAAGAACATAGGTTTCTTCCTTGATTAGAGTTCCAATTCAACTCACTTTACAAGATTCCATCATTGCAAATAGTACAATTACTTTCTACAGTACGATACAGTGCATAATTCCACAGTTATATATCATATACAGTCATATAATCACAGTTATAAAGTTTTATATCACTCATAGAATGATTAATTGTATATCTTGTATTATTTTAGATGTTTTAGATATATTTAGCTAAAAAGGGTCGCGCCTTGTATTAGGTAATAGTTATGAGCTATCCATTTCACAAATGAATCGAATTAAACGTCTACCAGATGAAGTTATCGCCAGGATAGCTGCTGGGGAAGTTGTTGTACGTCCTTCTCATGCTGTAAAGGAGTTAATAGAAAATAGTTTGGATGCAGGGTCATCTAGCATATCTTTACAGCTTAAGCATGGAGGTTTAAAAGGTTTGCAAATAATTGATAATGGGTATGGAATTGACAAAGCAGACTTCCCATTACTATGTGAACGATTTACAACTAGTAAATTAAGATTATTATCAGATATTGATTCTTTAAAAACATTTGGTTTTCGTGGTGAAGCTTTAGCCAGTATTAGTTATGTATCAAGATTATCAATAACTTCAATGACAGATTCTTCATCTTGTGCATTTACAGCCTCCTTTATTGATGGAAAGATTATATCAGATATTACTCCTGTTGCAGCTAATCAAAGAGGTACAATAATTAAATTTTCTGATTTATTTTACAATATGCCAGCTCGTTTAAGGTCACTTGGATCTTCCTCTGAAGAATATTCTATGTGTTTAGAATTAGTACAAAAGTATTGTATAGAATTTTATAAAGTAGGATTTTCAGTAAGGAAATTTGGGAATACTTGTTTGGATTTAAGAACTCCAGGGGGAGATAATATACAACGTGAAGATGTAATTCAATTACTATATGGTAGAGAATTATCAAAAGATTTGATATATTTAAATATATCAAGTAATATAAATTCCCACTCCTCTGATGTAAAAAGTGAAGAACTTTCATTACATTCACTAATTCCAAAATATAATATTAATTTATATATGTCTAATCTTAATTATCGTCCAAAAAAGTCGACAGTAATAATATTCATAAATCAAAGACTAGTTTCTAGTTCATCAATTAAGCAGGCAATAGATATGGCATACCAATATACAGGTACACAATATTGGGTATTTATTTCAATAAAGGTACCTCCAGAAACTATAGATCCAAATGTACATCCTACTAAAAGTAAAGTCCAGTTAACTCATGATGTCCTAATTGCTGAAATTATACAAAATAGAATGATAAAAGCTTTACAAGATACTAGCTCATCAAGATCTTTAAATGTAAATGACTTGAATTCATTTTCAGATGTTAAAAAACCTGATAAATCTTCAAATAAACCTACTAAGGTAAGAACTGACTCTCAGCAATGTTCTATAAGGGAATTTACAAATTCAGAAAGTAATGTAAAAACAGCATATAAAATATACTCTATAGATGGAACATTTGAAAATAAGGGAAGCTTAGGAATTCAAACAAATTTGATTAATAAAGGTTCTATAACCCAGGAAGATACTAGTGAGGACTCTGTAAATAAAACAAAAAAAATTATAATTAATAAGAACAACACTGATGATTCTATAGATACAGAACTAACATCTTATTCATCTTCATCTTGTAAACTTTTGCATAATTCCTTGCATAGTCAAGTTACTCAATTAATTTCAAATAATAATAATTTAATTCAAGAAACTATTAGTGAAGATAAAGAAATCTCATCTAAGTTAGAGATAAAAAATCTTATAGATATAAAATCTTGTACTCAAAATATTCATATTTTATATTGGTGTACTGAGAATGAGAATTCGAATAATAATAATGAAACAAAACTTGTAACCCAAAGAATTATTAAAAATTATTGGAATAATATTTCTGAAGGGATAGAAGATGATTTGGCAAGATCTTTATCTAATAGTATTTATATTGGGTTAGTCAAGCATCCTATATGCTTAGTTCAGGCAGAAAATGAATTATTGCTGGTAAACACAAAAAAGATGGCTAACTTAGCTATTATTCAATCTATTATAGATAGACTTGGAAGACTCCCAACATTAAGGTTTAATCCTCCTATTGATTTAAGAGAGATTTTTAGTCTTATGGAAAACCATTATAACTCTAAGTCACAGTTTAAATACAATGATAATTTATTTAGTAAATATACTAATTCAAATTTACGAATTAATTTAGAAAAATCTGTGATTTTATTGAATCACTATTCTTCTTATATTTCTTCAATATTTGGGATTTATATTAATGTTAAGAATATGCAACTAGAAACATTCCCACTATGTTTTGGTGATTACTTACCCAATATAGATATGTTACCAAATACTCTCTACCAAATAATTTCCCTATTAGATACATTTTATGATAGTATATCAAACCTTTATCAAAATATTTTAGAAAATAATCTAAAACCTGAAATATTGGAATCAAATTTAGATAACTTTGCAAATTCTTTATTAGAAATTGTAAAAGTAATTTCTTTATGTTACATTTCTGGTCCTGAATGTAATAGTGAACATTTATTCCAAGCAATAAAGCGTAATAATTGTTTAGTAATACCTTCAAGTAGTCTTGATAGTACGACAGTTATACATGTAACTAGTTTGGAAAAGTTATACAGGGTCTTTGAAAGATGCTAAAAATACATTATCCATAATAAAATATTGTGCCAAATATACCTATATAACTCTAATAATGTTATATACTATTGTTAATAATGTAGATACTTTTTTTCGCTTTTTCTTTTTGGAAAGACTAAAATTACTTTGTATATACTATTGAATGTCTTAATGAATACTTTATTGTTATAGTGTCTTATTTATCATTAATTTTACAATAATTTCTTGTTTATTTCTTCTTTATCTATGACTTCTACAGCGGCTTTAGCAAGAAAATATAAACAGTGTATAACATCTTCACCTTTTGTTGATATATTCAAATGATCAAATTCATTTGATTTATCTGCATTTATTTCAATATCTTCCTTGATTTCTTTTATTTTTGGTTCTTTTTTTATTTCATAATGATGTTCTAACTGCATATTTATCTTTTTAAAATTTGTTGTATCATATTTCGATGGGGTTGGAATTGATTCTTCATTTCTCTTTCGTTTTGTAAACTTTGATTTACATGAATCACTAAAGTTAAGTGGAAGTTTTTTATGTTTATTTATATACTGAAAAACTTCTCTTGCAAAATTCCATGCATTAGTTTCTCCATATTTATTAAAAGAGTAAGATTTTTGATGTCTTCCATTCTCACTTAATATAGGAGAGTGCTTAATCCTATAAACCAATCTTACTTCATTCTTGTTTATTGGTTTGTATATTTGTATTGCTCGGACCTCCATGTAAATATTTAGAAATTACTGACAAAATTCAAAGAATTTTCTAAGCAAACTTATCTTCTTGGTATTATGGTGACATTTTCTTGGGATATTGGGACACACAAGTCTAGTCTTATTAACAAGTGGTAGCAACCAAAAATAATTTATTATCAAAAAATATTATCGATATATCTTTGAGTTATCATCTTAAAACTTCTTATTTTGCTTCTTCTTCTACTAAATATTTTATTCTATTATAATTTTTAAATAAAACATTAATACTGTTATTATTACTTAATAAAACAAAAAAAAAAAGCAGCCAAGTTAAAATTCACGCAATTTCTTAGTAAATAAATGTTGATTTGTATTTATTTGTTAATATTCAAAATAATTACAAAAAAAATCGCATGCATGCATTTTAGGTAATATTTTTTTTGTAATTATTTTGAACATTAACAAATAAATACAAATCAACATTTATCTTTTTTTTAATAATTAAAATGTATACCTAAAGATTATCAACCAATTTTATTAATTCTATATAGTAATATGCTGTAATAGATGTTTTAAACAAGAGATCAAGTTACTAAAGTAAAAAGTGATTATATTTATACAGGGACTATTTTATAATTCTCATAATATTTGGTAATAGATATTAAAATTAATAATTCAACCAAGATTTTCGGATTATATAGTGTCTAATATATAAGGGAATTAATGGGTTAATATTATAATTTTAATTGTTGAAATAATATATATATATATGTTTATATAAAGATGATTGTCTATATTTACAATAAAAATAAGTTGAAATTTGAAATATATTTTTGTTAAAAAGTAATAATTATTTAATATTAGGTTAATAATAGTTTATGTTCATATAAATACTACTTCATTATTTGAAATAAGTACATAGGTTTTTTTAATGGTAAATTACCTAAAATTAGAGTTCTATTGATTCTTAATATAAATAAATTTGATAATATATATTTAAAAAATAAGATATTTTATTGATTTAGAATACAAATATGACATTATTCATATTCGAATATAGAAATTATTGCTATAATACCGAATAATAAAGTAATATCAGATATGATAAATATTTTTAGAGTTAAAATATAAACAAAGTGATAAAAACGTAAAATTTACACTAAGATATAATCGTAGTATTAATAATAAAATAGCACTTGTTTTACAAATATATATTATTAATTTGTTTACTAATAACATCTAATAACATATTCCAATTATAAGTTGATATTTACGTGATACATAGGCATAAAGAATATGATATTCTGTTTTCTCTGTAATATCTACTTTAATTTCTAAATATTATATACTTGAGTAAACTTCCCTCAGTGTTAGTACCCAAAGTCACTAATAAATTCTATTCTAAAATAACAAGTCTCTATATATCTATAATAATACAAAGTACTAAATATAATAATAATTACACAGCAAATCTTAGCTAATATTACTTCTATTACTTCTTATCCTTAGAAATTCTAGTTAATAAGAAGTGGTAAGTTACATCAATATAAATATCTCATTAAATAATAGCTCCCAGAACACTTCTCAGACCGTGGGTGTAACAAGGTAGATAATCTTACGGCTATACCACAATATATCGTCATATATAACATTAGAAGGTGGTATTCTTCCTTGAAGGTTTAGAACCGGGAGGATCAATCCAAGTGAGTTCTTTAACAGTCAAAATGTATATAACGGGGGAGACAAAGCTACATACCGCCAAATGTAGACAGCGATTATAACAGAGTACATGTCTCAGTTAAAAGGTTTTAATATGATCTTCTTTTACTTTTTTCTCCTTTTTTCCTCTTTATTTTTTTATTTTTTTCTCTTTTTCTCCTTTTTTATTTTTTTTATTTTTTTTTTCTCTTCTTCTCCTTTTCTTCTCTTTTCTATTTCTCACTTTTTTCTCTTCTTCTCTTCCTCCTTTTCTCTCTTCCTGTTCTCTCTTTTTTTTTTTAAATACTTCTTATTTCATATGTTATTAGAAGTAACTCGAATTTCCTCATTTGAATGCCTCATTGCTAACTCAATAAGTGTCTTTACTCCAAATCCATTGCTAACATTCTCTTTCCCAGAACAACCAGCCATATCAATGTGAGCATATGAAGTACCTTCACGAATAAATTCACTTAAAAATAAGGTAGATGTTATAACTCCAGCTACAGATCCACACATATTATTAAGATCAGCAATATTAGATTTGATATGTTCTTTATAATCTGTATCTAGTGGTAATTTGCAAAATTTCTCTCCAACATGATGACCAGATGTTTCAATAGTACTAACAAATTCATCTGAATTTCCAAGTAGAGAAGCATATTTTCCAGAAAAAAAGCTCATACTAAGGCCAGTTAAAGTTGCTAAATCAACGATTTTGTCTACTTCTAAATTGCATGAATAAACCAGGGCATCTGCTAAAGTGAGTCTACCTTCAGCATCTGTGTTTCCAACTTCTATTGTCTTCCCATTAGAAGCTGTTAAAACACAGCCGGGAAGATAAGCATTTTGAGAAATTGAGTTCTCACATATTGCCGAAATAAAGTGAATTTCTACATATTTTGGTTTAATTAATCCTATAGAATATGCAGAACCAAAAACAGCAGCAGCTCCTGCCATATCACTTTTCATATATTGGATATTAGGATGAGATTTAAGATTGTAACCTCCAGTATCCATAGTAATACCTTTACCAACAAAGGCTAACTTGTGATGAATTGGTCCTTCAGGTTTATAATGTAGATGTACAAATTGGGCAGGATACTTACTACCTTGTAATACACCAATATAAGCTCCCATTCCTAATTCTTCACATTCTTTAGTATTTAGAACTTTGTGTGATAGACCTACTTTCTTCGCCATTTCTAAAATTTCATGAGCCATATTAACAGGATTACAGTAATTTGGAGGAGCTGTGGTTAAATCTCTAGCAAACAGTAATCCAGTAGCAGTAGCAGTTATAGATGAAATCTTTGAATTACACTCACTTAGAATTTGTTCATTATTTACTAGTAAGTGAATATCTTCAAACTTTCTATTTTTATTTTTAGCATGGAATTGGATACCCTTAAAACGATTATCTTCAATAGTTTTAAGTATTAAATCAGCTAGGAAATTTAAGAGAATTCCTGACTTTGTTTCAAATGGTATAGCAATCATTGCGGAATTTATATGATATTGGGAAATATGACTCTGTAAAGTGTTAGATAGTTTTACAAAAAAATTTGCTGATAGATTCAAATTGGTTCCAGTAGAGACAATAATTAATGATTCATATGGCATACTAGGAGGTAAATTTATTGAAATAGCTGAACATTCAGAAGCAAATAAGTTTGCATCAATGGCTTTCTGAATACTTGATTTCAAAATTCCATCCAAATATTTATCTATAGATTCAAAAATTGGATGATATTCAAAAGAGCCAGAACTAGGCATACATACAACCAGACAATTTTTTTCAGATAATGGTAATTCCTTTGAAATTAATGAAAATTGAATATTAACCTCTGGAAAGGTTGAGAGTGGGATTTTAGAAGGTCGAATACCATCAATATCATGTCCAATAGCTCTTTTCTTAGAATAGGATTCCATTTTTAATATTTAATTGACCAAAATGAAGTTTTATTGTAAACCTTGCTAGTTATCTATAAGACTTTGAGTATATTTTAGTATGAGATCTTACTTAGTGGGCCTTGATCCCCCGCAAGTACTACAATATTATGGGGGTATATTGCAGTATGAGATCCTACTTAGTGGGATTTGATTCCCGCAAGTGCTACAATATTATGGGGGTATATTGCAGTATGAGATCCTACTTAGTGGGATTTGATTCCCGCAAGTGCTACAATATTATGGGAGCATATTGCAGCTTCTTGGATTATATATAACATTAAACTTCAAATCACTTCTTTATATAAAGAGAACTTCTATTACATTTGATTTTTTTTTGGGAATTCTAATTTTTCCTGATAATGTTAAGTTATTAAATTTACTTGAGATATCTTTAACTAGATAAAAAAAAAAGAGGGGGAGGCTCTAGAATTTTACATTTCTGCTAGGCAAAATGATGTATAGAAATATGCCAGTAGATTTAGTACTAGTTCGTCATGGTCAAAGTGAGGGTAATCTCGCTCAAAGGTTAGCAAGGCAGGGCGAATTACAGCAATGGACAGATGAGTTTAGACGAAGACATAATAGCTTGTATAGATTAACTGATAGAGGTAGAACTCAAGCTAGGATAGCTGGTGAATATATAAGAACAAATATTGGAACTACATTTGACAAGTACTTTACTTCTGAGTATGTTAGGGCTATGGAGACTGCTGCCATGCTAGGACTGCCCAATTCATTATGGAATACAGATATATATTTAAGAGAAAGAGATCGTGGTATTTTGGCAAATAAAACTCACCAGGAAAGAGCTACTTTGCACTCTGATGAAATGATTAGGAAGCAGAGGGATGCATTCTATTGGCAGCCATCTGGTGGAGAATCTTTGGCTAATTTATGTTTAAGAACAGAGCGTGTTTTAGAAAATTTAAGTCAAAATTGTGCAGGATTGAGAGTAATAATAGTATGTCATGGTGGAGTTATTAAGAGTTTTAGAACATTACTAGAAAGAGATAGGAATGATAAGAATTCAAAGATGAGTAAAATTAATAATTGTCAGATTGTTTGGTATACTAGAAGAGATCCAGTAAGAGGTTGCATAACATCTTCTTACAATTGGGTTAAATCAATTTGTCCATGGGACCTATCTTTGTCTTCAAATTCATGGAGATATATACAAAGACAAGCATTTACTAATGAAGACTTACTACAAATAATATGCCGAGTACCTCAATTAGTTAATGCACCTGCAGTTGATTTGTTAGAAGAATTGGACATTCCGAGTCTACCGTCATCTCCCCCTAATCAGATTTTACCCAAAAATACTTTAAGTGAAATTGATAATGTTCTTCCTCCAAAGATTCAGACAAGTAGTGATTTAAGGAGTAGCATTGATGATCATATTATAGATACAAGTGATGGCACAGATGAGAATACACAAGATATTGATTCAGATGAATATAATAATGAAGACTTCGTTAACAATAGTGCTAAATCTTTTGTTTATAAATACTTTCAATTATATGCAAACTATACTATCTCAGATGAAGATTTCAGTGATACTAATGAACCTGGGAATTAGATAAATTAAATAAGTTTTTTGTGATTTTTAAAGGTCAAGTAAACTTAAATATATCGAAGATAGGATGGTATTTATTTTTGAGTTTCTAAATTTCTATTACTTTGGTTTTATAAAGATTTTAGGAGATACTTTTCTAGTAATTCAATTCCTGTAGTATTTTCTTTGTTCATTTTCATTTTATGTAGAACTTGTTTAATTTGGGGATATATGATATCTTTAATGCGTAATCTCCATATTTGACACCTCTGATTGTCTGCTAATTCTGAATTTTCCCCAATCATCTCCACTATGATAAATACAGCTTTAGTTGAAAGAAGTTCATTCATATCTTTTGAAATAATCAATTCAAAGAGCTTAGTTTTAAATTCTTCATTAATTTTGATGATTTCATCATTATGGTTATTTCTGATAAATTCTGTTAATATCTTTAAAATCCCAACAATTGTTCTATGACCAATGTTATCTTTCAAGATGTCATAGTTACTGTTCAAACTTGAGATAATCTGGAATAATAAATCATTCAAATATGTCTTAATATAAAATTCGGATTTCATTATAGTGTATATTATAGCTAAAAGCGTATCCTTAGAATTTGTATTTAGTAATGTACTTTCCATTACTCTATTTTTAGTAAGTGTATTAATCAAAGTAGGGAAACAAGTTACAAGCATTTCCTCCTTTCTAGTAACTTCTAGTTTCAAGGTAGCAGGAGCTCTAAGTTGCATAACCCAAAGTTCATATTGATTGAAAAATCTCTTTGATTCTCCACGAGTTAAAGGATACAATACTAACTTATTTGTATAGGGATTACTTAATAACTCAGGGATAATGTTGTTATCAGTAATTAGTGAATTCCAAATAATTTCTTTCAGTATTTTTGTATCATCAACTACAGCAAGTAATCTCAGCAATAATGCATAGTCTATAGGGTTTTCAGCTAACTGTAAAATATCTTTTTTAATACTTTTAAGTAATTTCTTCTTCTGTTGAGCTTTTGCGAATCCTAATAAAACAATGAGTGAATTTACGCCTTCTTTTGTACTCAGTAAATGATATGAACCTTCAAGTATTTGTTCTAATAGACTTGTTAATGCTGCAGTCCCTTCTTCACTTATATTATCTAAACAAAGAAGATTATTTTTGCTTGAATTTGTTTCATTCAAAGAATTTTTTACTAGTAAATTATCTTTATTAGTTTTTTCTTGAGGAATAATTGTATCCATCTTGTAATATAGAACACAGCAACTAATATAAGTCCAAATTACAGTATGAATAAAGGCTTTATCTAAGATCTCATTATCAACATACTTTTGAATTACATTTTGACAGTTACTCAATATACTTAGTTTAACATCTGGCTGAATTATAGATGCAAAGATATCAGTAAAAGGTTTTGCAAAATCCTTAAATGTATTTTTAGTATCATATACTCTTGATAAATTTGTACCCAAGAATTTATATAAAAATTTATTTTTTAGGATTTCATAAGATTCAGATAGATTCTTTTTCTCACTGAATACATGATTAAAGACTCGAGATCCAAATTTAGAGTATACTACTTGTTCAGACTTTTCCAAAATTATATTCCGAGTCTTGTTACGTATCTCAGAATCTCCATACGTAAAAAGTTTTTCAATAATTCTATAAGAGTGACTATCAATACACAATGTAATTATATGATTTTCAATAATTTCAAAGATGAGATTCTTGTACTTGTCATCACCCCATTTTAAGATAGATTGGATCCCTCTAGAATAAGCTGGTTTTCTACATACCTGCAGGAATCTATCCTTAATTAAGGACCACATAGTGTATATTACCTGTTCATAATCAGAATTCTTCTTCCCTCTTCCTATAGCCTGAAAAAGTGATCCATTTGCTACTCTAAATGCTTTGTCCTTCGGATCTACCTCTCGTTTCAAGGTCTGGATTTTAGCTACCTTAAAAGACATCTTGGCTTCTCAAGGAATTTGATAAAATAATAAATCCTCTTTTTGGTTAGAATAGAAGTATAAAAGCCACTATTTAAGAGGATTTCTTTAGTATTAGGTAAATAGTCAGTTACCGACATTTCAAAGACTCAGACGCTACAGAGGCGCTATATATCTCGTGATTGGGCAGTATTTGGCTCTACACATCCTATATATAGTAATTAAGATTATCGGAATTTAGAGCTAAAATTGTATACAGCACAGAATTTATTATTAATAACTATAAATGTCTGAAACAGGTCATATATTAAGACCTAGAAGTGAGGGAGATACTCTCAAAGTAGCTGAAGCAGTTCTTCGGCGAAGGAGAATTCCAGAGAGTAATAGGATGTCTAAATTTAGGGAAGAGAAACGCAAATTGAAGAAAGAACTTCATAAATCTCCTATAAAGAGCTTGAAAGCTATTTTGAAGAGCTCTAGGGATAATATCTTAGATAAGAGAAGATTAAGGAATATGAATAAGAAACCTCTTTTAACTCCTAAAACAAGTGATGGCAAAAATCTCCTGATTGTCGTAAGAAATAGTAGACGTTGTGGTTCTGTCAATTCGTTTAAAATACTGAAGAATATGGGTCTAGTTTCTAAATTTTCTGCAATAATTTTGAGTCATTCTCAAGAATCTTTGAAGTTAATTCGAAGCGTAAAACCTTTTGTGTTCTATGGATTTCCAACATTACAGTTACTAAAGAATCTAATACATACAAAGGGAGCTTTCAAAAACGATGAAAAACTTGGAAATGACAAAGTATTACTTACAGATAACCTCTTAGTAGAAGATAAATTGGGAGAAATAGGGATCTTGTGTACTGAAGATATAGTAATGTGTTTATGGAATGGAAGAGAACAGGGTGAGAAGTCATTTGATGAGATTTTACGAAATATGGCTCCATTCCAGTTGTGTGATCTTAAAAAAGCTGAAGGTATAGATGCAAGAAGGTTTGAGATGGGATTTTTGGGGAAAAGTGTGACTAAGAAGATCCAGAGTATTCTCTAACTGGAGCTGGTCTTATTAAATATAAATTTAATATATTACAAATGTTTTCTTTAAAGTATTTTATGTAAAGTTTAGATTTATAAGAAATATCTTACTAAAAGAGCAGTGGCAAAATAAAGGTATGAGTTAGATATTGATATCAACTATATACCCTCAATATGGGAGATAAGTACTCTTGGACTCTATATATCATTATGTGTTTGACATTCTACTACTCACCTTAATATTATATATCACATGTATTTACTTTTGGAACAGTTATATAAATAATAATAGATTAGTCTTTCTATTATTTCAAACTCCTTAAAGTTATGAATCTTTGATATAGGTTTAAATTTTTTTTTGATGTAAGATAGCATTATTAAATTGACTTAAAATAATCAAGTTTTAAATGAGGAATTTTCAAAGATTGGAACCTCTCGATGATTATATTTTAGATCCTTTGTAAATTAAATTATAAGATTATTAGTATTGAATTTAAAGTTTCTTAATGAATCAATGAAAGTTTTTCTATAGAGTTTAGACTTTTTAAAATTAGAATTAATTACTGGTCTTTTTTTCAAGAAAATAAGAATTTGGCAATTGAATAATTGATATTATTTATTATTAATTAGAAAGTTGATAATTTGGAAATATATCAAACTTTCATGAGTATGTAAATATAACATTGGAATAATAGCAAATTTTGTTTAAATTATTGATTCTGATTAATTCAATATTATTTGCAATGTATATAATAGATAGTATTTTAATATTTAAAGTATAAACTTTTATTTTCTAGATATATCAGATGAAATTCATATATAATAATAATTGATGATAACTTGTCTAAAATAGGTCGAAGATTAGATAATTTGGTTTTTGGATATAACTTACTAATAAATTAGTAGTATGGTAACAAATTTATCAATAACTTTGGCAATTTTCAAGATATCTAATAGTATTGGATAATGCAGAAACACCTTAAGTTGGTTAATATACTAAATATATTAAATTATGGTTCACTTTTTAAATACTAAACTTGTTAATTGAAAACTTTGAGCTATTTTCTTTTACAATTGACTTTCTTTCTATTAAGTGAGCGTAATTAGGAATTTAATGACAAGTTTTTTATTGGGCACTATTATCTTTGTATCCATGTTACTTTCTTCCTGTTTCAATCAAATTAAATTCAAACTTTAAAATATCTTCACAATCTCATCATTCAAGTATTATTTTTGTTAAATTTTAAGTTAAAGGAATTTAGGCTAATAAAATGACTACTATAAAGTTTTTGATTCTGAAGAAGCAAGTAATAACTAAAAGTTTTTGCTCAAATCCCTAGACTCACTTTAGTATTATTCACTTTATATAATTTGAGAGAATATGCATATTTTCATAGTGGAATGTCACTGCCTTGTTTTAGGAGCTGAATTCTGTGAAATAATCATAAATACACTTGATATATGTTGTTGGGATAGAATCTTGTAAGTACTCCTCAAATGTTCTTCAGATTGTACTCCTTTGTCTCAAATATACATATTTATACTCCCTGCATAGTACTTACAAATATATATGGATATGAGTTGTCTCAATATACATTCATTACTACTTTTAGGCCCTAAATTCATTTAATCTGCATTTCAAACTCCATACCCCTAAGTTCTCTATTATTGAACTGGTGAGGGTTACATGTGTTACTTATTAGTCCCATATTCCTACTTCTAGAGATGTTTCTATTGTGAACTACTAATTAGTATGGGGGATTAAGGACATATTCAGTATATTTAGAGTAATTTAATTTCGAAATTTGATTAAATTTATATATTTAATCTTTAGCTGAATGAAACTATACAATATTACTCCCGCCTATTTATTTATATAGGCTCCAATGTATTAATTATCCCAATGCCGGTATAGAAATGTCAGTGGCGTCTCGAGACGGGACCTATGATGCAAATTGCGGGAGTGAAATTAATAGCCAATATAGTTTAATTAATAGTATGTGGAGTGTTTAGTCAGCATATATGGTGGGTGCAGCCATGGTATACTTGTAATCCAATTAGCCAGTATTATAATTTGTGATCCGGTACCTCATAACTGCATTGATTAATCATGTGATGCACAATTAGTGCTAGCTGCGTTTACTCATTTCTTTTTGTTGATATAATGCAAGTTAATTAATAGACCTTTAATTAAGTTGGTGAAAAGTCAGGTACTGCATCTTATAAGTAAAATATAATTGAATTTGTATTGAGAAATGTTATTTACAACTCCAAAACCGAGACCTCAGTACTCCCATCCAAGTATAATTGGATTAGATTGCGATCTAAATGAATCAAAAATTGAATACAATAATAATAGTGAGTACTTTGGAGAGTTGGCATGTATGATTGAAAACTCAAATCTTGACACTCCTCAGAATAATAATCATATTAACCAATCAGGAGCTAATAAGAACTGTACAAGACTTGAGCAGAATATTGCTATGGGTATGAATATATTCTCGTCTCCTAAGTCACTTGGATGTACAGTTTCTTCAACTAGATCAACTGTAGCATCTTATACACCTAATGTTGACGAAACTTCTCCTTCATGTGTTTTACCAGCTCCTCCTAATTCAGATCCTTTTATTTTGAATGGATTTGGGGTTGATTCTAATTCAGGAGATATAAATAACGATTTTAATATACCACTATTGAATTATTTGAGTGAAGCTTTGACTAGTAACTCATGGGAGTGCTTTCTACCTTCATCTAAACTTACAGACTATTGCCCTGAAGATGTGAATACAGTTACTGAAAAATATAGTGGAGAAAGCAATCATAATAACAATCTTAATTCACTAACTATGATCAAAGCAAAGGATCTTACTGATAAATTGGTAATCGATCTTGTTAAGGAGAACCAGTCTTTAAATGTTATAGAAGCTGCTACAGAAATCCTCCAATGTGCTTTAGCAAATTTGGGTATTAAGTACAATAAGGACTCATTAACTTCAGGCAACTGGAGTCCAAATACTCTTGGTGTTGGAGGTCCAAATTTTGCAGCTCCAACTATGCTGGCACATCCTGATGAATTTAAAAATCCTTCGTCATTTCTTAAGATATATGGTGATCCTTTATGTGGCAAGACCCCTAGTAATACTCACCAAACTCAAGTATTAAATCAAAATAACTCGTCTACCTTTAGTGGAGTGAACCCTATGAAGGGTCAAAATGGTAATTGGGCATGTGTGAAGTGCAGTAATGTCAACTTCCCAAGGCGCTTTAGATGTTTTAAATGTGGTGAATACCGAGATGAAACTGGAGATCGCATTGTAGCAGATTATGCTAAACAGGTATATCTCCATCACTTAAAGGCATACAGGTCTTTAAGTTACAGCAACAATACTAATGTGAGCTCTAATGTAACTCAAGGAAGTACGAATGGTACTAATTTACCAACTACAAACTTAAACAATACAGGGAATATTAACAATATTCCAAGTTGGGCACCTAACCAAGCTTTTCTAAATGAATACCAAACTCCCATGTTACTTCAACGTTTTAATAGTAGTCCTGCAAATTCTTCTTGTATGAGTGGTTGTAATAATTCTGGTACTACTAATAATATTTCAAGACAAAATAACTTGTTTTCTTGTAACTCTCACAAGAAGAATGTCAAGCACTTCATAAAAAGTAGTCAAAATAATCCAAATGGAGTTGCTTCATAAACATAAATTAAGGCTTACATATCTGTCTTTAATATATCGTTTTATAGAAGCTATATCCCTATGTAATTGTACTAAGTGGGAATTCATATGAATTACTTTGTCTTATTAAGGCAAAACTAGTTTTTGTAAATTTCTACTAGATATTTGTCAAAATATGTACTCCAGCTATAACTTTGTGAATATAAATGTAGAGACTAATACATGAAATAACTACTCAGTTTAAATTGGAAATTCTTATATCTCTCTCTTTGCTAATTTTATAACAGATCTCACTAGAGCTCTTACAAAAAACAATCAAAGATTAATTCTTAGAACTTAAATACAGCTACTTAAATTGCAACAGTTTTAATTAATTGGATATACGTCTTTTCTTAATGTATACTTGTTTGCAATATTTAATACTACTAATAAGCTTATTGGGAACTAGAACTAATAGTATATTTTTCAAAACATAGAATCTTTTTCAATTGGGTATTTGTAAATATGTAGAGTGTATCAGTAACACAGCAAATATATTTATCCATATCCTAAGTCATAATTACAATCTTTCTCATTAGAAATTATATAAATCCATCACAATTACAAGGTGAATTCTTTAAATTGAATTTTCAAAAGCTTTAGAAACAAGATTGATAGAGTTCAACATTCAACAACCATCATCAGACATCTCAAATGAGTTATAGCTGGAGATATAGTTAAACATTACTCCAAATTAAGAGGTTTAACCTTATGAATTTATGGCTATTCATTTGTTAATGACTCTATATTTGCATAAATTCACATTGTAATTGGATATTTGTACTACAAAGTAATGTTTATTCTTCATATAAAATAAAAATTGCTATTATTATTGATAGAGATATAGTTATTTTTATAATTCTCCTTTAAAATAACTTAATTTTCTGGGGTTCTTCATCTATATAACTCAATAATATAGTGTATATTAAAAATACTTATTGGAAATTCATGTTCTAGATAAATTTCAAAATTTGGATATACAAGCGATAGATCTTAGTGTATTTACTAATATAAACAGTCTTATATAGTTGTTAAACCCTGAATTTTCTAGGGCTTGGAACAAGATCATTAATCTTGTATAAAATTCACAATATAAACCAGACAAACTCACTGACTGGATCAAGATAACTAGATACTTTTAGTTTTGAAGCTGAGGATTGCATACAAAGTGTAAGGTGTCAATAATATTTGTTATATACTGTCAATTTCTCACTTGACTTCAATTTCTCGAATTTTAGAAGTAAGAATTCGGTAATTCCTAACCTTTGAGTATATACTCTCACAAGTCTATTATTACTACTAATACATTATTTTACTCTAGATAAAGGTAACTGAGCATCGTCTGATCTGACTATTGTAATGTAGGGTATTTATATTTTGGTTTATAATCTTTGAACTTTTTAATATACATTATTAAGTAAAAGAAATGTTCATAAATCACTAAATCTTTATCTATAGATGGATAATATGATTGTTGAGGTTCCCTATATTTAATATACCATAAAAGTCACTAAAAGTAATATTGAGCATAAAATGCTTTGGTTACTTTAAACTACATAGATATAAATTTTTAAATATATACTTTAGTTATACTATAGAGAAATAGTGGTTGACAACACAGTCTAACTTTATCTAAAATCTGTAGTCCTCAATCCTGAACTTTTATCTATTTAGAACTTTGTGTATCCCCAAATATCTTGTGCACCTATAGTATAGGTATATCACTTATTAAATAATATTCAATACTCCTATTTGTATTATTAAGTAAAGGAGTTTAAAAGATTCAATAATTTTATATAATCTTATTCAAAATTTTGTTTCTGAAATCTCTTTGAATTTTTCATATAAAAATTCCGGTTTTTATTGAGACTGCAACAAATAGTAATGAACATATTAAATATTAATAACAGAAATCATAGATATAATATTTTTATATATATTTGTATAATTTTGAATATTATTATTCCAGGATTTGGCCTATTTATAAATGGTATACAACAAAGATCTGCAAAAAGTGTATTTCTAGGACTCTTAAGCACTTCAATTTCTTGTTTTTTAATTCTGATAGTAACTAATGGGAATTTTTTTGATATAGAGACACATATTCAAATAATCAGCTTATTTAATAAAGGGCCACATTGTCATATCTCAAAACTAAATACTATATCATTAATTACATTAATTTTTATTTGTACATTATCAGCCTACTGTGCCCTATCACTTTGGATATTATCTCTACAAAGTAAGGAACTAAAAAAGGTGAAAAGTACAGAGTAAAAAATTCAGCTTTTAATGTGAATATAGAACTAATTAAAAAGTCTTTAGATTTATAGGTTTTAAAGTTGTGAGAAGTTGAATATTGAAAATGCTGAAATATACCGCTAGAATGCAGTAGAGATACTGAGACATTTAATAAACTTAGATACCCAATATGACAACTCTCTTTTTGAATCCTAAAAGACCCTATAGGATTATTAGATTCATAAATTTGGTATTTAAAGATCTTAGGGATTTATATATTTTTGTTGTCTGCTAGTTGATATTACTAATAGTACTATTCAAGAAGATTTCAGTAATTCTGTTTAAAGACTTTTAAGATTAATAAATAACAGTTATTTAAGAAATTATAGTTTATTTTTTTTGGACATTTGGAGCTTCTGAAACTGTCAGATTTTTGGATTTTCAAGATATCCTCTAAAATAAAGCTTAAGTTGTGATTTAAAACGTGGAATTGATTATAAACGATAATGCCAATAAAAGCATCAGATGTATTCAAGTCTATGATTAGATCTAGAAGACGCCCTCAAGAAAAGCCTGTTAAGGATATTAAGGTAAATAGAGGAACCAAATATAAAACTGCAAAATATTTTGACTTTTCTTATCACCAAGAAATCAAGAAAACTAAGAAACACTTAAGTGAGGATAAAAAGATGTCTCCTTTAATTAGAATGCTTGAGAAACATCAAATATCTCGTTCTACTCCATTAGATCCAAGGAAGGGCTCTTATTATGAGTACAGTAATGGATTTAAAGTAAGTATTGTGACATATGAGGGAATTGAAGCGAGTAGTCTTACTATGAGTTTTGATATATCTCCAGATATGATCCAACAAGAGAAGATTCCGGGATTATATCACCTAACTTTCCAAATAATGTTTTTAATGGAATTTATAGTAGATAATGAAAGCATTGGTTTGGTTAAGAAACAATCCTTTAAAGAGTACCTTTATAGTATTAATGGAAGTTTATCTATTAAATATATGCCTTCTTGTATGATTGTAAGCTTGAGTAGCCCATCAGCTCATTATATTCAGGTAATTGAATATTTTTTTGATTCCATTTTCTTAACTTTTAAGGGAAGGAAACGGAATATTGTAATTAATCAAAATGTGGTTGATGCAGCTTTAAAAGAGCTTGATATGACATATTTGGACCTTATCAATGATGATACTGTGCTAAGATTTGAGTTATTAAGAGATAGCATTAGAAGGAATGAAAATAGTTTTGTAAAAACCAATAGCTATAGTGCAATAGCTCTAACATCTCTTTGGTCAATGGGAACAAATCAAACAGTTAGATCTTTAATTGATGATGATGTATTACAGTTGGAGATGATGAAAGCTTACAATCGTATAGTAAAGGCTGATGGTGCCATTTTAGCTATCCAAACTACAATGCCCTATAAACAATTACTTTCCTTGTTAAAAGGGAAGTTTCAGATCCCCTTTTTTAGTGAGGTGACTTCTAAGGATTTTAATAAAAAAAAATCATCTGAAATAAATTTTGATAATATCGAAGATAATCTAAATTCTAAAATGTCAATGCCTATTATGGCAATACCCCAACCCAAATCGATTATTATAGAACATACTAGTTTGAATCCAAATTCAAATAGTATCGAAATACAGTGGATTTTGCCTTCTTTCCTATCATCTATTGCAGCTTCTTCTAGCTCCAAGCCTCTTAAAGTATTAGCTCATTTGTTTGAGTCAGGTCCACTTCTAGATTTTCTCTTAAGACGAAATTTAGTAGATGATATAAAGAGTGGAGAGATTTATCTAACAGCTTATTCATCAGATAAATTTGGATTTACAGTCTTTTCAATTTTATTCAGTATACCTGAAAAAATAAATAGTTCGGCATCTTCACCTTTGGTACAATTTATAGTTCAGGCAACTTTTACCTATATAAAGAGTTTGATTAGACAAATAGATGAGAGTGTAAAGGTAGGAAAAGTCATTAAAGAGAATAATACTTGCAATATTTCAGATATTCATCCTATAAAACGACTTATTAAGGATATACGTATTATAGAAAACCAAATAGCTAATTCTATGTATTATAGCTCTTTTACCAAAAATTCACTTTATGATGTTCATCAGTCTAGTGAAGACTTTACTGAAATATTGGTACAGAATATGAAGGTTCACAATCCTAGCGAAGTTATGATTGGGAATAATCGTTTTTATTCAAGTGACCAAGGTATTCTTCAAGCTGTTAAGCATGCTCTTGTATCCAATTTTAGAGAAACAAATTTTAGGCTTTATATTTCAAATAAAAATCTAGAATCTAGACTTGATGCAAAGGTATTATCACTAAAGTTAAATACTACACAAAGTATAAAATATTTGGAGATAGAATTTGATCCTAAATTTATTTTAATGCTGAGAAATAATAATTTAAGTCAACATCTGGGGTCTTTAGATCCTTTAAAAGATAACCAAGATGTAAACGACTTATTTAGTGAATATTTATTTAATTCAACTCCAAACAAAATATTGGAAACTTCTGACCTCACTTTTGTTGATGGGGATTCTGATTCTATGAGATATAGTAATAACAAAAATAAAACAAGACGGATTCCTGAAACTGTGCCATTCATTTCAAATCCAATATTAGTCTCAAACAGTTCAAACATAGCTATTTATTATTCGAGTATAGCCTACTCTAATAAAACAAAAGATATCATTCAGAGTTCTTTATCGTCATCCTATATCAGGTGGTATGAAGGGACAAGAGATTACTTGCCTTCTCAGTCCAATTTCTCTAAATCGGAAGGTTCATTATCTTTGTATTCATTCATATCTAGATTTCTCTTTGCTATTTGGATGAATATGATGTTGGCCTCTCCATTGTTTATGTATAAAAGTGCTGGGGCTTATGTTAACTTTCATTCTTGTTCTCAATCTGGAACTGCACTACCATCTAATTGTTTTGAGCTTTATGTTGTTGCACCTTCACCAACTTTCCCAACAATTTTGCGTGACTCAGTTCATTCTATAAATCTCCTCGCTTCTTTAGATATTAGTGAGTATATGGCTAACTCAATTAGAGAAGCTGCATTAGAAGATATTGCTGAAATTCTAAATGGTGATAGTGCAACATATTTATGTGCTGAAAAGGTTCAAACTCTTTTATTACCAGAAATGACGACATTGAACCAGTTAAATGAAACTTTAAGTTCATTATCAGTAGAACAGATTATATCTCTTATTAAAAGAAATATACATCCTTTAGAGAATCCAAATATCCGGCTTATTGGATTAATTTCTCATATTGAAAGGATAGACAAAGGTGCACCTCTAGTTAGAAGTATTCTAGTTCCAATATCAGACGTTTCCAAAGTTTCGGATAGAGATGCAGTACTTCAAAACAAAATCTCAACAAATCCAAATTATTCAGAAATTACCTTGCAATATCCTATTTTGGAGGTAGTGAGAAGTACTAAAACACGTCTATATTTTAACTTGGATTCTAATAGTTTGGACAATTCAGATAAAGGTAATGCATCAAGTTTATGGATTCATATTCCTAATAGAGATCAAAAAGGAAATATATTTTCATTACTCTTGAGCAGAATTTTGAGGCTTTGTTTCAGAAACTATTACATACCAACTAGTCTAATAATTAATCACACTTTAAAGTCTCAGTTGCAACTTATTGTATTTCCATCTCCTTACATGAAGCAACTTGGACTAATGTTAGTACTTGAGTCATCAAGTAACGAACATCTCAACATAAGTTTATCAGTAATTATGCTGGATTTTCTTATATTTATGAAACAATTTATATCTGAGACTTTTATAGAAGATTCAAAGTGGGCCCAGACGAGTTTTATAAGACATTTCTATCCTTCTTTTAAACAAATATCCACTGAAGTCATACTACAGTTACTTAGATCCCAGATTCAAATTGATGAACAAACTGCCTTTATGTTTGGTAGAATAGTATCCAATTCAGAGCCCAACAAAAATAAGGTACTAAGTACTCTTTCAGCGGAAGTCCTGAATAATATTACATTTGAAAAACAACGAATGTATCGTTCTGCAGGAAATATAACTATTGCACACACAATGAGCTATTTAGATATGCTTATTGATGACAGCTCTATGGTTTTAGTTGAGAAAGGCTTTATAGTGGAGAGCAGAAATAATCTTAGAGATTTACTAGACAAGCTGAAATTCGAGTCCTAAATCTGTTAATCTACATTATCTGTTATCCCAAGCTCAAGGAAGCCATATTAACCCTAGTAATATATATTTATTAACTTTATCTTTTTTTTATAAAGAAATATATCAAATTAATTCTGCACTCAATAAACTGTTAAAATAGACATAGAAATTTCATGTTTGAGCTGTGTAAGCCACACTAGGTACTTTAGCTTAGGAGACAAGACAAAAGGCGGAGAAGGGGGTTCTATACTAAGTGGGGTTATAATAAAGCTGGGTTCAGATTTAATTGTTTATCTAGTTTCTGAAGAGTTATCTTTTTATTGAAGTAAATATGCCACCATATGAATCTGTAGGGTTTGCAGCTATGTCTCATAATTCCGAACTCGTTCTTTACAAATATAAAGTAAAGGATTTGTCCTCTGATGATGTAAAGATCAGGGTTTTGTATTGTGGGATTTGTCATAGTGATGTACACCAAGTCAACAATGATTGGCATGAAGGGATATTCCCAATGGTTCCAGGACATGAAATAATAGGGGAAGTTTTCGAGGTTGGCCAGAGTGTTGTGAGATTTAAAAAGGGTGATATTGTTGGAGTAGGATGTATGGTCGATTCTTGTGGAACGTGTAAACCATGTAGTATGAAAGATGAACAGTTCTGTCCAAAATTATCACTTACTTACAACAGTAAGTATCAGGATGGAAGTTTGACATATGGTGGTTATGGCAAATTTGTAACCGTGAATGAGCACTTTGTTTTAAAAGTTCCTACAAATTTAAATTTACCTGCAGTAGCTCCTTTACTATGTGCAGGGATTACAGTCTTCTCGCCTATGATGAGATTTAAAATGAATAAGCCTGGCTTTAAATTAGCTGTTCTAGGCCTTGGTGGATTAGGTCACATGGCTGTAAAGTTCGGCGTGAAGTTTGGTTGTGATGTTACAGTTATTACAAGATCTGAAAGTAAAAGAGAGAGTTCATTAGCTTTAGGAGCTAAGGACTTCATTGTAGCTACAGATGTTGAAGAGCTCACTAGACGAGCAAGTACATTTGATGGTGTAATTGATACTGTGTGTACTCAGAGAGATGCTCAGTTATTCTTCAATTTACTAACAATCCATGGTGTTATGGTCTGTGTGGGGGCCCCTCCAAAGGGTGCTATGACATCTGTTGTTTCATCAAGTTTAATTTTTGGTGAGAAGATTCTTTCAGGTGGTTTGATTGGGAACATTGAGATGACTCAAAAGATGCTTGACTTTTGTGGTGAACATGATGTTGTATCCGAAATAGAGCTCATAAAACTTTCGGATGTAAATGATGCATACAAGAGACTAGTGAAAAGTGATGTGAGATATCGTTTTGTCATTGATGTTGCCGGATCTTTGGACTAGATTTAATTATAGTGTGGGGACTAGGTTACTTAGTATTTAAAGGATTGTAGAAAAGGTTATCACAAGGGGTAGCTACTTAGGATGTTCATGAAGAATCAACCCCCCTAATTACAGCTCTGTTATGTGATCCGGCAATTGGTCCAGGTCTATACTACCTCCAGTGGCTGCAGAATCTTTGTTGCATCTAGAATCTTTAAGCTGGATACTCTTAGGGATAAATGGGAATGTGACAGCTGTGTAGGAGTTTAGTGACTGTTCTTTAGTAGAATCACTTGTTCTTGGTGAGTATCTATTGCCCTGAAAGTGAGGTCTAGAAAATGCCACTATCTCAAGGTCAGGAGGTATGAGTCCAATTAAATGTGAATTTTCTGTTAATTCCGGAATATCATGAGAATTCATTGTGCACCTTAGATGTCCTAGAACAATTGCTGACTCTAAACTCTTGAGATCTTCCAATTTACTATCTTTATGTTTGTATTCACAGAGGAGAAACGAATTGGGAATTTGTTCATTGAAACTTGATATGTTTTCTATTGGTTTAGATAACATGTTTGTTGAAAAAGACATTAGATAGTTCTTTGATGTAGTGAATAGGTAAAGGAATATTGCCAATAGTGAAAGTGCCCCCACAGCTGTTGCTAAGATCATTGAAATGTACCTTCTGACACGCCATGAGCCTATGAATGAATAATATGCATAATAAATTATGCTACTAATTTCCGGAATTGCAATAGGTAAACCAAGTTTTTTAACAATTTCATCGTGATTAGCTCTGCAATACATGTGAAGTACACAAGGAGCACTTTCTGCATCTTTATCAATTAAAATACCATTTAAATATGTCTTAGAATACTCTTGTTCAGCTTCAGGTGTAGCAGCTTCTCCATTTGAATTCTTTTTAAACCATGAACAATACTTCTTCCCTGCAATATCATGAGGAATAATATCAAGACAAGAACCATCTAGATCTCTTGATAAATAAAATAATTGGCATCTATAATCAATATCTATATTAATGCTATCCATTTCTGTTAATCCACAAGATTCAATTATTGCTTTCTTCGTTTCTTCGTCTCTAAATTTTCCTTTAGATATGAGATAAAGTTTGCTGAGCCATTTCTGGTCATTTACTTCATTTTCAGGCATAATTGATAGCATACGAATGGCAAGTTTAGCAGTAGTTATCCAATTACCTGAGTTTAGATATCTTAGGTCTAGTTTTTCTGGTGAATCTTCTCTCCTATCAGGCCATGAAACATCTAAATCAGCTCTAAACATACTATCATGGAAAGCATCAAGTAAAAATTGAGATGATGGTTGTTCACCACAAGATAATATATCCACTCCTGTCATTAAGTATCTCTCAACCAAAATATGTGGGGGCTGTAGGAAGCAGACATCAAATGCATCTACATGAAGTACTAGGTCATTCGGTGGCAATGTCTTACAAAATTCACGAACTTTAACTAACTTCCACCGAAAGTTTTGCCATTTTTCACCAAGACCCAAAATGTGAAGTCTATATCCTAACTTCTGTGCTGACACTAGAAGAGCTGGAAAGTACATTTCACAGTGAGTAGCAGGAGTTAAGACATGTAACCTCCGTCCTTTCATTCCCGGAAGTTTAGAGACCAGTTCATCAGCCCCCTCAACACTAAGACTTCTATCATTCATCTTAAAGGTTTTAAAGAATCTTTTTAGTTCTAAGTATTGAAAAAGACTGTGGAAACGGGAGCAATATGGAAAGGCGGTTTAATTTACTACCAATAAATATAGACATCTACATGTATGATGATCTCTTTTCTTAGAAAAAAGATGGAAATATAGGGTTATCTGTAATCTAGCTGATTTTCTAATTTAATTATATATTAAGAGGGTAATTTTAACTACTATATCTAGAGTGATTTTGTATTTTTCTAACACTTGAGCTCCATTGTAGCTGTAGTTTTACTAGATAGAAATATAATTCACTATAACTGGGGCATAATATATTGGTAATAATCCTTTGCAAAGTTGTTTTAAGTATGAATTTAAGTTCTTAATGACTTTAAATATCCTATTATACCTATATATATATGGGTAGGTTCTGAGGATTGTAGTAATGTAAGAATATATTCCCAGACCTAGGGTTGAAAAGATAAAAGTAAAGTGCATGGTTTGGATCTTTCATTATATAGGAAACAAACACTTTTAAAATAGATAAGATAGGAATTTACATAATTTACTAATGAATTTTGGATATTTTCGGATTATATTGTTATTTCTAGTTGTAATAGCTGTACCTTCCCAGTGCATGGAAGTAGGTGAAGAAAACAATACAATAAGCTTAGAGAAAGAAATTGTAAATGTAAATACAACTGAAAACAACTCAGAAATTAACAAGATAGTTAATGATGTACGAAAAGATCTGAGTTCTCCTTTGGTGCAGAGAATTCTTAATGGAATCAGAGACTTTTTTAATGAAATAGGTAAACTAATTTTGTTACTCTGGAGAGAGATAGAAAAGAGTATTAATAAACCAATTGTAAATAGTCAATTTACTGGTAATAATAGTAATGATGAAGTAGATGCGAATTATAATAAATTAAACCGAGTTTTATTAGACTTAGTCAGATTTCAAAATTCATCACTTTTGGAAGACAAAGATACAAATTTCGCTTTAAAAACTACTTCTGGACATCCATCATCTAATATGAAAAAAAAATATTTGAATAATTTTCAAGAGGAAGAAGAATTATTATCACCAATAGTTCTATCATTAGTTTATATTGGACTTTTTATAACCTGTTGGATTATTGCCTTTATAAGGGATAGAGTAGACTGGATCAGTATTTATAAAAGACCACATACTGTATATCTTCAACAAATACCGAATAAAATTATGTATGAAAAAAAAGTTCCATTAATTGAGAGACAGATGATATTACCATGGATATATGTTCCGTCTGTAAATGTGACAGTAGGTCATATTAGAATAATCACAATGGTGATTCAAACAATTTTTTTTCCTGTTTCAATAGTTTATTTAATATTATCGGGATTCAAATATCAATATTATAACTTTGGACTTTTACATAATAAGCTTAAAGAACTTTATGATAGTTTGATAGATAATAATTTGTATCCTAATTATTACTATATAATTGGTTTCATAACATCATCTAAAGATATAGAGAACAAAAAAAAACTTGGGAAAATTATGGATAATACTACAGTTCAGATGTACAATAATTGGCTTGATCAAGAAAGCTTGCTACTATTAAATGTTGTCCGGGAGTTAAAATATACAGATGAAACAGAGAATTTTCCTACTTCTTTTCAGGTACACAAATGGAGTGATGATTTCTGGTTTAGGTTAGATTCTGCCAATGTAAATAGAATTGTAGAACTATTACCTAGAATAGCTTCTATTATCTTACTTACAAAAATTCAGTCTAGGGAACCAGTATCCTTAGATTATTTAAGAAGGGTAAAAATGTACATGATTGGTATAGAAAATCAGGGTATTTATGTACGTGATTGGTTAAATAAAAATATTAAGCAAAATAATCCAAAACTGTGCATACCATTTAATTGGATACCAAGAAAACCTATTGGATCAATTAATATATTATTACATAATGATGGAATTAATGTTCTAATAGAGGAGTATCGTAAAAGAATTGGAATTTATGCAGAAGCATCAATACAACTGTTTTTTGATACAAAATCAAATAAGGCTGCAAATGTTGAATGTTATCTTTGGTTTTCAGATGAGATGCAAAGTTTGTGTATACATCCTACAATTCTTTGTAATTGTACAAAGGGAATAGATGCTTTAGATTGGTTTGGACCATTTGGATTTATACCATTTGAGACAATTATCTCTACCCCTCAAATAGATACTATAAATGGGACTATTACCCTTATGAGAAAAAAGAAAGCAATATTTTTTGATAGAATTGATAAAAATCTCTCAGTAAGTTCGCAGGTATTTTCAACTATACAATCTGAGTATTTGTTACCTTCAATCCAATTTTCAATGATAAATAATAAAGATGAAATATTAAATGTTACAACAATACTGAACAAGTTTAGATATAATTCTAGAACATATTGCAAACCTATTGGAAATTTGAGTATCTCTACAGAATCAACATGTTCTTTTGAAAGTGTTTTAACTAAAGTCTCATATTTACCAAACAGTGTTATGAAATCTAATACAAATGACGTCTTCTGGGGTGATAAATTAAATATAAAATCAAATTTAGGAACTCAAGATTATTTATTTGACAATAACTCTTATTTTTGGGACTTTGATATGCCTGTACCATTTACAGCAGTCCCTGTAATAATTAATGGAGTTTTAACATATTTATGGCTAAATTATGATTCTCTTTTATTGTGTATACAGAGAAAGGATAAGGCAATTCAAGAAGATTGTAACCAGCAAGATAACTCAAATAGTGCTACTGATGAAAGTATTCAATGTTCAACAGATAATAATACTATATCTTTGACTCAACTCAAAACATTTGATAATAGGTTTCAAATAGAAAGTTGTTCAAGCACTCCAAATTCAGATTTTAATTTTGAGGTTATGGAAGCTGAAAATATTAGTAAACAAAAAGATCCTGATTCATCTTTGACAAATGAAAAAATAATAAATAATGTTAAAGTAGAAAATCTTAATAATGAAACACAATTACTTAAAGGAGCTAATATATGGAAACCATTCAATCCAAGCCTAACAAAGATACTAAGTATTTATACAAGTAACAAGATAGTGAATTTACATCCAATATATGGGGTTCCAGGAGTTTTAGGATCGGTGATTTGCACTAGAGGTTATGCTATTGGGTCAATAGTTAATACTAGAATTTTAACAGATTCAATTGAAGAAATTCCAGAAGAATATAAAAAATTTATAGAAGCTCAGGTTTTATTGACTTTTGAGGGTGGGTTTGTATTAAAAATATCTACTTTTACTCTTGGAATGGCTAATGCAATTAAATCTAATTTGGATGAAATACTTAAAAATATGGAAGATTCAGTAATGAATTCAACAAAATATTTAACTGAATCTACTAATGAAAAAGAAGTATTATCTAATATTAATAATTTAGCTTCTACATTATTGTCAAATGGTATAAGTCCTCCTGATATTGCTTTACGTAGCCAAAAATTATTTGAATTTCAATCTCAATCCTTTAAAGCAAGCCTTTTTAAATTCTTTATGGAATTTCATCCAGTATCAGGTAGTCTAAATTGGAACTCAGCATCTCCAAGAATATATCGTTGGCTATCATATGTTACTAGTTCTACGATTGCACACTTTTTTACTTTCTATATGCTTAGTATAATGTCAAGAAGGCATCCCATATGGAATGGAATTATAGTTGGTTATCTAGCATATTTTATATTGAATATTTGTAAGTCAATTTTAAACAAATGCATGAATTTCCCATGTATTCTACAAACAATGAATATTAGGCAACAAGCAGCTCATATGCATTATCGTTTATGGATTAATTGGATATCATTCAGTACTTCAATATTATTATTTATCATTTTAACTATCCTAACTATACTACAGTCTATAAAGCAAGAAAATAATACAGTTACATCAAATAGTATTCTGCTTAATGAAATGTACTTTGCTATTGGTACATGGATAGCTGTTTTAGTTCTATCTGCATTGTCTCTCATTTTACAACCTCTATTTTTGGCTTTGATACATGCAATTTTAATTTATATATCTCAGAACTACAATTATTTAGATGGCATTATGGTTAAAATGAAATATATTAGATCATCTGAAGTTACAAAGACTGGTTACTTTCCTGTAAGACCTGATGGTATAATTAAGATACAAAATAATATTTACAACAGATATTAAGATTTTGATGTAATAAATACTAGATAATACAACAGATACTACCGGTGCTAAAAAAGAATGTATTATCAGACTATACAATCTATGAATAATTTTTAATAGTAACATTCAAATTGATCACTCGATTAACTCGAAAATTCCGCTATACATTAGAGAGCGATTATTTCTTTACAAGTCTGCAAACTACATGGGCTTTATATGTACAGGACAAATATCTCATTTTGGTATTGTTGCATAGGAATTAATATATATTCCAGTGTAAATTATAGTCAATACTATAGTATCAATTACAGTTACTATGAATAACCAGATATTTAGGCTGAATGTCTTAACTTTATTATTTTTTATATCGCCATATTATTTGTTTCATTATACTTCTTGTAGTGAATATTCAGAATTAAGCGTGTTGGAAACAAGCTCTGATTTACCAGTTAATTCTGAAAGTAGTGAGAAGTTATTAAATGTCGTAGCTTTTGAAGCTCATAAAGGGTATGGAGATAATCGATCAAAAAGTTCATCCAATAGTCTTGCAACACAAAAGATTGTAAACATGATAAACTCATATACACCAGATACTCTAGAGAAGTCTGAAAGATATGCTGCCAATATGATTGCTATAGCGAAGTTAAGGGAAGAAATAATGTTAGATGCAAAGGAATATTTAAACTCAATAATATCTCAGACAATGGTTATTCAAAATAGTACTATTCTTCAAAAAAAACTACTAGCTGCTGAAGAAAAATTTAAATTATCTGAGAATAATTATTTAATAGCCAAAAAAGCTTCTGAAAGGGCTGTAGCTATATATATTGAATTCATAAGACCTAATATTGATCCTAAAAGCATTAAAACAATCCATACAGAGGGTGAAGCTTTGATGTTAGCTCATAATCAGTTAAGAAAAATGGATAGAGTGTCATTGCCTGACATGGATGCTAGTGAATACGAACCTCTTAATATTGATGATTCAATTTTGAGTTTTGCAGAGAGCCCTGCACTCTCTGAAGAGACACGTGAAAATAGGCTTAGAAGAGTTTTGGATGAAGTATCATCTAATATTGAGGAGAAAGAAGAAATACCTCAACATAAATTAGAAAATTATGAAGAAGATATAGAAGAAGTTAAGAGTATAGAGGATAATACGCAACAAACAAGTGCTAATTTATTAGCTGATGAAGGAAATATTAGAGATAATGAAAGTATAGATTTAGCAGATGATCAATCTAATGTAATAGATAAATATCAAGAACCAACACTTCTTCATAAAGCTGAGAATGAAATTGATGATATAAAAGAAGAAGCTAAGATAAAATTAGATGAACTTTTTAATATAAGACCTACAGAATTAAATACTGCAATTATGATACCAGGAGATGTCCCTTTATTTCTACAATATGCATATAGACGTTGTTATATTAATGCAATGTTAGGTAATTTTTTTCTAGAAGTGTATGTCCTCCCAAACTTAACATTTCCAGATGGAATTTCTAGTGGATGTGTTCATTTACGTTCTTATAAGATGTATGAAACAAATTCCCTTTATGGAATAGCTGGTATGTATCGTAAAATTATTATTGATATGCGGAGGCTTCCATATATACAAGATACAATACCTCTTGAAGAAAGTATTATGAAAATACAATTAAAATTAGATGAGATTAATGAATTATTGTGTATTTCTCTAAGTACAGCTCCAAAATCTTATAGGAAAGTTGCTGAAATTATTAAAAAGTTTCCTTACAATGTAAAAAGTACTTTAGTTATGATGTCTCCAGATGACAGAAGGTCACCAGATGTAGACTACTCTTTTACTAGTCAACAGTCTACATATGCTGCTCCAACTATCTTATTACCATCACTAACTCCACACTCAGAAGTTAAACTAAGGGAGTTTGATAGATTATTACAGGCAAATAAAATTCCTACTTCAGAAATAAAAAAGAAGCTTAAGCTTCTCAAAGAAACTCCTCCATGGGTTAAAGATTTTGTTATTAAAAATTCAAATTACAAATACCATCAGTTTCAATTTAATCCTTCATTATGGCACTATGTTGACTTCTTCCAATTCGGGCTTCAATCCCCAACTAATCCTAATAGTATATGATAGAAATAATTTGTTTAAATTTTAATCAAAAAAGTGCATTGATTCTCTATCTATCAAAATAAATACATTTTTAGTTTATTAGAGACAAAATTTACACTACTATCTTCACTTTATACAACTAGATTATATGAAATCACTTTTTTCTATTACCTAATAGCTCATGATGCATCACGGAAATAGCGCCTTATCAACGATACCTTAAGAGTTTATTCTAAACAGAAGTCGCACTTTATTTAGAAATAAAAAAAAAATAATACTTAACCGTCCAATGTTATTCTCTCTAATAATAGCTTTTATCTCATTTTCTTATTATATTGATTGTTGCACAATCAAAAATCTCCCCAAAAGCTATTATTGGAATCAGAGTTTACAACGTTTCAGTCTGTTAACAAAACAATCTATAAGTGATGATGATAGAATAAAGTGTAGAGAGAGTGAATTATACATTACTCCATGGAGTATAAAAGAAGCTGTATTTTCAAGTGTTGAAGAGGCAGAGGAAAGGCGTATATTTCTAACTAAATGTATTACATATTACTCTGAATTATCTAGAGATTTATATTTTAAATATTTGGAGAGAAAATATAGCTCTAAATTTTATCAGAAGATCTTTAATATTTTTGATATATATATAATAAGGGAGAAATATCTTAAGTCTATTGTGACACTTGGACGTTTCTTAACTAGTTTAGGTATTCTTTTACATAAAACATATGAATATGGTTTTAATCAAAAAGGATTGAAATATCCTCCAGAACTCGAACGTGAAATTGAATCATTAAGTGGTATAATTTCAGTTAGAAGACCATACACTTATTCAAGCTGTAAGAAACTTGTAAAAGATGCTGGTATTTATGAAATACTAATTAATATTTCATCTGATGATAAAGTTCTCTTATCTAGAGTTAGGAAATGTTCGATAGTTAGAGGAATAATAAATGGTGCTATTCGTAAGGCTAATGAAAGTGCTATGGAATTTCTTAATAGATATAAAATATCTCATAATGAAAGATACTTGCATGAGTCTTCGAGATGGAAAAACAAGAAGGAAAAGTTGTATTTACTACATGGTATTGTTACAGTAGCATTAGCTATAACTTCTTCAGATATATTAGTTAGTAAGAAATGAATATAATCCCAAGATAACATATTGAATTAATATTTACTATATAGCTTCTATTAGATATAAAACTTTTAATATTTAGATATTTTATAACTTTTTTTTAAAGAAAAATATAATTCTTTAAAATATCCAAGTATCGATAATATTCATTTATCTACATAAATACATATAGAAATCTTTTTATAGAATCAATTATCTATATTTTTCAAAATTATATTTCTAATTTCCTTAATACATTTTTTTTAAGATTTCACTATTTTAGGACTAATTTCATATTATAGCAAGTAGCATATAAATTATAACATCTCTTATCCTTGCTCATATTTACTAGAAGAAATGAAGAAAGTATTCTTTTACTAGTCAGGAACTTCCTATGATACTTCAATTACAATAATATAATTATTACATATATATTCAAAAATTAAACTAAGGTTTTGATTAAGTGTTGCAGACAAACAAGTTTCCTACTTTAGAAATAAAAAGTTTAAATTTCTCAAAGAAACACCTCCATAGGTTAAAGATTTTGTTATTAAAAATCCACATTACAAATACCATCAGTTTCAATTTAATCCTTCATTATGGCACTATGTTGACTTCTTCCAATTCCGGGCTTCAATCCCCAACTAATCCTAATAGTATATGATAGAAATAATTTGTTTAAATTTTAATCAAAAAAGTGCATTGATTCTCTATCTATCAAAATAAATACATTTTTAGTTTATTAGAGACAAAATTTACACTACTATCTTCACTTTATACAACTAGATTATATGAAATCACTTTTTTCTATTACCTAATACTCATAGTACATCATAAAATGTGACACCCTATTTATTAATGGTACCCTTCCTGAAAACTTAGATATATAATTGTTTAATTTGAAATAAAATAGTTTAGCACTATTATAAATAATATCAAAATTAATAATAATTTCATTTTCATCTATTTATTATGTAAATTGTGATAATAATAGTACACCATGGTTTCATAATATGGAATGAAAGCTTGGGACGTTTGTACTTGTTAACAAGGCAACCTACAGATGATTATCATAGAATAAAATGCAGAGGAAGTAAAGTAATGATTACTCTATTGAATATAGAAGAAATAGTATTTATAGATACTAATGAGATAGAACAAAGACATCTATTTCTAACTAAATATATTATATATTACTCTGAAATATCTAGGGATCTATATTTCCATATACTAGATTAAAGTTGCATGTTAATAAATATGTACCTATTATTAGTCTTTCTGAAGTTTACAAATTAAGAAGAATATATCTTGAGTCTATTAAAGTACTTAAATATTTCTTAATTAATCTAAATATTCTACATAAAATATATGAATATAATTTTATTCAAAAAAGATTGAAATATCCTCCCAGAATTGGAATGTGAAGTTGGATAATCAATTAAGAATATCTCAATTAAAGAACCATATATTTATTCAAAATATAAAGAACTTTTAAGGGATACTGGAGTTAAGGAGATATTAATTTGTAAAAGTAATGAACTTCATTATACCTAAAGCTGAAAGGTGTATAATAGCTAGAAGAGTAAGAGTAATAACTGTTGCTATTCAAAAAGTTAATGAAAATTTCATAAAATTCTTAAATAAATGTGAAAAAATCTCATAGTGGAATATATTTGAATAAGGCTCTAAAGTAGAGAAAAGAGAAAGTTATATTTACTAAATAGTATTATTGAAATAGTATTAGCTATGATTTTTTTCAGATATATTACTTAATAAATGACTTGAAAATTAAATTAGCAAATTACTTTAATATTTGTTACACAATTCCTGGTAAAAATAGAATTTTGAGCTCTTAAATACATTGCCTTTTGATAATTTTTTTTGTTAGGTGACATAGAAATAGTAATTCCTTAACACTTCCAAGCATTGTTGATAAAATTAATTTACCTTTAGAAATACATTTAGAAGCCTTTTTATAAAGTGAATTGTTCGTATTCTTTAAAATTTTATTTTTGATCTCCTCAATACCTCTTTTTAAATCCTCATCATCCTGGAACCAATCCCATGTTCTAGCAAGTAACATATAAATTGTAATATCTTCTACCTTTGCAATATCTATTAAAGCAAATAAATAGAATACCCCTTCACTAGGATCAAGATAATTATTCAACTTATTAGCTGGAATATCATTTACTTTAATATATGGATTAAATATAGTTATAATTCTCTTTTTATATTCTTCTAGAAATGTTAGGATTGCTGCTCGTGTCAGCTCAGTAGCCTCCAAAGTACTTAAATCCTTTCCTACTTCATTATAAAATTCCCGTTGTTTATCAGGAGAAAGTTCCCTTCTAAGATTTATAATTGATTTAAGTGAATATTTTTCTTTTAATATTCTCATAGATTCTTGTAATAAGTTTTGGTCTATATTTCCAGTACTCAAATTATGCACCCTCAGTATATGCTCATGTAAATTTTCTATTTTGATCAACATATTATCATATTTACAGAAGGTACAAATGGTATAGTCTTCAATATTTTCACAAAAAAAGTCCTCCTGATAGTCTTCGAACATTTTTCAAGTGTATATAAGCCTTTTATATAAAATTCCGCTCGATACAAAGGGTATACTCGCTGATATACATTGTATAGATGTGACTAGAATTAGTGAATATTAAATTAGATTAGTATGTCAATAAATATAAGTCAATACTTCCAGATTTTTGGAGATATATGCAATACCATATTAATATTATTGGTAATTCCACTGAAAAAAAAGGCAGTTGTTAGTTAAAAAAACAAGGTATAGTGAAATATTCCTTGGTAATTAAAAAAATATTAGTTCTATTCTATATAATCTGTCAATGTGTTCTTTTCTAAGTATCCAATAAATAAGAAAGAAAATCTTCCTCTCCATCCTATCTTACAGGGTATTATATTTTAGCGCTATTGGTTCGCTTATATATTGTAATTTAGGGTTTCACCTTGCAACCTCAGGTTATTTACCTTCAATGGCTGATATGGGTAGTTTGGAATTTCAAAGAAGAATCCTCACTTTTGTTCTAATAGCATCTTTTTTATTTAGTAGAAGTTTTTGCTTAGATTTCTATGGAACTGATACTGAAGAAAGGGAGACTATAAGAGCTAAAGTGAAACTTACATCTAGTGTATGTAAACTTAATGATTTGAAGAGTGAATTGTATAATTGTTCATTAGATTCAGGATACAATAGAGTAGGTATATTAGAATTTGAATGCAATACTCTGGAAAAGGAATCAGATAAATTGAAGTTATTGTATGATTGTAATGCTTTAAGTAGAAATAAAAATAAGGAAATCCTGGCTAAAGAATGTAAACGTTTAAGATGTCCAAATATGGATAAAAAGATTTATATATTAGTCTTCAAGCTTTCTGATGATATTGAAGAGAAGAACAATTTCCAATTATATAGGAACAATTATAGATTAATAAACTCTTCAAGAAAAATAAAGATTTCTCCAATACCTATAGTTCTATTAACTAGAAAAGATATTATTGAATCTCTTTATAATGATAGAATAGTCGATTATAACTGGAATTCTCCATTTTTAGGGAAATATATGGTGTATATAACAACTTTAGATACAAATGTTTCTTCATTAGCTTGGCTTTTGAATGAAATGGAAAGTTTATTTTCAGAATTGAAAGGGAGGTTAATTGATGTAAATTCTAATTCAAATGTTAATTTAAGTCTTATATTTCAGTCATACATGAGTTTGATAAGTTTATCCTTATCATTATTAAATTTAATGGAGATTTATTGGACTAGAGGTTCAGAAGTTAATCAAAATCTTTCAGGAAGAACTGAAATTTCAAAATATGCAAGCCACTGTAACTTGGATTTTGTAAGTATTTTGTTAGATTGTAGATTTGCATTAGATATTATAAATAATGATAAGGAAAGGGATTTAAATATTATATTCGCATATTTTCAAGACAGGTTAAGGTTTGATATTAATAAATTCCAGATAATTTCATCTACTTCAGAGATTAATAGTGGAAATACAGGTAATATTTCTGATTTGAAATCATTTCTAAATGATCCTTTTTTATGTACAAGATATAGAATAAATTTTAAAGAGAATGGTTTGCAAAAGTATTTTTATAATGAGCAAAGATATCAAATAAATAAGTTTTTAAATTTAAAACATGTTCTCAAAGAGGATATTGTATTTTTAATAAGTATAATTTCATATATTTTGGAGAATGTGGCTCCTAGATTTTCTGAGAACATTCTAGGAAAGTTTAGTTCTTTGAGAGTCTATATGAATCGAATAAACAATTTAACTAAGAGGCTAAATGTCATAAAATCTGAAGTTTACAGTGTGTGTAGTAGAAAATCATTTGAAAGATGGAGTAAAGGAGAGGATTTGACTGATTTAGATGGGAAAGTATGTAATTTACATTATAGTTTGAATGTAACAGAAGATGTTATGAAATTACTGTACTCTGAATTTGAGAAATCTAGATTATTAGCTTTAATGCCTCCAATACTAACATACTCTGATAATAAATCGGTATCTGCTGCTTTGTGTTTGCATAGAGCTTTATACAAGTCTAATTTAAAGAATATTCGAGGTGAAATTATTGTTAAGGCTATAATACTATCTTCAAACCGTTTTGCACTTAAAACAGAGTATGAACAACTCTATGAGGAATGTCGTGGGTTTTGGGAATTTAATTTTAATGATTTAGTTTCTTTAGAGAGTTTGGGAATAGTTTGTAATATATATGCAACATGCATGGGAAATAAAAAATTAAGTGATATTGTTGAAAGAATTTTGACAGACTTTAGAAATATAGATATGGAAGGAGCTCTACATAAGAAATCTATAATGGCTTCAAAATTATGTACAAAATACAGAAAACTTGTTACTTTTGTTGAATTAGAATATAGAGATGAAGAAGAAAGTGTTGACATTAATACTTTAGAGTGTAATACTTACAGAATATTGCAATTAGCCTATAGGGGTGTCTCTTTTTTAACAATACCATCAGAATACCAAGTGAATCTGAGAGTATATAATAAGAGTGGATTTATGATGAATTTACCAGATAACTTCGTAGCAAATCAAATTGTGATTAATGATTTTTGTGTAGATCCGGAGATATTTACAATTTTAGACTGCAATGTAGTAGGGAATCAAGATCTGGATATCTCAGGAACTAAATATTTAGATAAGGGTAATGGGGTCTCAGAATCAAGACATTACAATACTTTTTTATTAGCTGATAATATAGTAATAAGAACATCCTTAGATTTTTTTAAGGGAAATATAGATGAATACGAGTACTTGTCAAATGGTGTTGTATTTGGAAGGATACGAAATAAACATATTGGTAATCCTGTTAAAATTGTCAACTTCTCATATTTACCTGAGATATTCATATATGAAAATAATAATATAGGGGATAATGATAATAGGGGTAATACTAAATTAATTGAATATGATGATACAACTAATATACAAAAATTGGTAGTTCTTAAAGCTGTTTATTCCAGCAGTTCACTTGCTTATGTTACACTTCAGTTAGGAGAATTTAGCACTTCTTCTTACTTTAAAACTGTGAGGACGTTTAAAGAGAAATTTCTATTACCAGACTCAAATAATCTTCAGGTTCCACTAGTTCCTACAATTTTGCAAATATTCAAACAAAATAGTGAATATCATTTCGATTCATTCTTATATCCTACTATACAGATCCAAGAATTTGTCAATCCCTTAGTTAGCACATCAACAGTTAGCAAAGACATATCTAATCAACAAGAAACTCCAGGACAATTATTAGATCCATTCTCTATATATAGGGATCTTTGTATTACTAAGCAAGAAAGTATGGGAGTTTACACCATAGAAAATATGACTATTAGTAATTCAAAAGATTCATTGAAAAATTCAGAAGTTCCTTCTATAGATTATCCTATAGGCTTTGATACTTTATTATCATTAATAGAAAATATTGATTTAGAGTCATCAAGAAGAATTGCAGAAGGAATAGGTTGGGAATATTTGGCATTATATTTTAAAGCTAAAGCATCAATATCTTATTTATTAATTACTCAAGCAATAACATTTTGGACAGGAGGATCAAAGTTTAGACAACACTGTGATTTTCATCTTGGAAATATACTTGTAAAATTTTCAGCAGACTGGAAAAATAAGGAATGGTTAGAAGTTATCAAAGGTATTTGTGAATATTTGAATTTAAGTCATTTAGTAATTGTAGATTTGGATCTTTCATATGAATCAGATAATGAAATTAATAATTTAGAAAGGGATATAGAACTTTTTGATACAATTTCTCCTTGTAAATTAGTGCAATTTGAAGCTACATTATCTATAGTATTAACAGAAGATGACCATATAAATCTTTCGAAAGATATAATTGAGAATTCTCTTGGCATATCTTATATTATTGAACAAATTAATAATATAAAACCTGATATAAATGTTATTCATGAACTTAATAACATGTATCCTGATATTATGAATATTTATGATAATTATTACAAGAAATTGAGTGATATACAAGATAATATAAATAATTTAATTGGGAGTGGCAATTTCATATTCTCAAGAGCTTTTAAAATTTTTGTGGAAATTAGATATATACTTAGAAATTTCCTTTTAAAGCTTAATAACTTTGTTAATAATGTTCCTGATTACAATTTATTTGATTATTTAATATTAGATATGTACCGAAGTGGAGTAGAGAAAAAATATATCTATTTCTCTAAAATTGGCAATAAAAATGATTTCTCCAAGGATATAAGCTTAGATATAAATATTAATAATAGTTCAAATAAAAATCCTAGTAATCTAAAGTGGTTACACATATTACCAGAATCTCTACCAAATTTGCAAATATTCTCAAAAGTTATATATTGTATTATAGACACTTTAGCAGTTATTTCATTTTATCCAAAACTAAAATTTAGTGATTTAATTAATTTTCTATTACAACATTCAGTAAACATCATTTACTTAAGAAAAATAGACTATGGAAGTAATATTAAGAACTTAGAAATGATTAAAAGTAAGCTAAATAGTGAGAAAAAAACTTTTTTACAATGTATAGATAATTCTTCTATAACAAATATTATTGAAGAAAATGCCATATTAATTACTAATAATGCATTTCAGTTATCTATGAAATATCAACCAATACTTTCGAACTCTTTATTACCATCTCAACTTGAGCTAATAAATAATTCAAATATATATCAATCAGTTTTACTTGCTTATATGTATCATTTTGATTTCTTCATTTCGGATTCTATGGCATCTATTAACTCAATTGGTAATTCAAATTCATTTGTAAAACTTAAGGCTGATGTAATTATCAAAAATAACTTAGGAATATCATCAGTATCTTTAAACCTTTCTATTAATCAATGGAGAAGCTTGTTGGAGCTACATTATTTTTGTAATAAATATTCTCAAATAGTTAATTCTAATAATTATAACATCAAATGTAAATTAATTTCTAATTATCAAAAATTAAAACTAAATACCCCAGGACTTATTATTCTTAGTTGGATAACAGAAAATTCACGAAATTATCATAAAATTGTCTTTCCCTGGGTTTATAGTAGTTCATTTTCAGAAGTTATTGATCATTCTATGAATTTAAATCCTATTAATGGAATTACAGTTCTAGCAGAAATTTCAGGGGTCTCAAATACGTTCAGGAAAAACTCTCTAAAACCTAATATTTTTATTCACAAAAATTATGTTTCTATTTTTAGTTTTGGATCTCAAAGGATAAAATATAAGATTCCTTCTTCAATTAGTGAAAGGTACAGTATTCAAACGATCCCACTATTTTTTGATTCATATTTAGGATTTAAGAATCTTCCATTGGATTCTTTGGTAGCTTATATATTACTTGAAAATGAAGTTACTTTGTACAAATGGCTTCAAAATATCCTCTCCAATTATGAAAGTACTTTAGACAAGCACACTAAGAATATAATCAAAAATAAAGTAGCTCAGATTTTTGGAGCAGTTGTTCGTACTTTTATATCTATTTGGAAATCTTCTTCAAAATGTAGACATGATAAAAGTGAGTTATGCCTTCCACTTCTTTGTGGTATCTCTAGTCATAACATAATTTTATTTATTAACTCTTCTCAAAATATAGATAGTATAAAATTTGCATTTATGTATGATATGGAAATGCAAATTATAAGTAAATCTGAAGATCAGAAACTTCAATACTATGAACAAGATTATGAACAAGATACTAATAGCTCTGAATATCTTCAACAATATACAGAGTTTATTTCATATATATTACCTGAATATTGTGGTCATGTGAAGTGGAATTTAAATGACTTATTAACTGTTTTACATTCAGCTGATAACTTAATAAAATTCCTAAAAGATGAAATTGTTACTCTCAATCCTAATGTATTATTCTCTAGTAAGGTAAAAAATATAAATAAAAAGTATGTGAAAATTTCCTTGTACGAAAGTCTCAAATATATAAATTACAAGTGCAGAGAAATTCAACAGCTTGTTAAATCTCCTAATATAATCTGTTAATCAGGCTACTTTATTAAATTAATTATATAGAAGAAATTTATGTAATTATCTATATTTATTTCTTAGGGATTATTGAATATTTTGTATATAATAGAAAGTTGCATAAAATATTCTTCCCCATATCCTTTAAACTATCTAATTATGTATACCACAAAATTCTTCAAATCTAATTAATATTACACTATAAGCTGCTAAAATCTATATACCGCCTGATATCCGATACCTATATGTTTTGTATTAGGTGGGTTTAGTCATTCTCTTACAAAACTTCCCATGCAAAAACTTCAGAAGTTTAATAAGACAATAAATATATAGATACTAGAAGTAATATGCCAAGAATATTGCATTTATTATTTAAATGAAGAAAAGAAAATTAGTAGGTAATTTTATTCTATTGATCTTCTGTTATCTCCAGGTTTTATACCCTCTACTTAAGGTACGTATATAGTAATTATAGAAGAAATTACTCTTACGAAAATATTCTCAATTCTTACCTTTTTTTTAGTATAAGATATTTACTGAAGCTAATAAGAATAGATTGAGTAGTCTTGAATTAGAAACATTTTTAATATTATCAGAATCATCTACTTCTATTATTAAAAATCTACCAAAAGAATTCTTTTCTATATATAAGAAATCAAATGGGACACCTCAGAGTATGTTTACAAATTGTCTTGAAACATTTATTACTTTATTAGATATTAAAGACTCCAAACTGGAAATTGAGACGACTGTACTTAAAATATCCGAAGATTTGTATGTTCCAATAACAAATTTAAAAGATAAATATCAAGTGAGAAATATATCTATTTCAGAAGCTGTAAAATATTTTTGTATGAGAGCTATATCTATTTTATTTTCAAGAGATAAAGTAGATTTATTTATTAAAAGGTTGAATTCAGAAAGTTTTCTTTATAAAGAGGATTTAAATAAAGATTCAAACTATATAAAACTTGGTGATTATGCAGCTGCTGTTAAAGCTATAAATATGCTATTCAAATATGATTTAGATAAAACTAATTATAAACGAACAAACAAGCAATATAAAAGGAAAGAAATGAAATTACCTTTATATGAAAGTAGATTAAGGAATAGAATAGGTACTATTGTTCCTGGTTCAAAGAATTACTTAGGGGTTCCAAATGAATTACAAATAATGAGTGATAAAATTAAAATAAACAAAGAGAAAAAAATGTCTTTGGAAAATATGGATGTAAATAGAAGTATAGATTTGAAAAAAGAAGAATTAGTAGCTAATGCATTAAAAAGAATGAAGAGTCTAGATAAAGTTCCAAAGGCTTATAACAAATCATTAAATAAATATCCTTTAAATTTAAATTGTAAATGTGAGAAGAGTACAATTTGTGAGTGTAATCTTATGGATATTTATGGTCAAACTCTTGGTCTACCTATTTCTCTAGAATTAGAAAAGGAATTTTTTACTCATTATCAGGTTAAAAATACTATGAAGAATAAAGTAAAAGAAGAGATTGCATATTATAAAAAAATAACAGATCCTACTTCAGGGGAATTTAGAAAATCTCTTAAAAGTCCTAGATTAGATGTAATAATCCCAGTTTCAAGTCTTTCTAGGATGCAAATGCAAACTTTGGATCAATTAGCAGGATTAGATGTTGAGACAGTACCTGAAAGAGTTAAATCTATTCCACCAATTAGAGAATCTGATAAGAAGAAATATAGGGGGAAGATAGAACCTGTTCCTGTTATAGAAGATCTAAATTTTCTCTCAATTTCAAATAAAGGAAATAAAGATTTAAAGTTTTTATGAAATAATTGAGGTTAACTAATAAGTAATATTTACAAATGTATATATAATTTAAAAAAAAAGTTTATAATATCTTAAATAAATTGTGTAAATATTAACTTTTACTTATGTACTTATATTAATACTTTCATGTCACATTTTTTATTATTTTTAATTTTGTAAATATCACCAAAAACAAAATTGGAAATAATAGAAATAGTGGAAATGTCATTTTTTTTGACTTTCTATATAAAAATTAATTCTTAATTATAGAATACAAATTGGATAAATTCTTTAAACTTGCATGTAAATAAATTACGCGGATAAGATACCTTCACGTAAAAATTTACAACCGTATACTGTGCATCATAAGTAAGGTTCTTTTTTTCAATAGGCTACTGTTATTTTGAAATAATGAAATTAAGATGGTATGTTGTTTATATTACTATTCTATTGTATCTGTTTTATCAGATAGATAGTATAAGTAGCCCACAAACAGCAGAAGAAGAATTCTTAAATGAACAACTTGAAAATAAAGCTTCAAATTTAGTACATTATTATAGTAAATACTCAGGATTAGTTCCTAGGCATGAAAGAACATCTTCTTCATGTTTATATGGTCTAGTATATGTTTACACAAGACATTTAGTCTATAGAAAAACAAATTCCTTTGGACCTTTACGTTATGGTCTTAATAGCGATGATATGCATATTACATTATATAATTTCGTAAACAATATCCGTTTTCATATACCAACTCAGAAAACCTATTTACAAGAAAGGCAGAAAAAAGCTAGAAAACTACGACGTCGTTATCTATACTGGCTTTGGCATAGATGGCGTTATTTAATGACTGCAAAGGAAAGGATGCCCATACTTGTTCAAGATAGTGATCTAACTATTTTACCTATTGATCCTTTAGAAAGAGTATTTAGTTATGCTATTGATATTATAGAATTATCAACTCCATATTATTTAGAATTAGTTTATTGTATGTATCAGGGAATTCGTCCTTATATTAATGGTTTATTAGCAAGCTACTCTCTTCAAGATCTGATTGGTGCTTCTTTATATTCAATTGGTTCTAATAGTAAATTTAAAATACACTACTGTAATCAAGCTGTTAATATGTGGAGTGATGATCAAATTGTTCCTCATACTGAATCTATATGCAATATTATGAATACATGTTTGGAAAAGAAAGAATTTAGGAATAAAGTTAGTATTAAACCTTTAGTAGAGACTTATATTCAAAAAATTGATAATTTATATCAGAAAAAAAAACATATTGGTGCAGATACAGCTAGAAAATATGTTACAAATGCATTTTTTTCAATTGTACAAATTTTTCATCATTTTCAAGCTCACAAAAGACCGGATTATATAGAAAAATTATTTGTTATTATTAGAGCTGCAAGATATATGATATATGCAAATGAATTACTACTAAGATCCGGTTTTAAAAAGAAACCAATATTTAAATCTGCATTTGTATCTGATTTGATTCAATATACTGTATATCGTACAGATCCTGTATCTATGATGCGTTATTGTATAAAATATTCTCTTTTAGAAAGATTTAAGTTACGTAAAAAGATGGGAATTGCAATTGTTGAAGAAGCATGTGCTCATACACTTAGTTTTGGGTTTATAGATGATACTGGAAAACTTCCTTCTAAATTTACTAGAGCTCAAGCAAGGCAGATTGTAAATAAGCATTTTAGTGATTTACAAAATACTCATAGAAATAATTCTTCTGATTTAATCACATTAAAACCGGAAACTCCTAGTACTTATATAGATAATGGAGGATCAATAGATGATATTCGGCAGAAAATTCGTGCTATACAAGAAGAGATTGTAGAAAATCAAGAAGATACAGATGGTGAATCAATAAGTATTGATATAATAGACTTAGATAATAATAATGAAGATAACTTAAATATATGGGATAAGGTAATTAATGAAGAATTTATAGAATAAATTTATTTAGTTTAATAATATAAATTGGAGTACAAAAAGTGAATTAGTAATTATTCAAATAGGTACTTGTTAGTTTGTTATATAGAGCTAAGCTTAAAGATTACAACTTTTTTTCTACAAATTGAATATGTAGTGAAATATTTTTTTATATTATATTTAATATTTAGTGATATATGAGGTTTTTGAATATTTATATTGAGAAATTAGAATCTAGTTTACGTTGCATGCAATAATATTAACCCCAAAGACTCCAAATATTTTGCTGGCGCTCGAATGTGTCTTACTGTTGCCTAGTTTGATATATTTGACAATAAATTTGGAAATATAATGCAGAAATGGAGCCTTAAACTTATAGGCAATGTCTTTTTGTTTTTGGAATAATCTGATAAATAATCTTTGTCGTTTCTGTATATTTTCTTTGTTATTATCAGTCTGTATATGTGTTGAGCACGAGGATATTGTCAACTTAGCTATAGACGAATGTTTAGTTCCCTCTAAAAAGTCTCTAGCATTGATATCATGTACATATACAGAAGTGTCAGAATCTCTGGTTACTCTTGTTAATAATTTGGAGATTAAACAAGATGTTGATTTATGTCTAATGAGTACGAGTTTTCAACGAACTATTATTGGTCTAGCTTTATCTTTTGAAATATATGATGAAGGTAAATTTTATGGGATAAATTGTCCTAGATCTATAGCAGCTTTATTGCGTGATAGGATTCTTGGTTTTTCTTGTCCAAATTTAGCTAAAAAAAGTGATATTTTTCGCTATAATTTAGAGGATTATGATAATAATAAATTATTTTATAATACAGAAGTAGATATGGAACATTCGAATAGGCTACCAACAATATTTACTAGTGCATATAGGAAATTATTACAAAGTTGCGATAGAATTCAAGTTTGTATGGAATTATTGGATTTACAAAATGAAGGAAATAATAATAATGCTATTTCTAGTCCAGCTATATCTAATTTAAATATTTCATTAAGTCATTCTTTAACAAAAATTCTGGATAGGTTTAAGGTATTTTTACCAAGTATAAAGACTCAATATATAAGGGAATTTGCTCAAAATATTTTTCAAAGATGTATAATAGAATATCAAAACAATATTTCTAGAGAAAGTCCATTAGATCCTTTTTGGATTATCCAAGTATATAGGATGGTTTTTTTATATTTTATAAATTTAGATGGAATTATAAATGATTTAGAAGTAATAAATAATTTAGTTTACTTGACATTTCGATATTTGACTGATATAAGTCCTTTACAAAAGATAAATTTACTACAATTACAGACAAAATTTATTGATATAAATAAGGAATCTAAGAAACAATTATTATTTATAAGAGCAGCTTATACCTTATCTGATCATTGTTTTTCATTTTGGAAGTATATTAATACTGAAGACATGTTAACTATAAATACTAAGAAACAATTTAAGAATGATATAGATGTTGCTCCTATATGTCATCAAGGTCTTCAATTACCTTTAAGACAATCAATTATATTTCTTTATTATATGGGAATAGATAGACATATTAATCCTGGAGGTTCTCATTTACTCTCTAATAATACAGATCTTTCAAATTTGTCTGGAAATACTAGTAATTATAACATTTACATTAATAATTCTCTGAACAATAATGATAACCAAATAAATAATAGTGTACCTTGGTTTTTGGCAAATAGTAATATTGTTTATCCTTTTACAACAGTGAAAGAATTAGAACAATCTAGATTAAAGGAAATTAAAGCAATTATTCAACAAAGTAAGCCAAATATAAATAATAAAGCTACTGTATTAAATCTTTCAGAAGAAAATTTAGTTAAATACTTTGTTGGAGGTAGTGGTTCAATGATGTTTAAAACTTGTACATATTTTCTTAAAAAACAATATATACTAGATAAAAGTATTTTGACTTTGGCTGAAACTCATCAAATTAATAAGGATGGTATTATATCAGATATTGTAACTCCATTAGATTCTATTAGATTCTTTTGTTGGAATGTATCTGTTAAGGTATATGAAGAATTGAATAAAGATTTTTCATATGAAGAATCATTTTCAACTTTATCTCCTATACAAGGTGAATCCCAAGTAATACCTAAAAAAACAATTATTTCACCACCTCGCCCTGTTAATTATGATGATATAGTGAATTTATCATCTCCTATTAGAAGCCCTTCAGTTTTCTCAGCAAATGACTCTGGTAAAAGGAAAATTTCACCTGAAATTCTTAAGAGACGTGAGGAATTATTACGTAGAATGAACCCTAAGGCTTCACAATCTTATTCACATTCAATTGTTGCATCCTTAGATAATTTACCAGAATTAAATATTCCTAAAATCAAACGATATATTTCAGGCAAAAATATTATTAGACAGAATAATATGGTAGATAATTCCAAACAACTTAGTAAAAAAATCAAGAAAATTGGAGCAATATTAGCTGATAGTGATGTTGCAAAAAAGCATGGTCTTGTAATGAATGAGCTTCTAAGTAAAGGTAAAAAGCTTAGAATGACTAACTCAGATTATGCTAATGATATCAGGCAACAATTTCAGAAACAAATAAAAGATCAGGCTACTGCTGGTGATATAAGTTTAATTTCTAGTCAACTTTTTGCTACAATGGAAGCAACAGATTTTGAACCTCCTATTGTTGATACGGCAATTTTAGATGAAGTTTCTTCTGATCAGAAATTAATATATGAACAATAAAGTTGCGAAATTTCTTGATAAGAACTCTTTCTTAATATTCAAGTATAGTTTTTAAGAGTTCTAATACAGAGATTTAGTAAATGTATTTGTCAAATTAATTTTGTTTTAATATCTTAGTAATTTGTATTTAATTTTTTTCAACTAATTATTATCTTAGATAATTATCTTAAATAAAAATGTCTAAATTAAATTATGTTTAAGAAAATTATTAATTACTCATATTACTTAAAATAATTAAAATTTCACTTATAAATGAAAGATTTATACGAATTATATACTAATAGATTTCATACTATTATAAATTATATATAAAATTAAGTATATTTGAAGTGAAATATAATACTAATTCTCTTTTATTCTCAATATTTTAATAATATTCTAGCCTCTTAAAAAAAAAAAAATTTCTTCAAATAATAAAAGATTTTAATTTAAAATTTTTAGATAATAATTTCTATTCATTTGGAGCTTAAAATAATATAAATTACAATTTCCTCAATAATTTGATATATTTAGAAAGTAATATACTATACTAAACAATAATAAACTTAAGTGCATCTACTCTAAATTATTAACAATAATAATTAACTGCACTACTTATTTTGTAAATGTCAATAAATTTCACTAGAAAAATTCTTATTATTTATTTTTAATATTAATATTAATAACTAATTCAATAAGGGTACGTCTTGATGTTGGAATTCCTTGCAAATTTGACATTCATCAGGATCATGAAAACCCGTAATATTCATTAATTTTTCGTGTAATTTATCTGCATATTTTGTAACTGCTTTTGTTATATTTTCATTATATGTAACACAATATGTTTTGTATTCATCAATAGTCTCCTTTTGATGTAACAACATTTGGTTAAAATTTTCTCTAAAACTTTTAGTAAATTCATATAAATTATCTTGACAAGAAGAGTGATATAACTCTTCTTCAATTTGAATTTCAGAATTTTTCTTTTCAATTACGATATTTGCAGTGGCTACTTCATCCTCCTCATGCTTAAATGGTATAGATGATTGGTGATATTCATTCATATTTAAGTTTTCTTCTTCACCAATATCATCCAAAATAACTTTTGTAGGAATCTTAAATATGGATTCCACATTTGTATTTGCATGACTAAATTCTCTACTCTCGACTTGTTTAAATTTTAATTCCTCATCCCAAGAATTTATTACATTTGGATTTTCTTCAATCTCATTGTTAGGATGTACTTCTTTCTGAACTTCAGTTTCAGATTCTAAATTCTTTATAGAATCTTCTTCTCTTGTAAAATCTTTATTTTCTTGAATTTTATTCTTGGATTCAACCCCTATATAATTCTCACCTTGATTTTCTTCCATACCATGTTCAGTCCTTGGTATATTAGATTCAACTTCTTCTCCCTTTATTCTGTTACTATCTTCATTCATATTTTTTTCAATTATTTCTTTCGAAAAAGATTCAACAGAGGCTAATGAAGCATCTTCTCCTTCAATTCTTTTCTCTAAATTACTACTTAATTCAGTATTATCTGATGTGAACCTTATTGACATCTCCTCAGTTAGTCTTTTAGATTCCTGAGCTGCTAAAATCTCCACTTCCATTAAAGCCTGCTTTTCGGCATTATATTGTAAAGAGTTTTTCCCTGACATTTCTTTGTGAAATTCGGTCCAACTTCCTTTTTTCTAACTTAATAATTTACTCTTACATGTAATCGATACCCGTTCGTGTCTCTGGCGCTCAAAAATGGTAAATCTGAAATCTATTTTTTCAATGTATATTAAATTTCAGTAGAAAATTGAGGAAATGGTTATATTACCATTAGTAAACAATTGTTCTAAGTATTAAAATTTGTATAGGGAAAATTGTTTGTAACTTTTTTTTCTAAGTTCATTGTTTTATTTATTCTATAAAAAAATTTAATAAATAATTTAAAATAGAGTATATACCTGACATCAGTCTAACTTTGTAACCAAAATATTATTAGTCAAATAGAATAACATTCCAGATCTATATGTAGGATATATTATTAATAAATTATTGTTGGTCTAAATAATTCTGTATTAAGATCACAAATATCTAATATTATAAAATATGGATATCTAAATATTTGTAAATATATTCTATCATGGTATTATTAAATTAAATATAATAATAATCTCACAATATAATATTATGAGCTCCTTAATTAAATACCATATTTTATGTATAATATTCATATATTATTAGAATATTGATATCTATATCTATTGGAATTGTTATATATTCCCAGTTATTGGAAAATTAAGTTGGCTAATTAATAGACTATAATATTGGGTAAACCTGTATATAATATTTTACAATGTTATAAATAAATTTAGTTTTTAAATATTATTTCTATTTAATATATATAAGAAATATTATATAATAATTTTTAAGGATATTATAACTAGTGTTATTTAATTTTCCATGTTGAGTCCTATAATGATTATACATTAAATCAATATTTAATAACTATAATTATAAAGTTTTATTTATATTATCAGAATAAAAATTTATAAAAATTTTTAATGAATCAAAAATATTGTTATTGAATATAAAAATATAAATTTTTTACTTTCTTAATTAATAATGGATTATCAGATATTTTGTAATTATTAAATCTTTTCAAAATAATATTTCAAGCATATCAAATTTTAAAACTATAAAGAAAATAAAGACATAATTTATATTTTAATATATTATATTACACTGAAGGTATTTATAAGTTTATTTGGTTTTCTTTTTAATTAAAGTACTATTTTCCTAATATTAACAACTGTAAGCTGATAATATATATTGTTATTGTTAAAATAGGTTCAATAATACAAAATATACAAAATTAGTAATTCGATAACACAAATTATAATAGTTAATTGGTTATAACTGTAATATATATATATATATATATATATATAATCTTTACTTATAGTAAATATATAAATATATTTTATAAAACTTAGTAAAAAAAACATGTAGAAACATTAATTCAATAATTAGTATATATATAATTTATAAGAAAAATTGAGTTTAAGTAAATGAAATATTATATATATTAAATTTTAGTATAGAATACAAAGAGTTTTTTCTAATATATCTATATGGATATTTAAACAAGCTGGGTTTTATGAAATCATTTAATAACAAGAAGAATTTAATGATTGAAATGACTTAAATAAATATTTATAGAATAGTATCATATTTATCTGTCCATATTAATTACAAAATTGTATATATTTCTAAAAACAGTGATAAATACTAAAAGAAATAGACAGGAAAAAAAAAATATTTAAGTTATAAATGCATGGATGCATGCATGCATTTTTTTAGATGGTTATGGTTATTTGGATATTAGACTTTTTAAGAATATATGATTTTATTTAACAAAATTAAAATAATAAATATTATTACATAGTAAAGGTAAATATTTTGAGAATAATATTTACAATAAATGGCAATAGATATTTGTTTTAATGGTTAAATTAATTATTTGTGGTGTATAAAAAAATATTGGGGTTTAAAAGAAAATTACAGATACAAGTTTTTTATAATTAGATTTCTAGTATTATTTTTATTAATTTAATAATAAAATAAATATTTAAAATCTGTACATAAAGTGACAATTTTATCAAAAAAATACCTAATACTTAAATTATAATATTTATCAATAAATTTAGATGGCGCTAATGGGTGGTTAGTACCTTGAGAATGATATTTGTCATGTAATATAAAGATATAAAAATACTTGTTCCATATATTTATATTTAAATATATACTACAGTATATGAAGCTATTCAAAACAGGTTTAAATGTAATTTTTACGGGTCCAAAAGGTTCAGGTAAAACAACTTTATTATATTCAAGTTATACAAGTAACTTTGTTAATATCCCTACTTTTGAACCTACAAAAAGCTTAAACTTCGAAAGAATTAATTATAATAATCAAAAGCTATATATATGGGATGTATCAGGTCATGAAGCTATTAGTAGTATGTTATTACCAATACTCTACTCATCAATAAATGTAAGAGCAATAGTCTATGTTGTAAATCTACTTGAAAATAATAGAGATGTCTTAGATGTTGTAAGTAATGAATTACGTGGATTATTGCATAGTCAACAGTTAAGTACAAGTTTGTTTTGTGTAATATTTAATACATTTGGTTCTGAATCAGATTCTTGGCCTTATTCTGGAGCAGACCTTGCCGCTCTTCTTGAACTTTGTCACTTACCCCCTGAAATTGATATTCGTACAAAGTGGTATGTTGTAAATACTGCACAAGGAATAGCTGATCCTGGATGGAAAATGGCACTAGATTTCATTATTACAGCTAGAGCTCCTCCACCTACATATTATTCTAATATTCCTGATGCAGAATTAACACCAATACATTTATACTTTTCACAATTCCAACAAGGTCAGATTCTACATCCAAGTAGATATAAGCAAATAATACCACCTTATAATAAAGTAGATCAAACTCAATCTGTTCAATCTCAGTATTATCAGCAAGATGCTATTGGTTATAATTTGCATAACATAGATCAATCAAAACATAAGTCACACATTAGTAAGTTAATAAATAAATTCAAGAGGAAATAAAAAAAAGATATTATAGTATCTATATGTTCATTACTTATAATTAGATGAAATTAAACTTTTTTAAGATTACAAGTATACTATTAAAAATATAAGACTAATATTGTCAAAGATATAATTGGCGCTATATATATTCTTATATTTAGTGAGGTATTATTCTATTATATTCTATATACGGCTAATACTGTCTCACTATTAGTTATTGACTAGAGAGCCAAGAAAACTCAAATGATTTTAACAGATCTGTCTCTAGTGCGACAGGCTGTGGTCTTTACATTTAATAAATTCTTTTCTTTCCTATCCCTTTTTACCTTTAATAATATACAATGTCATCTTATGCTGTATGTGGTTCTAGAGCATCTTTGGTACCTAAGAAAAATCAACGTGCTATTTACTCATATTTATTTAAGGAAGGTGTAATTGTGGTACATAAAAACCCTAATGATCTTAGACATTCAGAATTAGACATCTCAAACCTACAGGTTATGTTAACAATGAGATCTTTATTATCAAAGGAAGTAGTAACTGAGAAGTTTACATGGCAACATAATTATTATTTCTTAACAGATGAGGGTATTGAGTATTTACGTCGTTACTTAGATCTTCCAGCATCTGTCTTCCCAGCAACTCATACAAAAAAGACAATAGATCGACCAGGGAGATCTGAAGGTCATACATTACGTGGGTATGGAAGAAGTAGACAGCACCATTAACTTATAAATAGTAATGTTAATAGATATGTTAGTATAATCTAAAACTAGCTTTCTACAAAATATGTTGATCACCTGATTATACTTTATTTAGGTATATAAGTATATGTCTAGAAATAATAGTTTAGTTCAAATAATAGATCTAAACAGGAATTTCTTAAATGAAATATTATCTTTCATTTAAATTACTCCAAACATATCTGACCACTCTTGGAAGTTCAGTGTACCTTTAGAATTACTATAACTTGGTTTTACAAGTTTTAGAGCTTTATCAAAGTCATGTATTGATATAGAACGAAATGACTTTACATCTGGAACCAAGTTTATACCTCCATATTTTTCAATAGTCTCATCATAAGAAAATTCTGCAGCTTTAACGCAAAGATTTTTTATATCACTCCCATTCCAACCATCTGTAAAATTACCTATAGTAGCTAATTGATTATCATCAAGTTTACATCCATTATAAGTACTAGAATTCAATAGATATTTTATTTGACCTATCCTACTTTGTATACAAGGTAAAGGAATTAATACACGTTTACTTAGGCGTCTTAAAGCAGCATCATCCAACATATCTGGACGATTAGTTGCTCCAATAACTACTACAATTTTAGACATATCACTCTGTACTCCATCTATCATTTGTAAAAATTGGTTTTTAATTCTTATATTATTATCATCATCTTTCTCTTTCCTTTTACTAAAAATACTATCAATTTCATCTATAAAAATAATTGAGGGTGACGAAAATTCTGCAATTAAAAATAGAGCCTTTATAATATTTTCAGTCTCACCATAAAATTTACTCATTATACTGCCAGGGGAGACATCAAAAAATGTAGCTTTACATTCATTAGCTATCCACTTTGCTAACATTGTCTTCCCTGTCCCTGGGGGACCAAATAATAGTATTCCTCTAGGTGCAGAATGTAATCCAATATGTAAATCTGGACGCTGAATTGGATTTATTATTTTATCTCTTAACATCTTCTTAACCTCCTGTAAGCCAATTACATCATTCTCACTGATCAAACTTTTTGGTCTTATTCTTATACTTAAAACCCATTCAATATATTCTGATTTCACTTTACCATTTAAAAGTTTTAAAAATTTTTCTACTTCTGAGTTATTGCAATTTTCCTTATTAGTTTCATCATGTAAATCTTTCTTGTTTGTCAACAATAATTTACTATCTGGATTACTTTTTGCCAATTCCTTAAGACCTGTACTAAATCCAGGACTTGCAAGTTTCATTATATTATTCTTACAAGAATTCGCATTATTTTTATTTTGTTTTAAAACATAATGATATAAATTTGGTTCTTGTGATTGAAATAATTCTTCTAGTTCACTGATCTTACAACGTTGACGTAAATTCTCCAATAATTTACTTTCTGACATAAAAATCTCCTCAATATGGTTCAAAACTCCTAAATTTTCTACTGATCTAGATTCTCTATTAAATTTTGGTGACTCTTCATCATAATTCATTTTAAGTTCGGACCATTCTACCAAAACCGATTCCTCTTTATAGTAAGGATTGTTATTGTTATGAAGTAAAGATTCACATTTAAAATTAATATACCCATTTGTACATAAAATATATAATAATTTAGTTAAAGGAGTATCAAAATCTGCCCAATTTTGTGATACATGTTCACATAATTTTTGCCAGCATATCCTCTGCTTGACTCTAGTACTAATAGAATTGCTACTGAGGATATCTTCAAGTGACTTATTTAATATTTCATCCATTAGAAAAAAAAAGAGATTACAAGTTAAATCATGTGTTGTGATAAATTTAAATCAATAACTCCATTCCCACTTTAAGAGGGATAAGGGGGAAGATAATCTAAAATTCAAGTGGCTCCAAAGTGCATAATACAAATAATATTATTAGGAAGTGGTTAAAAACCAAATTAAATAGGTCCAAAGTATTAACTACATCATATAAACCTATCTATTAAGGTTCTCGATTCATTATCTATCAAGTTAGTGATAGTATTAGCTACCTAAAAGTACTCTCTTACTAAACTATCAAATGAAAGATCAGATTTCTCAGAGGCTTGTAATAATTTACCATGCACACCCTCTAACTTTTTAACAAAACCATCTTTTGAAGAAGCAAACACCATTCTATCCTTTACACTTGCTGCTTGAGGAGTGTACATTATGAATATTAGTTTCGAACTTTGACCTTTGGGACCTGGTAGATCAACAGTAGCATACATACATTCAGAATCGGGAATATCCGCTAAAAATTCCTCATAAGTTGCTTCAGGAGAAGAAGATTTATATAGTACTACGTTCTGGTAGTCTTCAGACAAGTTGTAGAGAATGTAACGATGTTTCTTTCTTATCTTCTGCATCTGAAATGCTTCTAAACATGAAGGATCCACAATTACTCCAGATGACATAGCTCAGTATTTCTCTAAAATGGTTAATACACGGTTTATTGAAATAAATATCTCCCTTAAGAGGTATATTACAAAGATGCCTTCTAATATCTTATATACATGTAGATATTTTCTAGACGTATGATTTTTATTATTTGTATGTCTCCTTATATATTATTATAAGGCGCATAATGTATTCCTGGATAATTATTAGTTAAATTGAGTTTATACGTAATAGAGGACCTCAAGTATCTTAGTCTATTAACAGAAACTCAGGAAATCTTATTGACTTTTTTTTTCAAAAGTTATTTTAGATATTTGTACCGTTTTATCTCAATATTTATAACTCATGAATTTCTAACGACCTACTAAATGATCCTTGTATATTCACACTGGAATAGTTATAAAGGTGTAAGTATATCTCCTGACTATATTAATTAGTAATACCTCCCCTTATTTTTAATATAATATTGGGAATTTAAAGGAGATGGAAAGAAAAAGTATTAATAGAGCTAGTAAATTTTTTATTCTAAGCCTTGTGGCGCCAAAGGGCGCCCTTTATTTATTTTTATAATTCATTGACTTAATAAAATTTCGAATTCCTATAAAATTTACCATAAGCTTATTATACATGTATTCTATATATTTATAAGATATGAGGAGAAGAAGGTGGGAGGAGGATTCATTACCATCAAGAATTATGGCTAATAGCGATTTACTTATTCAACATATTTTATTAAGCACCACTGGTAAGAATAAATCTGTAGCATCTTTTAATTTGGATAATCTTCCATATATAAAAGGTAAACAGGCACTGTATTCGTGTATTGATACGAAGAATATATTAATAGATACACAGCTAATACATTATGATACCAGCAGCCCATCTATAAATTTATCGGAAAGTACCAAAAATGGATGGCTACCAAAAAATCGTTTTGTTTATAATAAGAATGAAAATGATTCCTTGAAAAGATCCCTTGAATATTTTAAGTATGTAAGAAAGAGAAATGATCACTTGGAAATTTTGGATAGACAATTATATAACCTAGCTGTATGTGAGAAGCATCTAGATAATGAAAGAAATGACTTTAAACAGTTTGTATATGGGGATTTAGAAATATCTGAAAAGGATGACTATCAGCAAGAGAATATTCTGATAGAAAGTAATAATATGAAATCTCCAATGGGACTAGAACCAGGTGAATATAATAAAGCTTTGACATATTTATCTGGTGAATATCCATCATCCAAAATAGTTGCAGAACATAAAAGAACTAATTTAACTTTAACTATAGCTTTAATCCAATGCTTAAGACCGGCTCAATGGCTTAATGATGAGGTAATAAATTTTTATATGGCACTCCTACAAGATAGGTCTAACTTATTTGAAAAAACATTTTCTTCTAATAATACAAATAAACCTAAAGTATGGATATGGAATACTTTCTTTTTTAGCAAATTAATGAATGATGGTAATTCAAATGGTTATTGTTATAAAAATGTATCTAGATGGACTCAAAGAAGGGAAATCGACTTATTTGATTATGATATAATAATTTTACCTATAAATGTAAATAAAGTTCACTGGACATTAGGATTAGTGAATTTAAAAGACCATTATATACAATATTTTGATTCTTTAGGTGGATCAGATCAAGCAAATTCATGTTATAAAAAGATTTCTATTAATTTTTGTGAGAATATAAGTAAATATATAATTGATGAATATAGTGACAAAAAGAAAGAGGTTTATCCACATAAGTTAATTTTTTTACCTTATGAGGGTAGAGTACCACAACAAAATAATGGATCTGATTGTGGTGTTTTCACTTGTATGTTTGCTGAATGCCTAAGTGATAATCGCTGCTTTGATTTTGTTAGTTACAATACAGATGAACTCCGCTTAAAAATGCTTATTCAATGTATAAATGGCTATATCAGTGCTCAATAACTTACAATATAGAAATGATTTCAAAATTTCCTAGTTTTATTATTATAATTATTTCTGTTTATAAGTTACCTTAACAATTCTATTTTATCTTTATTAATTAGTATATTAGAAATAAAAATAGTTTCAATAATTTTTATTTTATTAAGAGAAAGTCGCTTTTTTTAATAATCAAAATCATATAAATGAATTATTAATACAAACATCTAAACATTATACTTGATAAATAAACAATAATTTGTGATTTGAACAATTCATTTTAGTTTTGAGGTCAATTAAAAAGTATATTTCATATACATACTTTTAGATATATTTATTAAGAACAAAGGCATTTCCAAACCACTGTATTTATAATACCAATCATATGTAATTAAATGTATATTAAGTAATAAAATTATGGAAATTCAATATATAAAAATGCTAATTAAAATAATAAATAAGAATATAGTTTACTTTTAATATGAAAAATACTTTGAATCTAAGTAAAATATCAAATAATTAACTTTAAACAAGACAATATAATCATAAGAATTAGTTTAAAATATATAAATATCTTTAATATTTACCTAAATAAGTTATTTAATTTATTTCTTAAATTTTATTATTTGAAATTTAAATCGTAGTACTAATAATCCTTTATTTCTTTTTTTTTTTTTTTTGATAAAAATATTTTATTATAAAATATTAATAAACAAGGTATTTTAAGATGGTTATTACTTATGAAATATCATAGTAATTTTTTAAAATAAGTACAAACATATACTTGCATTAAGTTATAAAGTAATTGTCTATATATATATATTCATATCTACCCAAACTGGACAACTTGATACAAACGAAATTGCTAATGTAAACATTGATAAATTATTACCAATGCATTCAAGGGGATTAGAAAGATTTATATATATAGAAGAACCATTTCCAGAGATATCTGTTGTAAAAGATGAGGTTATTAAACAATTAAATGTAGCTAGATGATTTATATTATTTTTCCATGTATATGGATTTTTATTAGCACTTTCAAAAGGTATATAGACTGAATAGTTATTATATAAAATATATGGATTAACAGAGACATTTTTACATTCACAATTTGAGTCACAATAAAGATAAAGAACTAATGACAAAGTGCCCATACTACCATTTTCTAGTTTAGTCATACCATATTGTAAAAGTAAAGCATTAGGAGTATTATAATTTGATGGAGCTACTGGTAAATAAAATTTTTCACTAAAGTTATTCCAGCAGAAATTAGAAGAAGCATTTGAAAAGTATTGAGTTACTGTTGCACCCAATAGAGTGGGAGCTGAATAAACTGAAATACTGCATAAATTTAAGATGATAAAAAGTAAATAATATAAAGGGATCAAATTAATCATTAAGTCATACACTTTTGTTATTGAAGGAGTAATTTAAGAATTTCCATTATAAACATTTATATTAGAAATTAATACCAATAGTTCCATATCTTGAGCGTGGAATCTTTTGGGCGGTATAAATAGTCATATTAGAAATGTTGTATTGTTTATAAGGGTAGTATAAAATACGTCAAGCTTATTAAAAATTTAATTAATACTAAATATAATGGGATATTTTTTAATATAATAATAAAAATAATTTTTTAAGTAATTTATACAATTATCTATAAAATCTCAAATATTCAAGACGTGATATACTGAAATAAATTAATACTTGAACTAATATTAGATCAATTCCATTATTTATATGAATATTCTATTAACGTTAACATCCATAGTAATTTTGAATAATTTTACTTTTAAAGAGTAGGAATTAGAAAAAAAGTACATTCTACTAATAAAAATATTAGATTGGTATTTAGCTTATATGATAGAGCTATATTTCTTAGTTTTATAATTAAACACTTTTTTGCACCTTATAAGTAGTAAAAAGTAGATACTACTTATTTACTAGCACACGGCCCACTATAAGGTACCGCTGAGTAATTTATCTAAATGAGTAGCGGTAGTATTGAGATGTTAGAATTTGGTAAAGTTCTGCAAAGTTTTGTTACTTAAAATTTAGATTAGATCGCTCATATTACAGTATTGGATATCTATAAATTATGAACTTTTAAGTGGATTCTGGACATTTTTTAATATAAATCTAGAACTAGTCCTAATATTAATTAGAATTAAGGAATTGCATCAATGTTTGATTATTTAAATAGCATAACTGAAAAAATTTTATATTCTGCAGTTAGAAATGCCTTCGATTCTATATTTGTAAATTTTGAAAGAGAGCAATTATCAGCATCACTAACAAGAGGATGTTTTGAAATACGCAGTTTAAATATTAAACGAGAATTATTTGATGGGATACCATTTCCAATAAGGCTATGTGATGCATTAGTTGGGAAAGCAAGGATAGAGATATCTTGGACAAAGTTTTTTTCCGGAGGTTTTTTAACGATAATATTGCAAGATATCTATATAATTTTTAATACAATTGATATTAAGGAATGGGATGTTGAGATATGTGAAAAAAGTTGGTCAAATTTAAAGTCAAAACTTTTACAACAGGATGAGGTATGGATGTTTCTTAAAAGTCAATTTGCATCAAGTTTAATAAGACGAATTGGTTATTACTTTGCATCTAAAGTGCAGATTGAAATTGATAATGTAAATTTGAGAATTGAAGATTATACTAATATACAACCTTTTGCAGTAGGAGCAATAATTAGAAAGATCACTACTCAAGATTGTGATGAGTTTTGGTTTCCAACTAATATAAATAACTCAAAATCTAATACTCGAGGAATATTTAATACTTTTAGGATTTCTAGTAGCTTAAATGAAAATATTAGTATATTAGGAGCCAATAATGAAATGAATGGATCTCAATTAAAATCACTGATTTCTCCAGAACTTAGTTTAAAGAATAAAAGTAGAGAAAAGTTGAATACAGATGATATATTAAGTATAATATTAGAATCTAATGGTTATTTAAAGCAAGAAGAATTTAACTCGCTAAATCAAAGGACATTTTGGAAAAGGTTGAGAGATAACTCTCCATGGAATTGGTATTGGAATAAACAATCAAAAAGTGATTTATTTGAAGATTCTGTTAATGAAAATTTAGATTCTAGAGTTATATATCCATATCCAAATGGAGCTGGGGTTCCAATTTCTATTATAGATAAATGCATATACTTAAAGGAACAAGAAGAAATTAAGTTACTGAGGAATAACCGAATTATTACAAATGATGGTCTTAAAAAAGGAGATTTTTTTTTGAAATCCTTTATATTTAGTGATTTTTCTGTATATATTGACAATATTAATATTGAATTATCTGGAATAGCTTCAAATAGTTGTAGATGGACTTGTTTAGAAAGTCAACCTATGTATACTGACCAGTATAATGTAATTGAACGGCTAACACAACTAAACGCTTTATCAGAAGAAATAAGATTATCAATGAATTATATTATATATCCTTTAACTTTCGAATTAAGATTAAGATTAGTTCCCTCAATATTAAGATATGAGGATCAGAAATTTGTATCTGCTTTAAGTGATAGAGTATATTTGGAATCTAAAGATAAGGAAGATAGTATACTTCCTTTAATTACAGTTTATTTAATAATTGATAGTTTTATACTGAATATACAAGATATTCAACTTCAAAATATATTAAGATTTATAGATTATGGAGTATTTCTTTATGGTGATTTTGTGGCTGGAACCTATCCTAAGGATTATAAAAATATTCCGGATGGTGAGATCAAAGCAATATATAGAAATGCTTGGTTTAACTTTTTAATTGGGGAGATACCTCATGATGATCCAATAAAAAGTGAGATTGAAGAGAAATACAACGTATATGCTTTACTAAAACTTCGTAATGAAGTTTTGAAATGTTTAAGTTTTGTAATCCATCAAACTCTTATGAGGACTCTTTCAAAAAGTCATGACAAATTTGATGAGTCAAATGTTATGAATAATTCGAAGAATATGGAAATTAACACGAGTGAAGAGCTTAAAATAAAAGATAAAGCAATTCAAATTATTTGGAATTCCATTGTTGTAGGACATAATGAATATTATACAAGATCTTTGAATTTTATGGAGAATTCAGTAAATCAGAAAAATAATACATCTCATTATTGCTGTAATATATCTTCACAAGAAGGCTTAAAAAAGGATTATTTGAATCTTAATTCTAATATGATTGATGAGATTGTTAATCAAACAAAATTGATTTTAAATTCAGATACACTTCCTATTTATATATCTTCCCATGACATATACTCAGAATTATTTAGTGAAAATGATTCTTTAGATAATCCAAGCTTCCACACATCTCCTTTTGCTTTTATTGTATCTATTCAAAATTTAGGTATGAATTACTCAGTAAGTAACTATAAATTTTCTTCAGATGAAGATTCATTAAATAATGCCAATCATTCAGGAAGGAATACTCTCAAGCTCTCATGTATGGATACTTATTTACAGTATAAAGCTTATATGAAGTCAGAAAAGTCTAAAATTTCTTTGGCTTTTGAAAATTTATACTTAATTTTTGAAGATAATTTTATAAGTGAATATCCCAACAATTCAATTTGTCTTATTCGATTTGGACCTGAGATTGATATTGATACACCTCATAAGACCTCGAAACAGTTCCATCCTTTATTGCATCGTTACAGTATATATACTGGAACAAGTCTTTGCAATAAAAGGCCTTATACTATTAGTGGTTGCATACTTAAGCATAATAATAAATTGTCAAGTAATGAGTTTGATCAGAGTGATAATTCATTATTTTTTGAAAACCACACTTTGAAATCTCATCACTGTTCAGGTGGTTTATGGTTAGTAATTAAGATGAATAACTCCTATTCTAGAAATACCCCTAAAATTTCATTTAATGGGCAGACATATGGAGATATGTGTGTTTATGCATCTTTTGATATTATTTATCAGTTTATTTTCCCTATTATTAGCCAAATAAATAATCAAAAAAGAAGTTATTATTTTAATAAGGCTAGTAGAAATATTTGGAAAATTGTTAATAAAGGACAAATCTTGGTGAATAAATTCTTGACTATAAATAATGAGGACAATAATAGTCATATATATTTAAATGTACAGTCTTATGCTAAACCACTAATATATATACCTAACTCAGGATATTTTAAAAGAAATGAGAATATAAATTATTACGATACCCCAAATTCTCAGCTTAGTAAATTACATTCGGAATCTAGTTCGATTTGTATAAATTTAGGTAATTTTTTTATTGAAACGAAATATACTGCACAAAATTCTGAATTAAATCAAAACAATTTTAAAAATATTCGGGATCATGAATATATATATATTGACTGTATCACCTGTAAAGTTAACAATTTGGCAATTTATTACGTTCCAGATTTAAGGTTTAAAGATCTTTGCATAGTACATAAGTTTCCTAATATCAAATATAATAAAGATATGAATGAATTTATATCTGATAGTCATGGAAAATTGCGTTATATTCTTTCTCCACAATTCTGGTCTTTTACCTTGGAAAGATATATAAAGATCTTAAATAAGACTTCTAAAAATATCTCAGATTCAGAAATCCAAGTCAATTCAGTGGAATTTAGAACTTTTAAGAGCTCTGAAGATGGAGATAATTATAAAGAGTCTGGGAAGGAGCTTTATAATGAAGATATAAATCACTATGGATATAGTGAAGACTACTTACAAGCTGAGGAATCGAATTTTAACAATATATTAGAATTATCTGAAGATTTAGCTTTAATGTACTTGGTTAGAAACTCAGAATATATTTATCATATTAATTTTTATTTAATTCCAGAAGATAACTCAAATTTAGAATTTTGCTTATTAGATCAAGATATTCACTATATATCCGAAGTAGCTGAGAATTTAATATTTTTCACTAATCAGCTTTATCCTGTTAAAAGTAGAGATACAGAGATCACAATAACCCAAGAGCTATTGGAAAAGACTTTGGAAACACCTTATTTGAGTTTAGAATCTGAAAATTTAAGTCTTGATAATAATAAAAAGGATAATAAAGTTAATTCAGGTGGGGAAATGACAACAAATACAAATGATTTTAATAAGAGCTTGAATTCTAGAGATATGTTTCTACGATGTGATGATATTTTGGATGAAATTAGCGTCACTTCAAATTCACTTATTTATTCTAATATCCATACTAATAGACAAATTGGATTTAAATGTTGCATTCCTAAAATAAATTTTGCTGTAAAAAGCACTGAGGAATATCAAAAAAGATTTCAACATACTGATGATTATCAATTACTCTTTTTACAAATTGAAATTATAAATTCTCAATTTTTTGCTAAATTTAACAATTTAATATATTCCACAATTTATATATTAATAAATTCTATCTGTATATCTGGAGGTATAATTTCAGATCAATATCCTTTGTTTATAAATCCAATAATTTCTCATACTGTTTCTCCACTTTGTAAGATTAACATTTCAACTTATCCAGAAAATAAACTACATAAGAAAGATTCTCAATTTATAAATTCTTTATCAAATACAGGATATCAGACTTTAGAAATACAAAACTCTAAAAATTTAGAAGCCATTTCAACATATAAAAGTACTTATTTTAATGAGAATCAAACATATAGATCCTACTCAGAGACAATTATGAAAGTAGAAATATATAGCCCAAAAATTTTGGTTTTTTGGGAATTATATGGGGCAATTTTAAATTTGGTAATGACTTTGTATATTAGAAGTTTTTCAAAGTTATATAATTACAGTAAACTTAATTTAGATGTTGATACAAAAAGTTCTGGGAATTTGGAAAAAATAGACCATTTAGAGTGTCAAACAGATCTTAAGTATAGTAAATCCATAAACAGTGATGAATTTTCATCTACATTAATATCTAGATTTGATTTAAATTTAAAAGATTTGAAGTTCATAATACCCTGTTCTCTACCAGAACCAGTTAAAATATTTGCATATAATTATTCATCAAGTTCTAAACTTCAAACTACTACTAAACTAGATATTTTGGGTTCTCCATTACTCCATATAAAACTATCTCTTAATTATAAATTTGAAAGTGAATGTTATGACTCTAATAATACCTTAAATAGCAAAGCATACAATAACAATAGTAATATAGAGATATTTAAGATGAGCATTAAATTTGCAAAACCAGTAATACCTTCAGATTTAATGGAACAATTAATTAACATATCTAAAAATTTAAGTCAAATTAAGGGACGTGATGTGAATTTAAATGAAGATAACTTTCCATTATTGGATGATTATGTAGCTATACCAATGATTAAAAGCCTATTTATACATAAATTGGATAACAAATCTTTCGCAAATACTATATATGAAACCTCAAATATTGTAAATTTAAGTTTATGGAGATTCACATTAGAAACTTTGGTTGATATTCCAATAGTTTTGCCATCTTTTAGAGTAAAAGTAAACTTGAAACAATCTTCATACTACTTGGATGGATATACTGAAAATACTACAATGGCTCTATATATCTTCGTTGAATCATTAGATATTAGAATTAATGTAAAATCTTTGATATACTTAACACAGATAGGTAACATGTATTCTAAATACATTTCAAGTAATCTTATTGAAAATACTAAATATGACAATCCTGATATAATTTCAAACTCTGATGGAGCTTTATATAACTCAACAAACTCATTACTACATTTATTCCCCTCATTATATATGCAAATTAAAATGAATCTCAAGAAATTTACAGCTCAGTGGAGAACTGAAAAGATAATTCTTCACTATATCCCAAATACACTAAAATCAATAAAGAATGGTATATACTTAGAAATATTTAGTATACAAGGAGGAATTTATGTCAATGAATCTGCTCCTTCTTTGCAGTTCATTACTAACATATATCCATATTTTAAAGATTTAACAGATATATTAAATAATCAAAATTTTCTTAGTGAATCAATAATCGAAGATTCACCTTTAATTATACCTAATTTTACAGTTGGCAACTTCCCTAGGCTTCCTATTTTACCTAGAGATACAAATACAGTTTGTAGTTTAGTTTTCCAAATAAAAAGATTTTTTATATCTATATTCAATAACCAGTTAATGTATTATAATAACCTTATAGAACCCTTTGACATTTTATTTAAGGTTGTTGGTGACTCTGGTCAGATTAATGAAAAAGCTATAGAAGAAAGAAGTCAAGCAGAAGAATTAAATTCAAAAGAAGCTAATAGAATACTTTTAGAAGATTATGTTACACATTTTAGAGATAAGGACTCTACAAAAACTGAAAATAAACTTGAAAATGAGCTTAGTGAAAATTTATCTTATACTGAAGAAGTTTCTGACGATGAAGTTATACCTGAAAAAACCCTTAACTTGAAAAATATTCATTTAGAACAATATAATACATGTAAACTGAAAAATATACTTTATGAAGATAAACAAAGTGTTCAAGATAATAATAATTCAACTAAGAGAAATAGAACAAACTTTGGAGATACAACAGAATCATTAGAAAATATTTTGACCCATGAATCAAATAGAAATGAGCAATGTAAAGAAATTATTAAATCAAACAACTTTGTCAAGGGTCAGATATGTATTTCATGGATTAATGTTACCATATGCCCTAGCTACATATCCTATGGACTATCTTGCATGGATAATTTTTTTGATTCTTTAAGTATATACTCATCTAAATTAAGTAATTTAAATGACTCAAATAAGACTTTATTAGCTTACTACTTAACAAGAAATAATATAAACAATAATTTATTACAAGATACAACTGAAACTAATATAAGGTACAATACTAATTCAATTTTCACTAATAGTAGTATGCTTAGTTCATCCGAAAGAACATTTTACCCAATTTCAGCAGATATAGAAAGTCAAAATAACTCTCTTTACAGCTTTAAAACAATATTTGGTAGTAATAATATAAGTTCTATTTCTATTTATAATGACACAGGGCAAACAATTGCTCTATTAATCCCATTTTGGACGAACAATGCACTGTTAAAGGGTAAAGGAATTCAAAGTAACTTTTTCAATTCAAACAGCTTTATATCTTCTAAAACTAAAGAAGATGAGGCGAAAGAGGTCAAATTGGCAAATAAACAACATAAGACAAATGTAGAACCTTCTAGTAAGGAAAAAAAACTTGAATTTAATACAATACCAAGTCAATTACCAACATTACCAAACAGTAAAACTTTAAAAAACTCACTTTACAATGAATTTATACATCCTAAAGTACTTTCTGATAAAGCACAAGGTATTAATGTTGTATCATTAAAATTTTCTATGTCAAACTCTCTAAGTACTTTGAACTCAAATAATTCTGTTCTTTCTTATATTTCATTGAAAAAAGAAGATTGCAACGTTCATTATGTGTGGAAGTATATCCAACCATATAAAAAAATATCTGTGGATAGAGGACCAAATGGAGAGTTATATCCAATTATGCTTAGAATTAGATTACTAGATGATGTATTTGACTGCTGTAATATTGTCATGGATAAAATTAACACAGATGTTACATATCTGGATCTTGAGTATGGAGATCCATTTAAGATACCATTGATGATTAAAACATCAATGCTAAATAATCAATCCTTTATGGTGACAATTTCATCTCGTATATTTATATCTAACAATTCTAGTAAATCACTACGCATTCTTGCAGATCCAAGTTTAGTGAAGCAGTATACTGATATGTCTTTCTATACTCCTCCAATCAATTCAGAAACTATCCCTATTCCTAAATTAAGCTCCTTAAAAAACACATTAATATCTGGTATACCAATTGAACAAGATAATCTAAATTATAGTGATAACAGCAATAAGGAACCTAAATCAAATTTCCTTTTTTCATTAATTTCTGAATATATTCCGCAGCTAAACTTAGATACACATGATTTACTAGTGAATAATTGGGATTTTGGAGAATTAACTGTAGATATGTTTACCCTTACTATAGACCCAGGTAAATTTATCTGTCTTCCACTATGGATGTGCATTCCTCTAATTAAAAGATTTAATATTCAAAAAATTGGCAATTATAAGGATAATAATTTGATATATCCACCAGTTAAAGTAATATTAGAATCTTCCTGGACTTATAAAAAGGATGTATATTTTACTTCAAATAATGTAAATTTACGAGTTTCCAAGATTTTCACTAATGAGATTGGAAATAATCCTAAAACTATTACAAATAGTATGCAGGTATCTTCTGTATATCTTTGTTACCTAGATATCTATGAATTAATCTTGCAATATTTGCAGGATATATTACCAACAAATTCATATTATCGTTTACTTTCATCTAAATCACATAACCACAATTTTGCATCTAAGATTTTAGATTTATCTGAACCATCATCAATAAGCGAAGTTACAAACAATGTTTATTCTCAAAGTAATAGTGAAGGGAAACATGAAGCAATAGATGAAGATACTGACCAGAAAACCTCACATATAAGTTCATCTAGAATATATATCAGTTCATCTGTATATGGATTTTCAATACCAGATAATATGGATACAAGTCCTATTATTTTTGTAGTGCGATTTGAACCTCCTTTAACTTTGACAAACAACCTACTATATCCAGTATATATAGACCTCATGAGATCAAAAGCATTTGATACTTTAATACCTATAAATAGGGGAGATATTAATGATATAGCTTCGGAAATTATGCAGCTTAGTGGAATAAAATCCGACATTGTATTAGCAACAAATCAAACTCTTTCATTGGAATCTATTCCTTCTCAATTATCTATATTCTTGTTAGATGTAACTCTAAATAAATTTTATGGGTTTTACATTTCATCACACATTCCGATATCATATTCCTCTTCAGTAAAAAAAATGCATAGTGAAGTTTCAATACCCCTGAAGTTACATGGGGGCTATAAAATATCTCAAGAAAATTCTAATAAAGTAGAGAAGATTCCCCACTCTAGTGCTATTATCATGAATGAATTTTTACCACATTCCACATCTATTAACTTGTTTACAGAATCAAATCCTAATCACTTCATCTCCAACGATTATACACTTCGTCAATGGCCAAATTATATCACCATACCAAATTCAAATAGTTCCGATAATATGGCAGCTTCTAATAATGCCTTAAAGCTTACATATGAGAATAAAAAATTTGACTCTTATACTGGAACAGTAGAAAATGGAGAGTCTATAGCTCCTTGGTTTGGTTATCAATGCTTTTCCTACAATACATGCAAGGTTTCAATGAATTTATATTCTCCTTTATGGATTAACAATAGACAAGGTACTCCAATATATCTGTTACAGAAATCTCACTTGGCTTTTAAATATAGGCTAGGTTTAAATGAATGTCGTATACTTCCATCTCAAAATGGAAAATCTGAAATTGCTTTTGCTTTAACTCCTGAACTAGCAAAACGTTGTAGATCAAACTACTTTCATGTAGAAAGAGCAAATATGGTTGGGTATGTTACTATACCTTCTTCGAATAAAAAAGGTTTAAAAGTCCTCCAAGATACCTTAGATGCAAATTTACTTAAAAACAATCTAAATAATAATGAACCATTTAATAAACTATTTGGTACAGGAACTCCAGGTTTAATTTTGGGATATTCAATTACATCTATTGCAACTGTTAGTTCATACATTACCAGCTTTATGATTAATATTTATGATAGATATACAATTTCAAATTATCATAGTGTACCTGTATGGATCCATCAAATAGGGAAGATGAATCCATGGTTATTAATTCCTCCTCATGTATCGTGGCCTTTTCACCCTGTATTAAACAATAGGGATCATCCACAAATTGAAATATCATTTGTAGATCCAACTTTACTTAGAAAATACAAAAGTGATTTCAAAATGAATCTTTCACAAATACCATATAAAACACTTCCTATAGCAATTAAGGATGTTTATGATGTTCAGTTTCGTCTTATTGATAAAATATGCTTAACAGACTTAAATACATATATTAGATCCCATTCAAATGTAGAAAATGGAAATTTTACAGAATTATCAGATAAATTGTGTTTGAGTCTCTATTCTCAGAATGGAGAATATACTAATAATTCTGCATATCTTCAAAAGAAACAAGATAATAAAACAGAAAATTTCAAAATTTCTGAATATACTGAGCAAAACTTCAATGATAATCTTTCATTTGGGTATTGGAAAAAACCTAATTTATCTTGCTATAGTGGAAAGGTGTGTTCATACATTTTGTCTTCAATCTCGGTATTTTCTGTCCATTCATCTTCTGCTTACCATATCAACCTTTATCCACCACAAACTCCTGACTTCCGTCTTGTTAATGAGACTCCTAACAGGATATATTTTAAGCAGAAAGAAACTAATTATTGGAATACTTTGGAAGCTCATTCCAATATAGACTATGCTTTTCTAGATCCTTTTGGGCATCATTTTTTGGAAATATGTATTGGAATAAAGACTAAACTAACTAAAGCTACACTTAAATTGAAAAAGAAGGTTAAAAAACTTCAAAGTGAAATTTTCAATAGGCATGCAAGTGAAAACATACCTATGAATGAAGATATGAACAGATCAAAATCTAGCAAAGTTTTGCAGAATTTATTACGAAAGACATTTCAAGAAGACTCTACTCAAGCACAAAATTTTTGTAATGAAGCTACCAATGATGACACTATAGTTTGGTATCGTTTCCCAACACCTTTAGATTTAAATAATGTACAATCTCACTCTAAATTATACATTCCTGGTCTTAAAAGTATAATATATGCTGTACTAATAGTTGAAAGTGGAACCAGAGTAATTAATCTATCTCTTGATGGGAGTCTATATAGACGTAGAAAAGCTGAAACAAACCATAATCAATCTTCAATTTATTCTATACAGTCTTTTGGTAAATCAGGACTAAAATATATCGGTTCCAAATTTAGACAAACTATTGGGATAATAGATAAATTTGAGAGCTTAGCTTCTGATTGGAAATCTAATGAGAAATTGGAAATGGATCTCTTGAGTTCCGAAAAATCAACTAATAAATTTCTTTTGGAAGCTCCTTATGAAACAGCACTATCTCAAACAGCATTTTCAGCCAATACAAGAATACATCCATGCACTAATGTGAATGAAAGTCTAATACCTAGTTATAGAAAAGAAAGTGTTTGTTTTGATTTGAGTTTATTTATTGAAGGGTTTGGAGTATCCTTTATTACAATGATGAGTGAGGAAATAGTATATTTAGCTTTCCAAAAAATAGATTCAAGTATTTTCAGATATCCTAGTGATATGGATTATATACACATAACATTTAAAATTTGTGAATTTCAAATGGACAACCATATAGATGGATCATCAGATACAACATTAATTAGAAAGGTAACTCCAGAGGAATTTTTGAGATTAAAAAGTTCATCAAGAGATAATGATAACAGTAAAACAAATATAGAAGAAGGATTAGATTCTCTTCAATATATGATGTCAGTAGGATTTTTAATAATTGGAAATGGATCCAACCGTAAAGAAGATCTTCATTGTATTTATTACAAATTATCTCGAATGTTGGGGAATTCATTCAAAGATAAAGAGTCAAAGCTCTCAACAAGTTATTTCTTAGATATTAGGTGCTGTTTCGTTAGTGATGTGAATTCATCCAATGACTCGTATGGATATAATGGCGTATTAGAAATTCCCTACTTTTATGTTTGGATTTTTCCTTTAAGTATTCATTTGGAGATAGATGCTATGAGGGAAATTGTATTAATTATGGAATCTATTATTAATAGGTTGTTTTCATTTTCTGATCAATCTGAGGAACAATTGAATAATGTTAATAAAACATCGACAGTAGTAGAAAATATGAAGAATTCATCTCGTTATATGTATATTCAAGTCCTCATAGTAAATCCTATTCAAATACTATTCTCTACAAGTAAAAGTACTTGGAATGTATTTACTCTAGATTCAAATAATCCTTTTAACACACATATCCAAAAAGATACATTTTCTGCTGCAAACAAATTTGGGATTGGTTCTATATCAATAAAATCTTCTGCAAATTTAAAAGGTGTTGGTGGAATTCAAAATATCTCATCTTTCAACATATCTCAGCAAGCTGTATCTAGTCCTAATTATTCATCTAATAATGGCACGACATTTATATTAGGTCTAATTCAATTAATTGCTGCTATGCCATTCTCAAATGTTCCAATTGAATTTAAAGGTATTATTAGTGAATCTTTTTTTGTTAACAGTGAAAAGATGTCCATGCAATTTTTTAATATATATAAGCAGCAAGTATTTTCTCATATTGGACGAATCCTTGGATCTATAGACTTACTAGGTAATCCTATAGATATTTATATTTTATTAAAAGAGGGAATTTTAGCTTCTAAAAACCATTTTAAACTTTATAAAGCTGCTTTTGAATTGAAGAAAATTATAGATAGTTCTAAAAATAATGATCATTCAGATATACTTAATGAAACTGAATATGATAAAACGAGAGAATTCTTCTTAAAATCAAGAGCTACATTTATGATCAAATTAATTTTATTTTGTATCAAAGAAATATTCATAGGAATAAATACTTTGTTTGGAACTGGAATTGCAGCAGCATGTCAAGTAATTGTCCGTATAACTGCAACTCTAATTCACTTAATGGAGATAGTATATCTTTTTGACCAGGATGAATTAATGAGTATTTGGTCAGGAACTCCCTTGTATTTGAATAGACATATTGCAAATTATCCAAAAGATTTAATAAATGGAATTTTAACAGGTTTAAAAAGAAGTATTATTATCATCTTAGGAACCTTTATCAATTTATGGCTTTTACCAGCTAAAATGTATCATAATTCTGGATTACTAGGGTTTATTTTTGGTATTTTTCTTGCATTAATACGTATCTTACCTGCTGGATTTGCCGTATTTTTATCTATAATCTATGGAATAACCTCTGGGACTGTTCAGAGTCTCAGAACAAAAACGCTTGTTCATCATATACGTCCTTTAAGAGTAATATCAAAAAATAAACCAATTCAGCCATATTTCATCCCTAAAAATATTTCATCTATCACACTTAAATCTGCAGGATTAATTAGTGACTTAAGGTATGTAGATGTTATTACATACTTTTCTACTACAAATACACTTAAGGAAAAAGAAACAATGACTTTTGAAAATTTATTTGGTCAAAATAATGCAACTAAACAATTTTTATTATATAAAATCTTGAGAAATGAAAGTGAAGTTGGTATAAATATTTCTAATGGGTTAATTGTTATGGCCAAGGCAATTGCTTTATTTAAGGATGGAGATATGGTTTGGACAATTCCTATATCTCAAATAGATACTGTTACAGTCATACATATAATTAAATGTAAATCAAGGCAAGATGATTCTTATTTTCAAATAAGAAAAAGATCTATCTTTAGTAGAAGTTATTTTTCTTATTTTAATCGAATTTCTGGAGATCCAGATTCTATCTGCACTTCTCAAGACAAAAACGACTCTTTTAGCGAAAAATCAGTAACAAACCCACATGTTATAACTCAATTAGATTCTACTATAAATGGAATACTTACAGGGATTTATGAATTTGAAATACAATTAAAACAATCTTCTAATCACGACCATATGTTATATTCTTCTAAAAAAGTTACTCGCAGACTATTAATTCCTATTCCATCCACTATACTGGAAACTCGCAAGTTACATAATATACATATTAATGTAAAATCTTCAGAGATAATGGAAGATACAAGAAATAAATTTAAATTAAATCTTAATACTCATAGTATTACAGAAAAGACTTCTTTAAATTCATTACATCTTGCTAGCACAAGATATTATCCAGAAAAACTCTCATTCCGTATTGAAGGAGAAAATAGAGCATTAAGCTTATTTTCTCTATTAACAAGCTTGATCAATCCTAACTAATTAGAATTTTAAACTTTGTATTATTATTTTGCATGCATGTATAAAAGGGGTATCTACTTAGCGCTACATTAAACTTAGACAATCTTGAGTTGTAATTTTAATATTTTAGTATCTAAACTTAATAGTATATAAAGATATCATTAAAATTTATTGAGATAACTCTAATTTACTGGATACTTTTTTTATTATACACTAGTGTAAAGTATAACTGCTTATATTTATGGGATACTTGAAAGAATTTTATTCAAATCTATTGAATAAAATAGAAACAGATTCTGAACTTCTTTATAATATTGTTATTGGTAATACAAGTGCTGACTTGGTATGTTTTTTAACTTTAATTAGTCTAGTACACTTTATATTGAAGTTTCAAACAAGTGGAACTAGTTTTTATGAAACCCAAGAAATTGCAAAACTGAATAAATTTTTATTTAAATTAGGATTCTATATGTAGTTCTATAGCATATGCCATATATTTATCAGTAACTAACTCTCCATCTGATCCTAACAAGAAATTTCCTGAAAAAAAGTCAATTCATATTCCAGTAGTAAATTGTTCAAGACGTGAGTTAGAACTGAAAATTCCATTCAAGTTATGGACCAGTTTCTTTCCTGAAAAAATTGGTAATGAAGAATTACAACTAATTTGCATAGATGACTATATAATAAGCAAAATATTATCAAAAATCAATGATAAAAGTGATGAAAGTGTCTTTATTAGCCTTGTAGACCATAACATTCTTGATATAAAACAAATAGAGTAAGTTTAAGTATATATATTAGTTTATTGGATTTATTTCAATTATTTAAATTTACTAAAAGTTTGAGTTTTATCTTAAACTATGACTAGTTTCTATTTTGAAGATTAGGGAAATAGAAGTGTAAACTTTTTATACTTTATTTTTTAATTTAAATTATGCAAAGTATAAAACATAAAACATAATAAAAATAATTAATTTCATTTTGATAACTTTTAGATGGAAATCGAAAGTTAGAAGAATTATTGATCACCATCAAGATAACAACGAAACTCAAGCAGTTGAAAGGATATCTCCTGGACCACTTGTTGGAAGTTGTTCAAGCTTAGTTACTCAACTTGTAAGTGAAGTAATCAAATTGATAATTTTTTCAATATTTAATTTTCATGATTTTAAAAAATTTTAAACTTTTAAGTGGTCAAATCTACAGAACTTTGAAATTGATACAAGTGTTGCTTTGCTACTACTTGGACCAATAATAAAAGGTAAGTTATTTAAACTACAAAAAAGAAAAAAAAAAGAAATTGAAACATTTCTCATTTTATTTTTTTCCATTAATTTATGTATAAATAATTTGTTTAAAAGATACTAGATGTATATCTAAAGATTTGTATAATAAACGTTGGAATAAAATAGATGAGGAGTCCTTTAACTTTTTAATTAAAAAGTTGCATTTAAACTATCAGGACTGTTTAAAATATCTAGAACTTTTATATTCAGAATCCAATAATTCCAAATTAATATTAAGTCTAGATATTAGTGATATTTTGACTATGGATTACAAATGCTTTTCATATTACACAAGTTCATATGATATTATGGTAAGTTAATATATTTATTAATATTATCTTGTATAAATGAACTTTATCAAAATTTAGGTTGGGTATTCTAGTTTTGAAATAAAACTAGTAGATATTATTGATCACTTTGGGTATCAGCAATTTTTAACTAAATGTGTAAGTTTACTATTATATTCGATTAAGCTGTAATTACATCCATATATATTGACCAAAACTGACTTTTAGGAGAATTTCATCAAAAATCAAGGCTTAAGTTTAATTATTTTATTAAGTACTTTTACAAATTCCTTAAATATTGAAAAGAATCTAGTTGTCATAACAGAAAATAAAAGTGTAATCCACAAGTTAGATAATCATATCACGCAGGACTCAATAACTCAAGCAATATTTCTACTTAAAATGACAAATAAAAGTGGATATGAAATGCGACTTTATAAATTACAAAATAAATATTGTACTAGAAAGCTTCTCGAACCTTTTTTTCGAGAGATATTAAGTAAATAAATTAGGAATTTTCGATAAGCTCTGGTTGATCAAATACTCTGCATATAAATTTGCATAGTCCTTGATAGTTTTCTGTAATTCATCATTAGTACCATAGTTTAATGAATATTCATTTTCAATATTCGATATATCTCCATGTGATACCTCATGATCATATATCAAATTTTGATATTCACTTGTTTCTTTTTTGCTCTTGGAGATAGAACTTTCCGAAGAACTTCTAGACACATTCCTTTTGTCTTTTATTCCACTTACTTTTTTACTCTTCTTGTTTCCATGTAAGCTATTATTAGACAAAGATATATTTTCTTTTGTAGATTTACTATTATCTTCATTTGTTTCTGTAATATTTTGTTCTATACAATAATTCTCATATTTTTCATATTCACAATTTTTTAGAGCTTCTTCTTTTAATGGATTTAAAATTATTGCATCTTTATCACCACTATTGCATATTAATTTATTAGGATTTATAACAAATATTATTGATTTTGGAAGTTTAAGTTTCTGCTTATTAAATGGATTAAGCATATCTACTGATATCTTTAGCTGTCTAGATAAAGTCCAGTATGCATAACCACTACTTTTTCTTGAGTTATCTAAATTTGTCCATTTATTATAGTCTGTTTCATAAAAATCACTTATATCAGATTCTTCATTTCGCCATTGGTAAACTTGTTTTTCAAACTCCATAATTGAAGCTGAGGTGCATTCAATACTAGTATTTATTACATTTATCAGTTGTTCAATCTGATTATTTAAATTTTCTATATTATCTTTACGTTCATTTACTAAATCCTTAAGTATCTCCTCAATTGATTTAATAGCTATATCTTTTAAGTATGTAAAATCTCGATGCATTTGAACTTTGGAGTCATTTAGTGCCTTTTTCCAATTTAATAATCTATCCCTCATACATTGGAAATCAGATAATGAGTCTTGATACATTTTAGTTGCAGCTAAAAAAATACCGGAAGTTTGTCTATCATTTTTTATATTATAATCTTTATGTTCCATTTTTATATTTTACTTTTAAATATCTGGTCAAACTTAAACTTAGAAGTACTTTTATGCATTTTGTGTGGGAGTAATTATGGCCCGCCCATCACGTCTTGGGAAGTACAAGGTTTCTTTTTGCAATATATGCATGCAAAAATGTAGCGCCAAAAAAATAATTTTGGATAATCTAAAGTTTCATAGAATATTTATCATGTAATATAGCCACTTTCTATAACTAATATAAACATAACAAAGTTAAATAAACCAAACAATTATCAGTAATATATTGGAAAAGTAAAAGTACATTCATATACAATAATGTATACGTTTTTTTTTTTTATCTATGGGTCTAATTGATTTGAAAGACCTAAATTAACTTGTTTACATAATGTAATCCAATCTCTATCAGAATTTTCAGAACTGAACTTCTCAATTGTATCATATAATTGTTCTAATTCTTCGTGAAGTTCTTCCAATTCTTCTTGTTGGCGATCACATTGATCTTCCATATTTTTTATAACCTTCTGAAAGGCCCGAATCTCACGATCATGATTTTGTATATCAATATCTAATCTAAATGTGAGAAGTGCAAAAAAACCTATATAAGGCTCAGGAGCACGGCGACCATATGAACTCAAAGGTCTTATTGTCTCTCTAATTGAAATTAAATCATCCTTATCAGCTGTATATGGATCTGGAAATTTTTGTAGTCTCTCAATTAATTGATTAACTTGTTCTCTCTTTAGAAATTGATCATTATTATTTATGTTAACACTAACTAAATTTTTAGATATATCTGTATCTGAAATATTGCTCTCAATTTTATTATTTGTTGATTTTGATGTTAGTAACTCTCTTCCAGAAATTACACCTAACCCAAGCCTTGTTAGTTCTTTCTCAATTTCACTAATATAAGAATTCTCTTGAGCAAAAATTAAGGATTGTCTATCTTCCTCCATATTTATGCTATGATCAGTAGTTGTTATTAATGTTTTTATTCGATGATATATTCTAACCATTTGTTGTAATTCACCCAATAAAGATTGTTCCCGTTCCATTAGTCTTTTCCATTCTTTATATAAAATAAAAAAAAATTGTAAAGTTCCATATTGAAGTACTGGATAACTATCAATTGATTTATCTAAGCCCAAATTTTGTATATTAATTTCATTAGTTATTGTATTAAATAATTTAAATATATGATCAGTTTTAGACAGTTCAATAGTTGAAACTTCATCCTCATACACTATTTCCTCCTCAATCCATAATTTTAACCTAAGAAAAGATATTTGAATATCTTTCATATAACCATATTCTTTATATTCAATATTGCCTATTTTCAAATCAACATCTTTTTTATCAGATGTTAGAGCTAATTTAGCACTTCTTGGTGTTATAGAAATTTCATTACGATCAAGTAAAGTTCCTTTAGATATTGTTCTAGCACTTAATGAACCTTGGAATTTTGGAGCTAATGAATAAGATGATATAACCAAAATTTGTTTATTTATACATTCTAACAATATTCTCAAAGATTGAGAATACGAAAAATCTTCTTGGTTAGATCTAATCTTGTTTAAAATATCCTGAATACAAAATTTGAGAGGATTAAAAATCAAACGAATCTTTGCAGCAATTGGACCTAAAAAACCAGTATTATTATTGTTACTATATAATTTTATTTTATTATTCTTTATTATATTCATATCTTCTATATTTATATTATCAAAAATTTCCTCTTCACAAGATTTATGGTTTTCGTAAGTAGAAATTCCATTTTTTAGCATTTGATCTTCTTCATGAATAACAAATTGTTGAAATAATTGCATCCTGCATATAAAAGGGACTAATCTACGGATTTCTATAGGAATTAGCCATTCAGAATTATTACTGAAAGAAATACTTTTTTGTGTATCACCAAGTTTTTCTGGAGTATCATTAAACAAAACATGCTTATTAAAAGATATAGAATCACTATCTTTTGGATGAATTTCAAGAGATTGTGATGAAGAAAATAATCCAGCCATTAATTCATCTTGTAATGTAACTACTTCAGATCTTGGATTACTACATAAATCATCGTCTCGTGTATTTACTGCCTCTCTTCCTGTCCATATTTCAAAATCATGATTTTCTTCTAATTTACTAATCCTTTGTTTATATACTTCTAATAAATCTTTCAGTTCTATTACCATATTATTTGCATTTGATAACTCTTCCTTTAAAGTGGATATCTTATTCTCATTATTTAATATGATCTCTTTATCAGCCAATGATTTCTTCTCAAGTGTTTCTTTTTCATTGTTTACACTCTTTAATCTTTCTTTTAGTGCAGCTATTAAATGTTTCTGAGTTTCAGATTCATCGACTTTATGCTTTAAATCTTTTAAAGATTGTTCGGATATAACAACTAAGGTATCATTTAACTGGTGTGTTATAATTTCATCTCTACTAATAACATTTGAAATATCAGATAAACTACTAGCTCTATGAGCCATTCTACGATTATCTTTAGTATCATCGGGAAATTCGCATCTGCAGAAGTACAATAAATTATAAGGAAATTGAATCAGTAAGATTCCATTTTTTTTTATTAAACTCACAAGTCATCTGAAAGTCCTAAAATATCTGTATCTCTATTATTCCATGCAGATTTAGATCTATAAAATTGAACCATCTGCCTTTAACCTCTAGTATTTCTTTAATTTAAAAATTTCTATATTCCATCTGCACAAATCATTAGTTGAATATGGCGCCAAGTACCACCTTAATAATGGCTTTATAGATCCTCAATAATAGTTTTTTTTTCTTTTTTTTAGAAAAAAAATTAGTTACTAAAATTATATTTAATACATGTCATTATAGTATACTAAATAAAAACAGAAAATTATGATTCGTCAGAACTGGTAAATACCTTCAATGGAGGTATTACTTTCTAAAATACCTAATTTATCACAATACAAAAAAAGAAGTTATTTAATATGTGGACTAAAAAAAATTATATATCTAATGTTGTAATTTGGTTAATTCTCCATCAAAAAAAGAGATATAACTTTAATTGGAATTTTCGTGGCATTCTCATTGAGTAGACACAATGTAACCCGCCACCAGTATATGGCAAGTATGATAACTTGCTACTTTTAAGTGTGGAGAATATTTTTAACCGTATTATTAATAGTGTGGTATATTAGTTATTATGGTTTATAAATTAACTATAGTTCTTTCAAATATCAGCTTGTGATTTAATAAATATTTGAAAGACTAACCACTTGAGTAACTATAGAACAGCAATGGCCTGTCCAAGATTACTAAGTGACAGTGATTTATGTAGATTCCGCACCAAATCATGTCGTAGATCAAAACAGCTTGGTTGTGACTTTGGTATTACTCGCTGTCAATACTCACATAACGTTTATTGGCCAAGAAGATGTCCATTTTATCTATCTAATGCCAATACAATTCGTTATATTCCAGTACTATGTCCAGATATTACAATAAAAGATGATGAAAGCTCAATATCACGTTGTACAAGGGGTGGAGGTTGTCCATTTGCTCATTCATATGAGGAAATAAATTATCATCCATTAATGTATAAGACAAGAATATGTGAACAATTTCAAAGAGGAGATTGTACAACATATTACTGTCACTTAATACATGGTTTAGCAGAAAGAAGAGAGACAAAAATTTATATATTGCCATATACACAAAATATTGATGTTCCAGATTATCCAGGAGTAATTATAGCAAGTAAGATTGATAAACAGCAATCTGGAAAAAGTAGTATTTCTATGTTCCTATCTAAAGATAATATTGATAATCATAAATCTTTCAATAGAAAATGGAGTGAACGAATACTTGATGAGGATAGTAAAGGGCAGTGTGAATTTCTGAATGAAAAGGAAAATATTAGTTGTGAAGATAAGGACTCGAATTTAATAAATGTTATTAGAGCTTTGGTTATGGATGATGATAAGGGTAATGGATCTATTAATACTGAACAATTATTATCTAAGGATTTGGATAATACAAAAACATCAAGATTAGGTTACAACTCTGATAGTAAATTTAGGGATAGTGAGAATTTTTCATCCAAAGTTCCTAATCAATATTTTAATGATGAGAATAATAATAGTAGTAATTTTTTTACTAGAAGATAATAACTTTTTTTTTGAAATAAAATGAATTAATTTATAGATATATCAATTATAGTTATATTATTTGGGAATAATAGATAAATTGTTGAAGTTTAAGGTGTAAGAATTCAATATGAATGAATAAATTTGGAGTTTTAGACTACATCTTATTTGTGCTGATATTAGAGTTTATTTTTTCTTCTTTTTAAAGGTTGTTTTATTTATAATATTTGGACTATTCCATAGAAATTATAGTGTTATATGTATATATATTTGTATTTGCTATTTAATATTATTGATTGCAATTTTAGGGTATATTTAAATATACTTTTTTTTTAATAATAATATTATCTTCTTTATTTTATTTAATTATTACTCATTACTATATATGTAATAGATCATTTTAATATATTACTAATTATACCTATAAATTTCGACTCATTAATTATATGCAGTAAGCAGAATATTTGAATTAAATCCCAAGAAAAAGTTGAGATAAAGTATGTATTATTTCCCTATTAGCTTCAGAGTATTACCTTAAAATATTAAGTAAATACATTTTGTTTTAAATAAGAATAATTTTTCTATACTCTTCCTTTTTTAAGAGAAATGTGTAAATTAACATATGTAATAATATAAAAGTTTTATAATATTCTTAATAATAATAGATTTTCAATATATAAATTCCATTTAGATTTACTCAAGATGCCATTTAAGTTTTTGAATATTCCCTAAAATAATATAGTGAGAAGGAAATTCACCTTGTTCAGAAAGACCAGGACACCAAACCTCGATTGAAGCAAGTGGAGTATTATTATTGCTTAGATATTGAACTGATATATCATCACTTAAAGGCTCTTCATGAACAGCTCGAATATGAATTATACCAGCTAAACTACTAATTGCAACGTTAGATGAATTTTTCGAATTACTAATTCCAGCAATAGCATTGATAAGACTTTTTAAAGGTTTATTAAATGGTACTACTTGAGTAGTATTTGCGATCATTGATACATCCTGATCAGCTGGTAAAGCAGAAGCAGGTAATGAAGTTATTTGTAGCTCAACAAGATGGCACCAAGTACTAGTTAGAATAGATCCAGGAAGGATTGAAGAAGTACCATCATCTTTCATTGGTACTACTTTTAATGTTATTGTATGAGGTCTTAGTGGATATTCTGGAGATCCAAAAAAATAAGATTTTAGACATTCTCGACGAATTTCAGCTAGTCTTTGTGAAGTAATACTAATTACACCATCAGATTTCGAGACTCCAACTACTGACACCTTAGGTAAAGATGTTAATACATCTTGATTGTTTAAAGTTTCACTTTCTTCATTTTTAGATTTTAGTTGTTTTTCTAGATCTTCATAATTTACAGGTTCTTTATAATCATATTTATCTGCAAGATAATGTTGAGTACTTGGATCATCCATTACAATAACTACATCAATATTAAAGATTGAAATAAGTTCTTCCAGTAATTCAGTTGAAGGTTGATATGGAGCATTAACTATAAAACCAGAGATGATACTATTAGTACCTGAACTATTTTGATTTCTTAAAAAAATAGCACCACTTAGTAGATGGCACAAATATAAATACAATTGAATATCATCAGTAACATTTAGATGACCAAAAAAAAATGCAAGGGAATCTTTAAGCTCTTTTCTATGAGGGAAAAATTCATCTACAATTGATGCTCCTATAATACCTGCTGGAAATTGCATATTAGGCTTATCTGTAGATCCTCGGGGATCTAATTCCACATACATATGTACATACCCTCTTCTAGCAGCATAATTACACAAAATTTGGCATAATGTAGATTTTCCTGAATTAGATGAACCAGTTATTAAAACCCTAGGGCCATATGTATTATGAAGTTTTGCATATTCTCTACGACTATCTAAAACCTGTATAACCTCCAGATAATCCTTCATACTTTTATTTATACCTTGATATTCTTGCTGTACCAGACCCTTTATTTGTATTATACATCCATGCCATGTATATATAGCTAATCTCGAAGAAGGAGCTATATTCATTTCTACATCAGGAGGTAGTTCAGCACCAAAGATCTCAGCAGAACTCATTATTGCTCCATCGTTAGTAGAAGATAGTGCAGGGGAGTATAGACGAATTGAGCATGGTTGATTAGAGTGAGCTATGATACGAAGCTCATTTCCAGCTTCTATCTTGTAAGCCCTTACTTGTGACTTTGAAATAGCATTAGAATCTAGCATTTAATTCATTTATTTAAACCAAAAAAAGAGAATTACAGCTAAGTTTTGTTATCTTCTATTCTTAGCTGAATAGTGTCTCAGTGTTCTCAGGACACAATATTTTGACGCGCCATTAGCCTTTAGCTTTAATCAAAGTTACAATTTTCTAATTAACCTCTGTTGTACCTTTGTCGCTTTCTTACTGGAAAATTGGAAGGATATGAATGGCTCTGTCTCAAAATAAGATAAATAATGGCATTTCTTGATATTGAAAATATAGACAGAGGGGGTTCACTTCGCATTTTAACTGCTTTCCTTGGAAGTGGATCAGTAGGAAATGACTTCAAATTACACTCCAGTGAAGCTGACTTTATAATTCTTAGATACAACATAGAGAGCAAATATTTAGTTGATGAATGGCTTGACATAAATAATTCTATATCTCAACAGTTCAATGTAATTTCTGATATTCAAGCCTCAGTTCTCCATTCCTTTCTTTATCGAATATTTGCTATATTCTACAAATTTAGTAGTAGTGTATATGAATGGCTTGGGTATAATAAATATCGTATAAAGCTTGAAAATACTTCTAATATTAATTTCGAGATATCTGACGAATACAACTTATTGCCACAGAATATAAATTTTTGGGAATTTGACGTCAGGAGCTGTAGCACACGGATAAGTCGTTTAATTGTAGGATCAATAAGCTTCACTTACTTTTCTGATAGGACAAAGCAGATGACTTGTATTAAATCTCTTCGATATTCACTAAAGGAATTAGTATGGAAAAATTTTCTTAGTGAACTTTTAACTGGTACTTATGATATTTCACAAGAAAATTGTACAACATTTGTGAATTTATCCAATCAAATGTCCATTGTATTAACAAGTACTTTTTATTGTAATGAAACTGAAGAAATTTTATCTTTAAATGGGCATGGGAGGCTTATTCCTTTATGTGGAGATTCAGTACATCCTTCGAGTCCCTGTTTTAAGAGTAAGGCATGTACACATATTCTGGATCACATTACATTTACTCAAGCTGATTTGTTTTATATGAATTCTGTATTTCCACCTAGAAAGGTCCTTGGACCAGATTTTCAAGAAATTGTGGTCCCTCTAGCAATCCTAGGCGACTTTGATAGTAAAACATACCTTGGAGATTCTGGTTACTTTGCATGTTCTAAACATCGTACAACATTTAGATTGGCCACTTCAATTCATAACCAACAAGTTTGCAAGGTGGAACATAATCAATCACATGTTAATATTGTGTTTATTTAGTTTCAATTTAAATTTACCATGTAAGAAATAACTGAAATTTCACCAGAAGCTAGGCGCTCTCTTTACCCGCCTTATTTTATGTTGAAATAAAATCTACATATTCTATGATTGAAACATAAATGTGGAATTTTGCTTCGGAAATTGTGTGTGGGTGTTTTCAGAATGATAATCCAATTCAAAGACTAATAGATGAAGTAAATGAGTTGAATATAAGGAAATATGGAGAGCTGAGCTTTGTAGGGGCAGCAGTTTCTACTCAACACAGACTTAAGCAACAGAAAAGTGGTATAAATGCAGATGCATGGTTGGTTTCTTGGAATCTATTAGGAGTAGCTGATGGTGTATCTTCTGTAGAATCGGAGGGTTATGATCCAAGTCAATTACCTCAGGAGTTACTTCGCAATTGCATTGAACTTTGCAACTTGCGTGAAAGTAATAGGATGAGATTTGATAGTGCTAGTGAAGCTATTTTTAGGAAACATGAAATTCCATATATATCTTATGAATTTTTGAAACAAATAGTTAGTAGATCATGCTGTAACTGTACCTCATATGGCTCAACAACTTGCTTACTTTGTTTTTTAGATGGAAACCAACTATGGATCACAAATGTTGGTGATTCTCAATTAATTATACTACGACCATCTAATTACCATACATGTGAATTACCAAAAATTCCAGATATTTCAGATTCATCCATTAGAAAACCTTTAACTGGCAACTCGAGGTGTAGATTACCGAATAATGTTATAATTGGTGGTTATCAAGTAGTAGCAAGGAGTGAAGTACAACAACACTTTTTTAACTGTCCATATCAATTAACAATAATGCCAGATCTTGACTGTTCAAGTGAGGAAATCCTTAAAAGATCTGCTAATTCTATACAGTCATTGCGTGTTGACGTTAACGTTGGAGATATGATAATAATGGGTACTGATGGTATTTTTGACAATATATTTGATGAAGATATGATCGATATTGCTAATAGAGCTGAGAAGAACTACAGTAATATTTATTATCATAATCCAATTCTCCTTGCTGATATTATTGCTAGAGAACTTGTTAATTTTGCACTGAAGGCAGCTGATCCAGTAGCTCCAGGATGCAAAGCAAAAGTAACACCATTTAGCGAAGGTGCACTAATTGATGTTAATCGTCATATTGAAGGTGGAAAACCTGATGATATTACCGTTATTGTAGCCTTTGTTCATTCAAATAATTCAACTAATAAGACAGTCACAGAACCAGCGATTTATAGAATGAATGACTACATCGGTAGCTCAACAAAATTTAATGATGATCCTTCAGTTTATATCATTAATGGTCAAAAATTCTCAAGTTCATGTTTTAAAGAGCCTTTCTCTATTTTGGATGACTTTTTTACAAAATCACACAGCGAAGATACTGGAAATACTTGTTCTAACGAAGCAAACAATGTTAACCATCTTCAAAGTCATACTTTAAAGCTAGAAACCCAGAATTATACTGACTTGAATATTAAGAGTTGCGATAACCCAGTTTCTCATCTAGAAGTGAAAATTAATGGTCGTAAAAGTTTCAAGTTATTTCAGCATCTAAAGAAGAAAATTTAAACATCTGTATAATTAGGTATGCCGTCTAGTAACAAGGTATTATAGTTGATTATATCTCATTTACTCGTTAATATGTCTTTAGTATCAGTGCTGATTCCTTTGGTATCAAGACTGTTAATTTATCCCCGACTTTCTTCCTTCTTTTTTCTGTCTCTTTTGATGTATTAAGACAAGTGCATAAAGAGACATTACTTGGAATGCCATTTATTTCTATTTCTCTATTTTCTACTCCAGAATTTATTGCAACAATCAGGTATTTTTCACCGTCTTTAATATATCTTGAGAATATTAGCACATGATGGTCTAAATAGTGCATCTTAAAGACTCCATTTGCAAATATATCTGAATTTACACTTCTTATGCTCAATAATTTATCAATAATTAATAGAAGCTGTTTTGAACACCATCCAGATGAAGTGCTTTCATATTCACTTTTAGTTATATAATTTACCCATTCTTGTGGGCATAAAGGGGGTTGACTTTTACCAGTTTCGTCTCCACATACAACGAGTGGTATTCCTGGGATTGTGAATAAAAGTGTGAAATATAATGCAAAATAAAAGGGAGTTCCAAGTCTTTGAGAAATGGAAATATTGAAGTCGGATGTAGTAACAAATAATTGATTCTTGTAACAGCCATATATTTCATTAAATTGTCTGTCTATATTATGTCCAATTTCATACATATTATTATCAGCAAAACAGGACCATAAAGCTTTCTGTATTTCAGTATTTAACACTGCACTAAATTTTTTATTTATAATATCTCTTGGAGAACAGGAAATAATAGCTTTTCCACTTAATAGTTCCCATTTAGAGGCTATTTCATCATGCTTGCTTAAAATTATTCCATCGAAATTACTGTAACTAAACTCAATTTCCGAATAAATTAGTAGCTTGATAGTACCATTACTTTTACTCTTAATCTGATTAACAAACTGCTCTATAACACTTTTATAAATTTCCTCTTCACTACTTTCTATATAACCCAGAGCTATGGTAGGAAATTTAAGAGAGCAGATATATGTTGTAAAAGTATCAATTATGTTGTAGTCTGTTCCTATACGTTTTACTGGTATATAGTAGATACTTGTATTTTTAAACCAACGCATCACAGACTTCTCTTGTTCTATATATTTATGTTGCTCACATTCATTTTCTTTTGTTTGTTCTTGTATCTCAATATCACTTTGAACTCTTTGGTTAATCAAAGTTAGCGATGGCGAAAGTAATGGTGGTGTATTAACTTCTTCTACCCAGTAAGGTTCCAATTCCTTCACAACAGGGCTTCCGTTAGATTCATTGAATGGGAGTATTGTGGGTATATATCTTACATAATTTTCTTGTGTATATGATTTCAACCTTCTATAACATAAATTAGGTAAAATTGTTGGAATTATACATCCCCAAAAGGGTTGTAAAGATATATTGATATCTCCTTCCACACTTTTATATGAATTTGTAGGATGAAGAATATCTCTCCAGTAACCATTAGGACCTTTCCACTTTATTTTGAGGTCTTCAATTGGTAAGGAATCAATATTAATTACTATTAATACTTCAGTCATATCTACTTTGCGTTTGAATGCAAACTGCTTCTGTGTATTGCTTATAAATTCATACTCACCTCTCTGTAGAGCAGGGCCCAGCATTTCATCATCCCTCAAAGTTGATAGGAATCTTACCAATTCTAGTAGACCACAAAGTTTGCTTGATCTAATAGTTGTCAATTCTTCATAGCTTAGTGCTGGTCTTAATGGGAAATCAGCTTGTCTTCCATGTCCTTTCATCCCTTGCCAACCAAACTCACTGCCATAATATATTGATGGTGAACCAGGTAGAGTATATAGTAAAATGAAAATAGTACCGAGATAAGCTTGTCTAGATAGTTGGGACGCAATTCTAGTGACATCATGATTGTCTAAAAAATTATATAACCAGCCAAATTTAAATAAGTTATCTTCCCTTTGTAATGTATGTACTAGTTCAAATAAATTCAGATCATTATGACTAGACCATAAAGCCTTCCACAATGCATAGTTTGTTATCCCATCAAAAGGTCCAGTTTTACTTGAGGTTTTTGATTTAGATGGGCTACAATTAACCCAAGTAGTATAATCACCATGTATTATCTCTCCTAAAATTGCAAAACCTTCCCCAAAACTACTTTTGCAATAATCTCTAAACAAATTCCAAAATCCAATCGATATACAATCTGCAGCATCTAGTCTTATCCCATCAATGCAAAATTCGTCATGCCAATACTTTACTACTTCAAATAAGTACTTCTTAACATTTTCATTCTCATGGCATAATTCAGGTAGTTCATAATACCCTCCCCATGCGGAGTAATCAAAGTTGTCGCCATAAGGAGATTGTTTATTAAAATCAACTCCTTTAAACCAGTTACAATATTTAGAATTCTTGCCATTGCATCTGAGATCAGCAAATGCAAAGAAATCCCGGCTTACATGATTAAAAACTGCATCAACTATTACTCTAATTCCAATAGAATGATACTTTGATACGAGGGTTTTAAAAGTGTCTGAATCTCCTAGTCGCTGGTCTATTTCATAAAAATTAATGGTATCATAGCCATGTGTAGATGATTTAAACAAAGGCCCAATATAAACCCCCCCAATATGTAAATCTTTTAGATGATTAAGCCATTCATTACCATAAAGAACTTCCATCCTTCTTTCTATTACTTCATTTTTATTATACCTTGGAGCTCCACATAACCCTAGTGGATATATATGATACCATATACTTTGTTTGTACCAATCATCCTTATTATTATCCATATAATAATTGAATCTTTTCATTTTAGAGATAGTTTTTACTGATACTATATCAAAGCAAGTAAGGAAAAAGAATAACCTAAAAATACAAGATACCGGTGCATGCATGTATAAAACCGCTCTAGGAAGACTTCAGACCACATAACTCTAGAAATTCCGTTTTATATAATTTTATATAGAAAATGGAATTTTAAGATATATATAATTAATATTAAGATCTAAACTGCAGATATAGATGGTTTTAAATGATTGTGAATCAGTAATTGATAATCCCCGTATTTGTAAGGCTCCAGAATCTGCTTCATCAGAGGATGATGTCTCTGTAACAAAACTAATTGAGATACTAGATGATTTATCCATTAGTAAATTTAGAGAAGAGACAATTAATTCCACTGATATTTCTCCAGATAGTAGAGTGCAAAGTAATAAAAAAGAATATCAAAATAAGGATATTTACTCAAAAACTAAATGCAACTACCTTTCAAATATCTATAATTCTAGAAAGCCAATTAAAATAATAGAAGACTTAGCTTTAGTTCCAAACAAAACCAAACAGGAGTCTGTAAATGATGGAATCATAGCTAACCAAATTGATGATTTATTCTTTTCTACTGTCCCTTTGTCAAAGACAAGTACAATTGACAACTACTCATTAAATACTTCAAATAAACCCCCATGTTTACTAGTTAATGGCTGGTATTGGAGTCCAGAGAAATCTGAGTACTTTCTAGCGAGTCATTCAGGTAGGTTGAAGCGTAAGCTCTATGTATCACCAAAGATATATTGTAAAATGAAAGACTACCCACACGAATATGATGGAATTAGATGGCTTTGGGAGAGGGTACGTCAAGGAGAAGGAGGAATATTAGCGGATGAAATGGGACTCGGAAAAACTGTTCAAATCTCTTGCTTTATTGGAGCTTTATTTAGATCAGAATTAGCAAATTTTTTTCTTATTATACTTCCTGTAAGTTTAATACAGCAATGGAAAGAAGAGTTAAATATTTGGTGTCCAAAAATACCAGTATTTATATATCATGGAAGTACTAAAGATAGGGAATTGGCTTTAGAAGAATTATATAATTGTGGACATGGTGGCATTTTAATTACAACATACAACACATTAAGACATGATGAATCTAAATTAAAATCAATTCCCTTAAACCTTACAAAATGCCAATTTTTCCGGAACTTTAATGGGTTAAAAATTTCTTTAGAACAGTATACTTTAGAGATAAAACAAAATCAAAGGATAGTTAAGGATAAAAATATTGGTAGCTTGAGGGATATACAGACTCCTGGAAATATCCTTGAGATACCATGGGATATTGTGGTAGTTGATGAGGCTCATAAACTTAAAAATAACAAGACAAAACTGTTTGAAACTATATATAAAATTCAGAGCCATTCAAAAATATTATGTACTGGAACTCCAGTTCAAAATAGACTAAGTGAATTATGGTCTTTAATTCAATGTGTAAAACCTGGGTTACTAGGAAATACTTTACAGTCATTTAATAATAAATACTGCAGATATCTTAATAAGCTTGGCGATAGAGATCTAACTATAGAGGAGAAAACTTTATGTCAATCTGTGATTAATAATCTCTGTAATACAACTAAACCCTACATATTACGTAGGACAAAGAAAATCATTGACCAGAAAAATGAAACTATTAATAAGCTAAATAGATCAGATAAATATAATATATATCAAGCTTCTACATATTTAAAAAGTGAAATTAAAAAATATGATATAGCCTTATGGCACAATCTATCTGCTGAACAATCATCTATATATTTGGAGGTTCTTGATAGCTGCATAGTAAGGAATATATTGGAATTTCGTGAATTATCAACTAAAGAAAATAGCCATATTCTGGAGATTATATCAATACTATTAAAAATATGTAAACATCCTGCTTTTGTATTGCAAGATCAATTTCAAATTTGGAGAACCCTACTAAAAAATAACAACTATTTAAATTGTGAACTGCAAGAACAAAAAGTAAAAATAAATAATTTGATTTCACCTTCATCTATAGTCTACAACTTAATACAAACAGATATTAATCTACTGAGGGAGCAAAGCATGAAGTTACAAATATTGTGGGTACTTGTTCCAGCACTAACAGCTAGAGGTCATAAAATACTCATTTTCAGTGAAAGTCTTGATATGTTAAATTTGATAGAATTAACTATTCTTACCCCCAAGCAAATTAAATGGATAAAATTAGAGGGAAAAGTCCCAAAAAAACAAAGAATTTCTAGCATTAGATCTTTTAATGAGCAGAAGGTATGTTAAAAAAGGTATATTTTGTTCTAAGGAAATTTAAAACCCTTATACTTGATATTTTAGGATATTCTAGTTTTATTACTATCTAAACAAATTGGATCTGTAGGCTTAAATCTAACTACTGCAGATAGAATTATAATCGTTGATCCACACTGGAATCCGGCTCAAGATGACCAAGCAATAGGAAGAGCCTTCAGAATAGGCCAAAAAGAAGATGTAGTTGTATATAGGTAAGAAAACTTCATATTCTAACTATTAAACTGTTTATCGCACTTTATATTTGCAGATTAATATCAAGTGGTGCAATAGAAGATTGGAAGTTTAGACTTCAAATTCATAAGGCAGGAATAGCTCATTTTTTTTTACATGGTCAAAAACAAAAGGTGACATTTACGAATGAAGAATTAGCTTTTATCTTTTCTTATTTTAGGCCAGATAGTTGTGAAACACAAAATATATTAAGTTCTATTAGTAGTGATACAGATTACTATGAAAAGTTGAAAGAGGATCTTGGTGATGAAATAACTAAGTTAGAACCAATGGTGATTGGATATCTCGATTGTGCAAATATCTGATGATGAGCTGATATCCTAGTAAATATTTTCTAAATACTGATATTAATATTTTATAAAACAGCTATACTTTTAGCTAAAATATTTTGAATAAGTTGGCGCTTCAATGGGTATTAACCTATATTAGTAATGTCTTGACTGGCATTATAGATTAAAGAATGGATAATCCCAATTTTTTACAATACTTTTGGGACTTAGGTAATTGTGATGAAGAATCATGTATGTCAGCAATAGAAGGAGTTATATCAAATATAAACTTGTCAGGAAATACTGAAAACAAGGATTGTGACAAGATAGACAGAAATAGAAATCTTGTAATACTACCATCTTCTATTGAAGGCAGCAGAGATTTAGAATATACCATAAATCGTTTAATAAGAGGATTAGAGTCACCTAGAGAGTGTGTAAGGCGTGGTTATAGTGCCTGCCTATCTGTATTACTTTCTAAATATACAAAAGTTCCAACATCAACTATTTTATCAGGTATTGAAAAACACTATTTGGAAAGTATTAAAAAAGAATTAAAATCGAAAGGTAAAACAAGTTCAAATACAGTAGGAGATTTAAGAGATAGAATAATTGGTCTTTTATTAGGCTATATAGTAATAATTCGAACTGGTTTCTTTAAAACAAAATTATCCCAACCTTATATAGAATCTATATATGAAAATTTATGGTTAATATATGACATAAAGATTTATCTACAGGATATGATATGTGAAATTTTATACAGAATAACAGTAGATTTTTCTGAAATTGATCCAATACTTTGTATTAAATTTGTTTCCCAGAAGATCCAGAAATTATTTGATAATATAAATCCCAATAATGAACCCATGATATATGCATCTAGATTATCGATATTGATGCTATACTTTAGATTAAGACTATTTGCTGAAAAAAAAACTGATTTTATAAAAATTACATTACCAGAATATATGAATGATTTAGACGACTTGGCAAAAATTACTATCTCTACTAATTCAAGATGGAAAGATTGGAAACAACTTTTGTTTTCTAATAATCCATTAGATAAACTTCAAAGTAGTATAATTTTGAAATATTTGGAATTTTGTACATTCTTTCATCCTAGATTACCACTAGTAATTGATTATCTTTTGGAATATGTAATACAATCCCCATATACACCTTCACCAATTGCAAAGCTGGCTATACATAACATTATTGACTCAATAGAGAAATTTTATTTTGATACTAACTCACTACATCAAAAACACTTTACTGGAGCTAGAATAATTCTTCATATTGCTCTTAAATGCAGATATTTTTTTAATTTAGGGAATTCAAATTTAAATATCAAAGATATAGAAAGTATATTTAGTAGATTGCTATCTTCTGAATCAAAATGTACTACTTGGTTTATGAGATCATGTATATATGGTAACAATTCATTATTATTTTTTGCAATATTTTATGTTGATACATTAATAAATATTGTAATTGGTAAAGATCATAATACAAAGGAATTTGTAAAATCCAAAAATAATGAAAATATAGGCAATTTTTCCTTTAATAGTGAATATACTGATATATTTGGAAACCCCAATAAATTTAATGATAAACCATCTCTACAATCCCTTGACTATAGCACTATATCTCAAGTATTTTGGGATAATTACAATTCTTTAGATGATTCAACAGTTAAAAAAGTTGTAGAAAGTACACAAATGATTGAAAAAGAAATAAAACTACCCGAAGAAATAAGGAGTAAGATGTTTTGGAGTTGTATCAATGCTATCTTTGGTAGATCAAGCCAAAATTTGAAAATATTATTGAAGAATCTTATACGTATAATTCCCAACTCCGAGCCATTGGAGAAAACAATAGAGTGTGGATTTAAACTTGTAAAAATAGCTGAAAAAGCAGACATTAATAAGTATATTCAAGATAATAATGAAGATGATACAAATCTAATTAATACAAAGTGGCGTAAACGCCAATGGGTTGATAATGTTTTATTCGAGATAATACAATACAGAGAAAATATACTACAAATACAAGAGGATATATCGGGACTTATCCACTTACTTTCAGATTCTATTGAAATTATCAGAAGCATTATATCTTATGGAGATAATAATTCTGATTGGTCAGAGTTATATTATCAAGCATCTTTCCCAAGATCAGAGAAGACAATTTCACGTTTAACTCAACAAATTTTAGAAAAATTATTGAATATAAATGATAATATTACTTCTGATATACTATCAGAATTAAGCTTGTACAATCAAAAAGTTTATGAACTTATAAAAGACTTTAATCCAAATAATAAAAACAGTGATGAGAATATACCTTTCATGAAAAAATATAAAAATTATCAAATGAAGAAAATAGAAAATTGTACTCAAATAGGATTGACACTTTTTACAAACTCTTTATCTATTTTATATATAACAAATGGATCAAATATAATTGAATCATTCATTATGGAACTTTTTGAAATTAGTGAAAAAGAATTTTTAAATAAAACATTAAGTCTTTTGTTTACTTTAGAAGATAACTTCAAAGAATCTAGTGTATTAATAGCTGGAATCCAGAATATGGTACAATGTTTAATAAAATTCCCAATAATTATTAGTGATAATGATGCTGAACAAATAGTTTTGATATCTCAGAGAGTCTCACAACTTCCTGATTTCTGGAATGTGGATGCAGGAACATTTGGAGAATATGAAGATGAAGAGGATATTGAGATGAATAATGATAATTGTGAACTTAATTCCAATACAAATTATTCAGATATTGAAGATAATTCATATATTGAAGATAATACAGATATTGAAGTTGGAGAAAATCTATCAAGTGATATACAAATGGATCAAAATGACACCATTCTATTTGGTCAGGAATCTACGTTAGCTTATTTATTAGATGATGATGTACCTCTTCCACCTATACACCAAAAACAATTACAAATCAAGGATATGGAAAAACAGAATATTGCAGATATTAATGTGATTATGCAAAATAAACTTCGAGCATTAGATATGATATATTCCATCACAAATACAATCATTATTTGTAAGCCAACATCTAATTCTATATTAGCAATTTTACGTTCTTTAATATTATTACTGGAGGGATATCGTGTTGGATGCAGACATTCACTTTACTATTCAATGAAGAATATACTTTCTGTATTTTATGATTATACTAATAAACTCAAGAATATATTTACTAAAATATTACAATTAAATATATTCAAAGATCCTATTTATATTGATGGTATTGGAGATATTGCAAAATTACTTATGCATATTTTAAGTAAACCTATTGTTGAATCACAAACATTAAATCGTTGGAATAAAAAAAAAGGTGATAAATCCATGAAAAATAAATTAGATCATTTTACTAAGCAATTAGAAAATATCTCTATTTCACTAATTACTATTCTAATCAAATTTGATATTGATGGAATTCAAATGGGACATATATTTAATAATACAATTAAGTCCTGGATAAACCAAAAGAAGTGTGGAATTATTACATCTCCTTATATTCTTAAACTAATACAGCGTATCCCACCAAAATTCTTAGTAAAAAATACTCTTTCAAATTTTAATGAAATTACACAGTGCTCAAAAACATCGTTTCAGCTCCGTGGATATCTCTTTATTATGAATAGAATATTATCACTTTGTAACAAGGAATTAATTGCTGAAGATATCTCTACTAAGGAAATTATTCAAACTGTTAAGATTCTCATTCTTCATGTAATCTCAGATACTGAACAAGATCACTTTACTAATATTAAATTCAATACTTCATTACAGAAAATTGAATTTTTAAGAATAACAATACTACTTGCTAATTCATTGTCAGTACTCCCTAATAATAATATGCAAGTATGCGAATTACAAGATGTACTAAAAAGTGCATATGAATATACAACACAAATTCTACAAAGTACTAATCAAAGTAAAGTGAAGAAGCAGCTTAACAAGGTTAAAACTCTTCTACCTGATCAAAAAAGGATTAAGTTGTAATTTAACTATTATATATCTATAGATATCCTACTGAGTCTTTATTAATAAATTAATTAAAATAAATATACAACTTATTGAGTATTTATATTATCATATATATTATTAATGATTCTAGGATAATAGGAGTTAATCTAAATTGGCTATTGAATACAAATCCCAAAGATATTTCCTAGTCACTTTGTAATTTTAATATTAAATATCTCCTCAGTATTAATATTTTTATTCCACTATTCCTTACTGATTCATATAAATATTCTTGATCATTTAAGTTCTACAAATAATTAGCAGGGAACACGATATAACTAACTTGTCCTTAGGTACAAAATCTACTTTTTGTTCAACTAAGCGCCTAAAAAACCGCTGAAATGTATTTAGGATAAGGGTGTGATTATTATACTTTATACATTTTCGATATATGAACTTATAATGGCAAAGTGTAGAAAGAAGAAAATTGTTGATAACACTTCTAATTATGGGGAAGTAGTAAATTTTTGTCAAAATGGAGGAGAAAATTTTGAAGTCTCTGATATAGAACGAAATTCTATTTCAAGTGGATCCCCGCCTTCTGTGGAAAACTATAAACTTGAGAACTGTTCTTTATTCTCAAAAACAAAACTAAATAAACTGCAAAGATGCTCTAAGAATAAAAAATTTATAAAAGAAGATATCAAGATAGTAAATAGAGACTTGGATTTTTTAAGTTCTTATGATATTAGAAAGTCAACAATATCACCCTTCCCGTATCACACACCTAATAAAATATGCATGCTTGAAAGTTTATCAGATAAACGATTGTTTAAAATAGATGTATACTCTGAGGGACTAAAAATTGGTAGATCTTCAGAAAGTGATTTACCAAGTAATATAAATCATTGTAAATTGCTAATATTATCCAGAAATCATGCCTGTATATATTGCAAGTATGATAATTTTGGATCTATAAAAAATATTTACTTAGTAGATTGTGGATCAGTAAATGGAACATTTGTCAACAATAAAAAAATTAAACATGTTATCCTTAAAAATGGAGATATTATCAGCTTTGGATCAAAGCACAAATTTAATGAGAAATGTACAAATATATCAGCAATATTATCTGAGTATAATCCTTGGACATACAGAATTATTATATAATAATATCTAAATTAATATGTAGACACTTTGATTTTATTTAACAATAAAGTCATATTTATAACGATGAAGTACAACACTTAGTCATGACTTTTTTCTTCCTTGAAATGAGCCATAATTTAAATATTTTATTTCATGGAGAATAAAAAATAAATACATAAAACTTGTTATAGATTAGTATTAGATTTATTTAAACTACTTATAATTTTCAGTTAATAAATTCTAGAGAGTTAATTAGTAGATTTAATGATACTCTCAGATATCAATAAAACTCATTAAAAATATATAATTACTACCTATTCTAATATTGTTAGATTATTAAAGTAAATGAATTTTGTAAATATTCTTCATTTGCAATAATATTAAGTACCTATAATAATATACCAGAAGCTAACTGCTACTTTTGAGATATCAAGATCACTTCAAAGTTTCAAAATTCACAAGTACTAACAAATTTGTAACTTTTGTGATTATCTAATATTGTAGATATATATTTCAAATAAAGAATTTAATATACCTGATTATATTTTTAAGAAAATATTATGTAAAATTGGAATATTCTGTTATTAATAGTAGGAAAAAGTTAAAGTCTTGCAAAAAAGTAGCTTATTTAAAACTATTAGTAGACTTATTTTCTGAGTAAATGATATTGAAAGTTTATTAACATTCTTAAATCATATTAATTATATATATAAATTTTAATTTACTGGTATATCTTTTCTTGAATATTTAATAATAATTATATCTGAATTTGAGTTATATTGTTAATCTGAAGTCAAGAGTATTTAATAGTAATAAATTTATCTTAAAAAAAAGATTATATATTGTATAATATTTTTTTGTGGAATGAAGATATTTTAGTAAATTAAATGCTTATGATTATACAAAAGAAATATAATTGAATTTATGTTAATTTAAATTACATTTTATCTCTTAACTTTAGATTTTTTAATTATATCATTAATCTTTATAGCAGCATGATCCATTTCTTTTACATGAGCAAAAAGTTTGTTCCTAGATTCAAAAACACTAGTACAAACCAAACATTTCCAAGAAGAATCCTCTTTTAAGCAAGATTTCTCATTTGTAAACTTATCTTTATTCTTATTCACTTTTCTTCTCTGTTTTTTGTTAGTTTTAAATTTATCATCAGATTCAGATAAAATTTGAAAAATATTTTCATCATTTTCTGCTGATTCATGAACAGTAGAGTCATCAATATTTATATTTTTAATTAAATCTAATACCTCCCCTGCTTCAAACTTATTTTTATCTAAAGAAATTGATGAATATTTAACTGAATCTTTAAAGTTCGGTTCTGAATATTCTGTTTGACTAATACAATTTAAGTCAGTATTATTCAAATGTAAATGATCTTTTTTATGGATATTTTTAGTGGATGATGGTTTCGATAATTCAGTTTTATTTTTAGGAACTTTCGATAAATGCTTTTTACTTTTTATATGAGTGTTGTATTGGGGTTCACTTTTGAAAGTTTTATTGCAAGGCTTACAATAATAAATAATTTGTTCTTCTGCAGAACTTTGTAAATCATCTGAAGACTCATAAAATTCTCCATATGCAAGTTTACGCTCTTTTTCAAGCTCTTCCATTCTTTTGATCTCTTCTAATCTAGCTTGTTCACGTAACTCACTTCTTCTAATTTCTTCTAACTTCTTTTTTTGCTCTTCTAAGTTTATCTTTCTATTAATTTCTTCAGTCTTATTGCGCATATACATAATAACTCTTGGATCACGCTTCTTAACATAATCAACTAGACGTCTGACTGTCTCATTAAAACTTTTTTTGGCTTTTCTCCTTTCTTTTATATTTTCAGCTTCCATTGTCCTTCTAACCTGTCTATTAGGAGCCTCAGTTAAATTCCATAAATCTTTCCAACCAAAACTCTTATTTGTAATGAAATTACTCCAAAACCTATAAAATATCATTATATCATTTAGATCTGTTTTAGATGTCCCGAATTTGGGTGCATTTTGCCAGAATTGACCTTCTGAGCTATTTTCGCCGACATAAAATAGTTCATCTTTGACAATTTCTTCAAATACATTATAATATACGTTATAAAAGCCTTCAATGCTATCATCAAATTCTGTAAAAGCATCTCTGCTAAAATATTTCCATAAATTTAAAGTTGAAACACTTTCTATATCTTCATTTTCTTCTTTACCAGATAAGATTTGTTTCCTATGTGAATCATACCAAGCTCTCTCTTTAGGATCGCTGAGTACTTCATGTGCTGCAGATATCAACTGAAATTGATGTGTAGCTTCTTTAACCCTATCTCTATTTTTATCAGGATGCCATAATAAAGAGAGTTTCTTGTAAGCTTGGCGTATTTCTTCATTACTAGCCTTTATATCCACTCCCAGTATTGAATAGTGACACTGTTTCATTGCTATATAATAGTAACAATAGTTTTAATTCTAAAGTTTTGATTTTATTATATGAAAAGTTAAGCGCAACTCCAGAAATTATTCAAGACTGAACTATGATTATTAAATATTGGAAGTCTAAATATCAATATTCTATACGAACCAATAGTTTTAACTAATACAATCTCAAAATAATCAAAATTTCTTTTCCTAGTACCCTTTTATTTTGTAATTTCACTGTTTTTTACACATTAGATTTAGTTTGTCTCAAATATCATTCCACAAGACTTATGAACTGCAATCTGTACTCGTTTTCTTTAAGTTATAAGGAGATTATACAAATTTAGTAGATAATGAGACAATCTTAAAACTATCTATACGCTTTTCAAGATTTACTAATTTCACTTAATATACTGGTTTAGGGTTTAGCTAGATAACATTTTTAGGCGCCAATATAGTACTTTAATATATAAGGGTATCGAAAATTTTCAAAGGTACTCCCGAGTCATCCAAGACAACTTTTTTTCTATGTTGTGAAAAAAGAAAATGGACGAATATGAGAAGCATAAGAGGTTTGCATATAAATTCAATAGTAATTTAGTCATTCAGACAAATCAAAGAAATCGTGAAAATGCACCTAGTGGAGAAGCAGAAAGTCTTGTAGGCAAGATAAAGTACAAAATGGGCGATTTAGCTTTGTCCTCTAAGCCTAAGAAGTCTGTTGAGAAAAATAATGTAAAACATTTACGAAGGAATAAAATAGATAACTCTGAAAAGATTAACATTTTAGATATAGATATCAATAGTTACAACACATATACTCCTACTACTGTGGAGACAAGAGTAGTATATGAAGAATTCTTAGATAATCTAACCGATATTATGGGATCACAGCCTGGAAATATACTAAAAGATACTTTATTTGAATTGATGACTATATTGAAGGATGAGGAAATTGTTGAGGATGAGAAACTGAGAAGATGCTCTGAAGTTTTAGGTGATATATCTATTGATGATTTTAAAAAAATGTCTCAACTAGGACGTAAACTAACTGATTTCAATCCAAATTTGGATGATGAAGTTCCAGAGAATGATGATCCTCTCGGTGTTGCAGTAGTATTTGACGAGGATAACTCTAATGACCAAGAAAGGGATTACTTAGGTATAATCCAAGATGGGAGTGATGAGGATTATGTTGAGGAGGATATAAGTGAAGATGAAGTAGCTGATGAAAACAATTTAGAACAGGAGTATGTGCGAAGAATAGAAGATAAAAGTCAATCTAAGACTGAGAAAGATAATTATGAAGTAGAGATACATAAAATAGATGCTTATTGGCTTCAGCGAGAACTTTATAGTATATTTAAGGATGCAGAAAAATCACTAGAAATGGAAAAGTTGATTTTAGATATTTTAAAAAATGATGATTCTCAGGAATGTGAAAATTCTCTAGTAACTCTCTTTAACTATGAACACTTTTCATGGATAAAAACTATATTAATGAACCAATGGAAAATATACTATTGTACCCTATTAGGTCAAGCTTCTTCTGAAGATGAACGTGCTAAAATAATTGAAGAAATGAAGAATCATCCTGAGGGTGCAAATGTACTTGATTTAATAAATAAACCCACCATTTGGAAAAGCAAAGATTTCGGATTTCTTAATTCAATAAAGAAACAGATAGAAGAGAGCCATATAGTTTCTGCTGAAGATAGAGATGTTAATAGTGAAAATAAGAAGTACATGAGTGATATTATTGACTTTGATCAGTTATATATGGAACAAACTACGAATTCCAATATTTCATCTAAAGTAGTACTTCCAGAAGGATCAGAGAAAATAGAAGGAAAGGAATATGATGAAATTATAGTACCATCCTTAAGGATTAAACAAAATGAAAATATCAAGGTTGTTTCAATTGATGAATTACCAAAATGGTGTCATCCTTGTTTTAAGAGTGTTGGAATTGAAAGATTAAACTTAATTCAAAGCAAAGTTTGCAATGTAGCTTTAAATGAAAGTGATAAAAATATTTTAGTATGTGCTCCTACAGGATCGGGGAAAACCAATATTGCTTTATTATGTATTCTGAATACTTTGTCTCTATTTATGAGAAAAACTTCTGAATTTTCAGTTAATGAAGAATTTAATTTTGATACTTCTAAATTTAAGATTGTTTATATATCACCTATGAAAGCTTTGGTTACTGAACAAGTTGAGTCCCTAAGGATTAGACTAAGACCACTTGGAATTGTTGTAAATGAAATGACTGGTGATACTAGAGTGAGTAGATCATTGATGGAATCAACTCAAATCTTTATAACTACTCCAGAAAAACTGGATGTAATTACAAGGAAGATGAGTGATGGATTGTCAGATGTATTAAAACTTATAATTATTGATGAAATTCACATGCTGCATGATGCACGTGGTGCTGTATTGGAAGGCTTAGTTGCTAGATTTAAAGATAATGAAAGTCAAGTAAATTCACTCTTGAAAAACAAAATTAGACTGGTTGGACTTTCCGCTACATTACCAAATTACCTTGACGTTGCAAGATTTCTGGAAGTTGATCCAAGAGTTGGTTTATTTTATTTTGGACCTGAATATCGTCCAGTTCCACTTAAACAAACTTATATTGGGATTAGAGAAAAGAAAGGTTTCAGAAGGTTGCAAATGCTAAACAGTATATTATATGAAAAGATAATGAAAAGTGTTAAAGAACACCAAATACTAGTTTTTGTTCATTCTAGAAAAGATACCATACAAACTGCAAAGTTTATACGTGATAAAGCTACAAGTGATGGTTTGCTTAACTCTTTTTTCCCTGGAAATAGCAACGTTAGCCGGGAAATTTTACTAGATGAATTAAGTGGTATAAAATCTGATAATTTAAAAGATGTATTACCATGTGGAATAGCCATTCACCATGCAGGACTTCTCCGTACTGATAGAAAGATAGTTGAGGATTTGTTTGCTGATGGTCATATCCAGATTCTAGTTACAACTGCAACACTAGCATGGGGAGTCAATTTACCTGCACATACTGTAATAATAAAAGGAACTCAAGTATATAAGCCAGAAACTGGGCAATGGAGTGAATTATCTCCACTGGATATATTTCAAATGATTGGTAGGGGAGGGAGACCTCAATATGATATAGATGGTCATGGAATAATTATTACAGATTATCAGAATCTTACTTACTATTCTTCTCTTTTTAATCAACAATTTTATATTGAATCGCAGCTTATAAGTAAATTACCGGATCTAATTAATGCTGAAATTGTCCTTGGGAATATACAAGGAAAATTGGATGTGCTAAAGTGGATTAAAAAGACATTCTTATATATTAGACTAAAAAAAAATCCGAAGTTATATGGTTTGAATGTGGACTCATCTATAACTATAAATACATGTATAAGGGATACCACAGAGGACATTACTACTGAATTAAATGATGAACTAATAGAAAATTATTGTACTCGTATGGCAGAATCTGCACTACTTACTTTAGATAAATTAGGTGCTATACAATATGACTACAGAACGGATATTGTTATACCTTCTTTACTTGGACAAATATCTTCATTATATTACTTAAGTCCAGAAACAGTACAAGATCTTGAAAAACAATTATACCCTCAAATAAATGAAATTCAGCTTTTTAGACTTTTATCTTTCTGTAAAGAATTTAAATTTTTACCTGTAAGGAGTGAAGAAAAATCTGAACTGGAAAAGTTAGTAAATAAGGTACCAATACCAGTGCAAGGTACAGGCGAAGATATTGACACAAGCATGAAGGTAAATGTCTTGATTCAACTTTACCTTTCTGGGTCAAGATGGATCAACTCTAAGTTGACATTATTAGCTGATTTATATTCAATTGTACAAGCATCTCCAAGAATATGCAGAGCTCTTTTTGATATAGCTTTAAGAAAAGGCTGGTCAGGAACTGCAAAAAAGGCATTAACAATAGCAACGGTAAGTTGATTCATATTCATCTAGCTTATATCTCCTAATAATGATGAACTCAACGTTAATAATCTTGTCACTACCATTGATAAATAAAACTGGAACAAAGTTTCAGAAGTTTTATTAAATGAAACTGTTGACGTTTTAAATCTGAATTTTCACTGTAGTACATATATCTAATATTACTACAAACTACTATTTGTTCTCTAAATATATAAAATATAAAATATTTCTTGTTTCTAGATGATTGAAAGGCGATGTTGGGAAGCAATGTGCCCTCTTAGACAATTTAAAGGTGTATCTGATGATATAATTAAAAGATTAGAGAAGAAAGATATCCAATGGAATAAGTATTATGATTTTACTTCACAGCAATTAGGTGAATTATTGAGATCAAACAAACTAGGTACGTTTAATCAACTTTTTATTTATAATATAAAGTGATGATTCAAATATATTTGACAAGCATATGGCTGAATCATTTGATTGAATATCCCATATGGGATATTATCAGATATACTGATGCAATATTTGATTCTGATTTACTTTATAAATATTAATCTAGTGTCAAATGAGCAAATTATACTTTTAATTATCTTTCCGAAAATTATATAGGTCCTGGACTTTATAATTTAATACGTAAAATACCAAAGATAGAACTATCTGCTACTGTTCAATCAATTAATAATACTATATTACAATTTGACATATTAGCTAGACCAAAGTTTAACTGGGATTTTAATATTCATGGTCAACCAATAGATGGGAGCACTTCAATTGAAACAAATACTACTGGAGAAACATTTTGGATATTTATTGAAGATTGCAACGGAGAAAAACTATACTATTCAGAAATGATTATTATTAAGCCTCCACCAAATCTTTTTAATTATACAGATGAAGTAAAGCTTGATCAAAAACATTTATTATCATGCCATATATTTATTGATCATCCTCTACCACCAGTTTTATTTATTAGAGCTATTGCTGATCGTTGGCTACACTCAGAAACTTATATTCACATATCACTTCAAAAAATAATATTACTACCTAAAGAAACACCATTCACTGAACTATTAGATTTACAACCTATGAAAATTGAAAGTGCATTTAGAACAAAACAATCTATATCATACATAAGGAAAGCTATTGAATTTGAAGATATATATATGGATAGAAAGGAATTTAATATGAACGAGATTACTACATTTAATGCAGTGCAAACACAATTATTTAATATATTGTATAATTCAAATACAAATTTATTTATAGCAGCTTCACCAAGATCTGGGCAATTTATATGCACTTGTATTGCAATATCAAGACTATTAGAGAACCTTGAAGAACCTAAATTCTTCAAAATATTGTATTTATGTGGAAATCCAGAAATGTTACCTTATAGAGCAAATAAACTCAAAGCAGTATTTGGTGATATAGTTGGTGAATTTGCTGGGAATGTTAATGGAGATGTTGAAAAAACAGATAAATATCCTTTGATTATATCAACATTTGATTACTGGGATAAAGTATCTAGAAAGCTTGTTAAAGCTAGAGCACTACTGAGAAATCTGAAACTATTGATAATTGATCATATTGAATTATTATCAACTATTAAATATGGTCCAATTATTGAGTCTACAATATCTCGTATACGCTATTTGATATCTCCTCTTGATATTGAGTTACGTATTATTGGATATTCTATGAGTATATCAAATGCAAAGGATGTAGCAGAATGGCTAGGAGTTTCAAAAGATGGTATATTTTCTTTCCATCCATCTATACGTCCAAATCCAATTCGCTTATCTATAAAAGGATTTGATTCTTATTATAGATCTGGACGTATATTATCAATGATTAGACAACTCCCAAAATACCTACAAAAATATGTAATGAAAACACAAACAAAGATAAGCCAATCTAAAACTGAATATAAGGACAGTCAATTAGATAATAATGATATAGAATCAGCTTCTACATTACTAATCTATGTACCTGACCAGGAAACTTGCACAATGGTTGCTAAAGATTTATCTTTTAGAATGAGTGAATTAAATAATAATAATTATTGTACTTTAAGATCACAAACTTCAATAAATTTTGAAGAATTTATAAAAATTTATGGAAATGAAATGAAACTAGGAAAGTTGTTAGAAATATGCATGATGCTTGGAATTGGATTTCTTCATGAAGCCCAGTCTAAATATGAATTCACAATAGTTTTAGAAGCCTATAAAAAAGGTGTAATTACTGTTTTAATAGCTACAGAAGATTTCAAATGGAAATTAAATGTTCAATTCACAACAGTAATAATTATGGATACACAACGTTTTGATGATGATATTTTAGTCTCAAGGAACTTAAGGAGAATTATTAATTACTCTGCCATTGATATGAGTTGCATTGTTGCAAGATGCATTAGACCAAAATTAGGTGATATTGGTAATATTATTTTACTCTGTCCTAGCAGTAAGAAATTATACTATGAATATATATTAAATAATGCAATTCCATTGGAATCATATCTTGAATATGGAATAATTGATTCTATAAATACTGAAATTGCCTTAAAAGTCATTAAATCTAGGCAAGATTCAATTGATTGGATTACTTGGACATTTTTTTACAGGAGATTATCAAAGGTAAGTGAATTACTTATTTGAATTATAATATAATATCTTCCTCTAATGATGTATGATTTACTATGAAGTAAATTTGATAACTTTATGATTACTTAAATATTATATTCGTACTGCCTGAAAAAGAAGATATTTATATACATTATGTAAAACCAATTTGTATTACTTATTTTTTTTTATTTTTTAGAATCCTACATATTATGGACTATTAGATTGTTCACCAAGATATATATCTGAATATTTGTCTGAAGTTCTTGAAAATGTATTAGTTACACTCGCATCAGCTCAATGTATTACTCTATCTGGGGAAGAGAGTGAATATGATGATGATTCAGTTAAAAAGGATAAGTCAACTACAAGTGATTTGATCATTCCTCTGAACTTGAGTTTAATTCCAGCATATTATTCTCTGAAAGTTAATAGCATTGAATACCTAAGTCAAACAATTTCATCACAAGAAACTCATATGAGTATATTGTCAATAATATCATCTGTACCAGAGTTACAAGATCATTGTTTATTAAGGAAAAGTGAAATATATATATTACAGAAAATGTCAAATTACACAAATATGAATAACTTTGATTCAATAGATATATCAATTAAAATATTGATTCTATTAAATGCATATTTAAATAGGCTTCCTATGACATCAATTTTGCATAATGATACAATGGAGATAGTAAAATTAGTTATACCTATAATATATGCTTTTGTTGATGTATCTTGTTCAGCTGGATTAATAAAATCAAGTATTAAGGCTATGGAAATTGCTCAACTGATCACTCAGGCAATATCAAACCCTAAAGATAAACTATTACAACTTCCACATTTAAATAAAAGTCATCTTCCAATATTATTAAAGTATAATATATTTGATATTTATGACTTAATTGGAGCAAATGACAATATTAGAATATCTATATTTAATGAATTAAATTTATCTGATGAAAAAATTCACGAAATTGCAATAGCTTGCAATAGATTCCCAGTTATTGAAGCTAAAATTGACATTGATGGTGCAACTAAACAACATGAATATAAGAGAAGAAAGACTGATAATAACAAACAAGAAGTAGGATCTGAACTAAATGATCAAGGACAAAATATAACTTCAAGTTATCACTGTAGTTGTGGAACAGATCTTGTACTTTTAATAGATATAACAAGAGATTTGACTGATTCTGAAGATGAAAAATTAAGTCCTGTTATTGCACCATATTATCCATTAGAAAAGGATGAACAGTGGTGGATTATCTTGTTACAAATAAAAGATGATGAACAACTTATATCTGGGATAAGGAGGGTCAATCTGAATAAAGAATTAAATCAAATAAAGTTACAATTTCAAGCATCATCTAGTTCTGGAATTTATAAGTACCAATTACTCATAATTTGTGATAGTTATATTGGTTGTGATCAAGAATATATGATAAATTTAAAAGTGAGTATGAATTAAGTAGGAATACTATAAATATAGTATAAGTACAAAGAAATTTGAAGTTCATAAATTATATATAGTAGTTTGTAGAAAGTTTCATTATCAATATTAATTATATTTTTATTGCTACTAAATATAATATCCTTAGTATTCCAAGTATATATAGAATTTACATTATTTACACTTTAATATAAAAATAATTATATAATCATTAATAATTAAATAGTAATAATTTCAATTTTAATCTAATACCCTAAAAACTAGGTCTTTATTACAACTTTTAAGTTATTCGGCCTATACAAATAATTAAAAAGACATTATTTATATCCTTAATTATTCAAACTTTCAAATTAGATTAATTATTAAATTGTGATATTTACAAACTATATATAATTTCTTTCAGATATATGGTGTTTAAATATTTATGTAAAATAAATTTGAAAGTCAATATTTATGAAAATTTGTTTTACATAAATATTTAAACACCATATATTTCATATCTTTCTAAATAAAAAATTCCAAGACTATTGTATTTAGAAATAAATTACTATTAAATTTGATAATCTTCATAATTCGAAATATATAAATTAAGAAATAATTAAAAATTGAAAATCAGTTATGTATAATAAAGAGTTACCAACAATAAATTTAAACTAATTATATAATATTTCACTAACTTTTTCTTATAAATTACTAATATTTCTTAATCTTTTTATTCTTAATAAATTTAATAATACCTTCCATTCCTTTATCAATCTCATTTGATTCAGAATTTTTGCTAAGTTCTATATCTAATTTGTTATCTTCAAAATATTGTGTATTATTAGAATATTTATTTTCCTTTTTTTGTTTATTAGCTCTATTTTCTGAAGAGTTACTCAAAATTTCATTATTTATATTCTTATTCTTTATTTCAGGTTCTTCCTTAAGAATATCACTAAACATTATCCTAGTCTTAGTTTTCTGTGATTGAGAAATATCCCATAATTTCTCATCTAATTCTAAATATAATGGAATTTCACATCTCTTATATAATGAATAATTTCTTGATTTAATCACATCTGCTCCACCATTTTCTTTATCTAATAATTCTTGTACTATTTTCCTTTTCATTATTTTATCAGAGGCTTTATACATTGCTGAAACTGCAAATGATCCATTATTATTAAGTCCTAATTCTAAAAAATGTCCAGAAAATGCATTAATCCATCTCCTAATTATTGTTATAGGTATCTGACTATTAATTCCTACCATAGACTCTATCATCTTAACACCATATTGTTTCATGCCTAATTCTTTAACCATTATTTCCTTAAAATGAGAAATAAAATATGTTATACCTGATATCACAGGATGAATAGTTTCTGCTGGAAAGTGTATTAATGAATTTATTATATTACATCCATAAATAGATGTAGAAAGTCTTGATAATTTATTCTCATTTGATCTTTTAACTATCTCAAATGAATCTTTATCATCTATTATTGTACTATCATTTATACCTCCTATTCTTTCTTCTAATTCTCCTTCAACTTTATCTATATTAATTTCTCTTTCCTCAATTATATTCTGTAATTCAGATCTGGTTTTACAAAAAATTAAACAAGCAAATGCATACTTATAATCATTACTACTCTTCAATTCTATAGCTTTCCAAATATTTTTTGTTACTAATTTATAGTGAGATTGAAATTTCCTACATGTTTCTAATATACAATTAAGGACTCCTATATATCCAGATTTAAAAATAACCTGAAAGTCAACCACTTTTATTAATTGTATAAAATCTGGCTCATTAAGGCGATTACTTTTTAATATCTTCTGTATTATATAATTACCATAGCATGAGCTAACCATTTTATTAATTAAGCTTATTTGAACATCTTTATTATCTAAATTAATATCCTTTATCGATTCTAAATTATCTGTATTACAGTGACTACTAATCCATAAAGTAAATACTTCATCAGGTATTAATTCAATTAACATTTCTAATGTACAACTAGCAATTTCAGAGTTCATCCAATTAATTGAACAGTTAACTAAGTATCGTTTAATTTTCTCTACTTTCTTTACTGGATTCAATATATCTTTTGATTTCTGACCAAGAGTAATTATACATGATAATAATTCATAAAGTGGATTATATTTATTTAACTTATTAACCCCTTTTTTCGTAGGAAATTCATCTTTTATCTTATATAATGAAAAACATAAAACTGATAATGTTGGAGATGCATATGGATCATATATAATACCTTCTACATCAGATCTTAAACATTCATATATTTGACCAGAAAGTGAATCTCCATCAATATCACTAGCTTTACATAATAGAAATTCTTTAAACATTATAGGGACCTTTAAAAGAAAATTTTGGTTATTAAATTTCAAATTTAATCTTGAACCACGATTTCTTCTTCCTAAGTGTGATAAAATATGTTCTTCTAATCCATTTATATCAAATTTTATATCTCCAATACATGATAATATTATTGTTCTTGCTACATGACTTCCACAAGGATCACATATAATCTTAATCCATCCAATATTACGAGTTAAATTTTGCAAATTTACCATCAATGATATTTGTAATAATTCTAATTTTTCTAATATTATCTTTATTTTACAATCTTGTAAATGTGAATTTAATAATATAATACTTTCTAGTGTTGTTTGTATAATGTGAGATGAATATTGATTAAATATACAATATTCCATCTTATTCAAAATCTTTATACATACAGTTACAAAATTTGAGGTAGATTCCTCCAATCTATTAAATAAATTATCTTTAAAATCATTAGATTCTAAGTATTCATCACTTTTTTTTAATTCATCTTCTACTTTAGAAAAAAGTCGTATAATACTTAATGTACTAATTCCCAAAATTATTTCCACTACTTTACTACATCTTTGATCATTTAATAATAAATTATCCAATTCTTTCTTATTTATATCTTCAATAACATGTTGAGTAATAGTTTCACAACCTATCTCATCTTTTAACAAATCTCCTTTTAGAATTAAATCCTTAAGTCTTACGTAGTACATAATTATCTCAGAAGAATAATGTCCCGTATCCCTGATTTTTTTATATATCTGCTTATTATTCTTAAACTCATTTTGCCTATTACTATTCATTATTGTACTAATGTCAAACAATGACAATATACATCAAAATATTCCTACCCTCGTTACTTTATGTTAATATTGAAATTTAGCGCCTTATCACTGCATTTTTGGACCGCCCAAAAAATTTCTTGGGTCAGGAGCATTACCACTAAATTCTGCACCTGAGAAGTCAAATCCTGGATTCTATAAATTTACAGTTTTTATATTCTTATTTATTAAAAAAAGAAAAAAAATATTACAGATTGCATCTTAAAAAACTTACCTCACGTTGGAATCTCTCTAACATCATTTGTTTTTTAATTGTCTCCTATTAAGCAATATAATATTAGTGTTAAATTTTATTATTTTCCTTAAAAAAAGAAAAGTTAATAGTACTTACTACTTCCAATGGATTTAATTGTTCCTCTGATTTAAAAATAGATGTCCAGACCTCTGCCTTTCTCATTTTTGATAGTTGAATGAATAGCTGATTATCCTCTAGAAATAAATTTATTAATAATAAGGATCAGAATTATTTATTTGAAATTTATGAGGAGGATATTTACTTTACCAATATACCAAAGAGAATCAGATGTATCAACTGTACTAAATAGATTTTTCTATATTTAAGGATATGAATTTTAATATATATCATTTTATAAGGTATACCACATTAAGACTTACATTAATTATTACTTGATTTATCTTCTTATTAATTACTTTCAGGTAATTTGCTCCTATGTTTATATCTAAATCAAACTTATTAATAAGAATGTTACCCGAATTTATAGAATAAAGTATTTCATGAGGAATAGATAAATTAACATCGTCTAGTGTTTGATCCCAATAGAATAGGATCTTTCCTATAATATATATAAATAAAAGAAATTAAGACAATATTTAGACTATTAAATAAGGAAATAATATAAATAAATTTACCTGAAGAATCAGTATATGACTTTTTTGTAAAACCCATATTAAAATATTCTTTTTTTTGTGATACTAATAGCCTATTGGCTAAGTGTAGCCGCAGGTAAAGGGCGGAGAAAAAGTGAAATATTTAGAATTAGAACCTATTAATATAGATATAAATGAAATGTTAATATATAGAGGTAATTTTTAACCATTTTATATAAATATAGTGGAATTTGATTATTATTAGGGCAAGTTTTAAAATATCAATATTTTTAGGTTATCTCAGTATATAAATTCTAATTTCAAGAGCCCGCTCTAAAATTTTATTTGAAACCCAATATTAAGAATATTTTAGCCTAAAATATTCTTAATAACTGTAAATAATATGAATGAGGGGATATCTAATGATACTAATTGTGGAGAAGTTGGGGACTTTGAAATTTTAGACTTATTAAGAGAATCTAGGAAAAGGGCAGCTAGAAATAATACTCAAGTTGAAACTGATACTAAAGATGATGATGATAGTATAGAAGATGAAGATAATGTAAGTAAGGACTTTGTGGAGGATGAAGATGGTGAAGAAGAAGAAGAAGAAGATGATGATGATGATGATGATGATGACAATGATGATGATGATGACGATGATGATGATGATGATGACGATGATGATGATGATGAAGACGATGAAGATAATGATGATGAACTTGAGGAAGGAGAAGATGAAAATGAGGAAGATAATAAAAATGCAAATGTTTCAAAATTGCCAGAATTTGAAATAGAAGCTGAATTAGCTAGAAAATATGCTGAAGAGGCAGAAGGCAAAAGAAAATATGAACTATTACATAAAAAGAGAAAAAATGAATTAACTAATAAGCGTGATTCAGCATTAATAGAATTAAGAAATGCAAGGAAACGAAAACATAGAGACTTTTCATCTTCTGAATCAAACTCAGATACTGAATTAGAATCAGAAAGTAATTCTATAAGTGAACATGATTCTGATGCAAGTGATTATCTAAAATCTAAAAAAAATAGAAATATTAGAAAACAACAACGTAATGACAACTTGTTTAGTAATGAAAAAGCACAAGAAAGATTACTTAAAAGATGTGAACGAATATTACAATCCATATCATTAAGAATGATGGAGGCTGTTCATCTTAAAAGAGATCGTATTGAATTTATGTTAGAGCATCCAAAATTTGATGATTACTTACGTGGAAGCTATGTTAAAGTTCCAATAATAAACAATGAATCAAATGTAACAACATATCTTATTTGTGAAATATCAGATGTTTATATTAATAATGATGGAGGGTGTATACTTATTTTACGTAGAGGAGGAATGGATAAGGAGTGGGATTTATCAAGTATATCTAATGAACCATTTTCTGAAGAGGATCTTTTAGAATGGAAAGCTATGGTTAGAGAATTTAATATATCTGATATTCAATCTATAATTAATTTACCTAAGAATTTAGAATCAAAAGCTACTATGCTACGTAATTTTCAGTATGGTGATGATGATATAGCATTTATATTACAAGAAAAACATCGTAATTCTTCATTAAATATGATATCTGGAAAAGTACTTATAGAAAAAAGGACAAATATTCAGACTCAAATTCGTCAACTTGAACAGCAGCTTAAAAATAGTTATTTAAGTACAAATGATAGGATAATTAAAGTTAAGAAAATAGAAGAATTAAATGAAGAACTTGATGTAACAATTAGTAATATAGAGAAATTACAATTAAGGAAAGAATTAACACACCCTGATAAATCATTAAAAGTTACTTCAGCTCATTATATTGGGGGTCAACAAGGGAAGGGAAGTGGAATTATAGATGCTAGTGGTATGGCAAAACCAAAGAATACTATTATAAATAATAATAGTATGAATACATCTGCTAGTAAACTACTTACACCTGGGACATCTTCTACATTAATACGTGATTCAGGAAGAAGTAATTCTATTGGTATTATTTCACAATCAAAGACATTTGGTAGGAGAGAATGTAGGCCCTCTGTAATGTGGGAAACTAAACGCATAAATAAGAATTTAAGGTTAGATGATCAATCGGTTAATCAATCATCTAATTCAATTCAAGAAGTATTAATAACAATAGATGATCCAACAAGAGAAACTGAAACGACAGATATACCTGGAATTTGTAAAGTAGAGAGTTATCAAGAAGTATTTGTTAAAATTTTTGAAGAAATAAGTAAGATAAATAGATCATTATCTCCTATTTCACAAAAAACTTTACTACCGAAATTGGATAATTGGTTACCATCTAATCTTAATATTGAATCTAAAAATGGTAAAATTTTAGATACCTTAGAAAATTTTATTAATATATTAAATGTATAATAGAAGATTACCTTTTTAGTAGATATGATATAGTTAATATAATACAGCTAATACTGCTATAATATGCTACCGCTAATATTAGAGAATGCCACTTTTTTTTTAATTTTTAAGGGGGGTCTGTTAGATATTCCCAACTTTTAGTAATTTTGAGTTTTAGTATATAAATTAATATTTATAATTTTTAAATTAGTGCTTAATATTTGTAGGAGACAAATTATAGTAGGTAATTTATTAGATCACTTTTATTTTAAGATACTTTTTCAGTATATATATGTATTTAAATCTATAAATTTATAAACATCCACTTCATAGGTGGGGTTCGCTTAAATTAGCTAATATTAAAATTACAAATTATATTTTTAGGGATAATGGATATAAAGTGGAATTCTCAATGGTGTGACTTAATATTATCTAGTAAATTAGATTCTTATTTATCTACAAATATAACATCTGTTAGCTTTATATCACCATTTAAGATAAAAAAAAGTTGGATCGAAAGTTTATTACCATCTATTTTAGATAATCTAGAAGATTTATTTGATGAAGAAGTTATTATATGTTGTATATCAACATCTAATGGGATTATTAGATTTCTAAGTGAAAAATTTGATTTTAATCAAAATTTTTGTATTAAAAATAGTACAACAAATCAATATGAACCAATATATATAAATAAGATATATACATTATCTAGCTTATATGGAATAGATGAAGTTTATAATTCATCAGAAGATTTAATTAAGAGTAAGATATTTGTATGCTTTAGCTCTAATGATATATTATACTGTTGTGATATTCCATTTTATTTCATATTTGCCTCTTATCTACGAAATACTATACAAAATAAATATAAAGATTCAGATATAATAAATCAATTGTCAGCTATTGTATTACCAAATTTAATTGAAATTCCACTTTATAAGATAAATTCTACAAGTTCTAATTTATTATCTTGGTCTCATAATTTATCAGATACTCAACCATGTATTCTTATTGCTCAAATTAATGAATATTCAGATATTAATATTGCATTATTATTATTCACAAAATTTTATGATATCAAATTTCATTTAAACTTTTATAATAAACGTTTACCTCCTGTTACTATATATAAGACTGTTAATTTACCAAATATAGTTAAATCAAATAATAGAACTATACTTATTCCAAATGGTATAACATGTTATCCCTTTAATAGACAATATTTATGGTTATTTGGAATAAAATCTGATACATTATTAGATGATAATGAATATAAAGAAATGAATTTGAATGAATTGGATTCAATTACTCAAACAACAATTTATATTTTAGAATCTAATAAATATTCAATTGATTTGATAGGACAAACTAATTTATCATATAATATAACACATATAAATATATTAGATATAATAGAAAATAATAAAGATTTATTATTAGAACAAGATAAGAAAGTAGAATTAACTATTCGTATGATTTCTGCTACAGAAGAACCATCTGGACTTTTAGGTTGTGATATGATAGTTAGAAAACCTATATCTGGAAATATTCAAATATCCTCATCATTATGGAATTATTCTACAAATATTTCATCTATAATATTCATGCCATTAAATGAATTTGTTACTAAAGAGAAAAAAACTAATGATGAAAATTTGTTAGGTTTTTCATTTGGATTAAATGATAAATCTCAAAATAAAGATTTAAAAAATACAATAATAATAACTACATTATGTACTCTTCCAATGTATCTTAATGAGTTAAAATTAGATCAAGTTTTAAAAATATTTCCTGCTATACTTTGTGGTTTATCTAATGGAGAATGGAGAATATATACCTTACAAAATGAAGATGATATTCAAAAAGGACATCAAACAATACAAAACAAAACTATATTTAATTCTAATTCAATGATGCCATTGGGATATTTTTCATTGAAAGGCTTACATACCCTTATAAATATTACATCTGAATCTGTTAATTCAGGTAGAGTTATATCTAGCTCTTGGAGTATTTTCAAGACATTAAAATCCAGCTTTTCATTATCTATTGCAGCAGTTACAGATACTGGTAAAACCTATACATGGTTTATAAATAACCAAAAGAAAGGGGAATTATTAAAAAATAAAATTGGAAAATCTCAAATAGATAAAGATGAAATATTTAAAGATCATTCATTTAATAAAATACCACAGAGAATATTACGTAAGAAATTAATTGAAGATGAACTTTTTTCAGTTTCAAATATTCAAAATAATATCCTTAAGAATTCAAAAAAAGAATTAATATCTAAATATCAAGAAATTAATAATATTAGTATTGTTGAAATTATGGATGAGCATATTAAGAGAATAGATAATAGATTAAGACAAGTAGAAGAACAAGAATATAAATTAATAAATAAATCTCATTATGAAGAATTTATAACTCAGCTAAAATCAGAAAATTTAATAAATAATAAAAAGTCATTATCTCAAGTTCCTGAATGTTTAACAAGATCTATTAGCCCTAGGAAAGGATGCAATGTTTGTTATCGCCCAAAAGAACATAATTTAGAACCTCGTAAACTTTGGACTTCATCTAAGTATGCCACACTTCCAATTCGTAGATACAAGGGTTATGATAGCGAAAATGATCACTATAATATTATATTGCAAAGTCTTAATTTTAAAAGTATAGTGTCAACTGGACTTAAATATATATCAATGCCTAATTCTACTGATTTAATTACTGAAAAACCTGAACAAGAGGGATTGATAGACACTCTTGTACAAGATTGGCTTCATAAGATGAACAATAGCGCTACACTATAAAGAATTTTTTAATTTTAAATATTACTTTAATGTTTAGGAACAAGATTTGATATTATTATTAATAAATTAAAGATGGTATTATCTAATTATACAATAGTAATATCTACATATATTGATAGTGAATTATCTCATTCTTATCAAGATGTAAATGGGAGTATTTCCCAATGCTTAATTAATGCATCAAAAGAAGCAAATCTTTTTTTAACTCAAATAGTTAATCAAACACAGAATTATTCAAAAGATAATATCGAATATAATAAGACTGAAGATCTTTTTCCAAGTGATTAAGATATATTGTGAATAGTTCCGAAATCTTTAAATACTAAGTTCTTAATGTATCACTCAAAACTTTATATTAAATCTATACATCTAATTGATTCAATAGTATGTATTTGTTTACTTATCTGGCTATCTTTATCCTCAAAGTTCTAAATTATCTAAAGACCAAGTTTCCCAGGGTAACAATTAGTTGGTGGAAACTGGAATAAAGCTTCTCTATTAGTTAGTCTCTTGTAAACTGCACCAAAAACATCAAGTTTATCAGCAATGTCCTTATCTTTATCTTTAGGATCAAGTAATACCTTTAATACAGTCGACCCATCCACACGATAACGTAATCTTTTACCTACAATGTCACCTGGTCCACAAATGTCCTCTAAAAGTGCATCATGAACAGCCGTCAAAGTCCTTGAACGTGGACGATTCTTAAAACCAAATTTACGGTAATTCTTAGGTAGAATTGTTCTTTGAGCAATCATTACTACTGGGCACTTTAGTTTCTTCTCAAGTTCAGCAATAAGACGACCTTGAACTCTTCTAATATATGCCATGAAAATTGCATATGGCACAAATATCGCCACTGCTTTGCGATCTCCACAATCAACTTCCTTTGCTGTAGAGAATGTTACAGAGTGTATAATTACTTTCATTTCTTCATCACTACTGGAAGTCTCAATATCTTGGAGACATCTTTCTACATCACGTTCCAGTTGAGTAAGTTGACTATTATCCCTCTTTATACATTTACACCTCATTATCAATTATAAGTATAATTTTATCTAATATGCCAAGGTAGTTGTGATTGTAAAGAACTAAATTTCTCGTTCTTGTACTTTGTGTTGCCAACTCAATGCTGTCTCAAATTATATTCAATATTGCTAAGGTACTATTGCGCCGTCTTGGCTAAGTTTTTTAAAAAGTAACTGATAATTAGGAGCGGTTATTTACTTAACTGATAGAACTATACAAATAAATAAAATTAAGGCTTAATTTGTATTGGCGCTAATAGTTCTGTCTCGTCTCTAGTAATAATTGTGCCAGGTATCAAAAATTTTTTTTTATCTCTAGATATTAGTAATAGAAAATTACTAATAATTTGTTTAAGCCTGAAGATACATAATTAATAAAGAACACTATTTTTGAATAAATACTTGTTATTAAGTAATTTCTAAGATAGGTACCTAGCAACTTTTTTGAGCTTATATTACTATTTATATATAGATTGTTGAAGACAGTCTTAATACCTCATATATTACAAATCAGCATTCCAAATACATAACTATTAACTATTTATTATAGTTTATAACTTCTTTCATTAATTATAAGATATTACAATACTTTCGTTTCTGCAGTAATGGAATATAATATATTGACATTGTACTCAATATTATGACGAATATTTACATAGAAACTAGATATTTTTTAATATAAAGAATTTCTGATATGTGTACTTCTTAAAACTCTCCATACTTTTTATATAGAAATACCTTATGTGTGCGTGTGCATTTAAAAAATAAGTCACTTTGTTTTAGAAATTGAATATGACAAAATTTACATGATCTTTTAGAATAAAAAATGAAGAAGGCAGCAAGAACTAATTGTGGTATATCTTGCAATAATTATGAACCAGATGAAGAAGATATTCTTTTGTGGCATATGAATAAAACAATTATTGAGCCAGCAGTTAATTTATCTACAAATCTAAATTATGACAAACCTGAAATAAAACCAATTAATAATATTTCAAAATCAAAATCTGCAACAATGAAACAGAAAAATGGTGTATTAGATTTAAAAGATACTACAAATACTGAAAAATTCCCTAAAGAAACTTGCCTACCAAATTTAGATTTAATGTCTGAATATAATACAAGTGATTCAATGAGTGAAAGTTTACAAAAATTGCAAAGATACAATACACTGACTTCACTTAGTAATACAAATTCAGTTTTTGATCGTCTAATGGATCCAAAATTATTTACTGGGATACATAAGTATCGTTTTGATAAAGATGGTCATGGATTAGGTAAAGCTGGAAGAGAATATATATATAGGAATGATGGTTATACAGAGAGTGAAGAAAGAAAACACGAAATTAAGTCAACACCATTAATAAAAAGATCATTGACTAACTTTGGCTCTACAAAAGTGATTCCAAGAGCTAAAGTTATATGGCTATATCGTAATGGAGATAAATATGACCAAGGTACTATATATTATGTAAGACCATATATTAAAACAATGAATCAATTGCTGAATGAAATAAGTCGTGTAAGTTTTTGTTTCCTAATATTATATTTTCATTAACAGTATAATATATACTTTTTTTTTTAGAGTATAAGATTAATAGGAGGACCAGTTAGAATGCTATTTGATCAAAGCTTACATTCTATACATAATGTAAGTGATATTATTGATGGAGCTAAATATTTGTGCACTTCAGGCGAACAACCAGCTCCAATTGAAAAACTTGAAAGGTTCCTTAGTTATTGGATCATTAAATCGTAAGGTAATATAAATGGAAATAATACAAATTTCAATGCATTTGTAATTTTATTAACATTAATTATTATCCTAGCAATATTATAGTTAATATGTAATTAGTTTATCTATAAGTAGATTCTGAATTATATCTTGTTGATTACCAATTACTTTAAGGGTTAATATTATCCAATACTAAAGTTTATCAGCTTTTATAAACTTCAATAATAGTATTTGGATGGATGAATATATTTGTGAACTTTATAATTTTTTTTTGAAAATTATAAAACAATATTAGATGAGTCTAATCAACTTGAAATTTGATTTATAACTTAATTCTTTATATTTATATATACAATATATTTCTAATATCATAATAATATCCAAATATTTGTTCTAGAGATGACTATAAGCAAATATCGTGGTTAGTAATTTACTATAAATATCACAATTTAAAAAGCTTATATTTAATAATTATAACACTACTTTTTAAAGTAATATTAGTTTATTTATAAATTCAAATATATTATTACAAAGTCTAATTCTTTTAAAATAGCAAATTTGGAGAAGATTTCCACAACTTTCAATTAAATACATTAGTAATATTAATGTTAAATCTAATGGTTAGTAAATATTAGATAAAATTTTTATTACTTCAGTTTTAGAATAAAACTAATTAAATATGTTACAGTAACTAAAGTTATGTAATATTTAGATTGAAAATAATCTTTTTACTTGTATATTGATAATGACAAAGTTTTTAAGCCTGAAATTATTTAATTTAAATTTCAAATTATATATAATAAATTTTATTTATATACACTTATTCTAAAGTATTATAAATATACATAGATACTTATAAAATATTATCTACTTTCTAGTTTAGTATTCATACAATTTAATTTCAATTAATAATTAATTATTAGCTTTACTATTATTTGAGTTATCATATATTTATTCCACTAAATATACAATTTAAATATTATTCTTATATTAAATAGTTATATATTATGTATATATCATTTTTCTAGAGAATAATTGAGAAAAAATAACTAAAATTAAGAATATACCTCAATTACACATAACTTTATTTGTAAAGTTGTTCTTTTTTTCATCTAAAAAAGTCATAATTATCTACTTCATAATAGTTCTAATTATCTATATTATTATTATAGCAGAATTATAGAAAAAAAAAAAAAAAAATAAGGAATTCATCTCCACTTTAAAGTTTTCTTTATATATAAAGACACTTTCTTAAGAAAATGAAGTACTAGATGCAAAATTACATGCATCTAATCTTGATTTATTCTCACATAAGCTGCACCATTTTAAATATGAAAAATTAGATATAATTCCAGTACTTTTTTGCCTATCACTTAAAGAATCCTTATTTGTCCAAATTACTAAATCATCTGAATTTAATTCAATAATACGGTTTGGACTATGTATCATTATTAAACCATCTTTAAGTAATGATAATAAGCAAAAGATATATAAACAAGTATTAGAAAATCCTTTTTCTTTATCTATATCCAAAACAATATCCCAAAATTTTAATCCCTTCTGATTTCTATCACACAATTTTAACCATTCATATATGTTATATTTTGTTGCTTCAATTTCTTTTATATTAAAATTATTGGTATCAGTAAAATTTTCGGTTAATTTAGTAGCATGTATATTATCCTTATGTGCTATCTCTTTCCTCTTCTTTATTACTTTTGATGGCATATCCATACTTATTATTCCTTGTAAAGTGTGAAAATCAAGTGTATTAAGTGGAAATTTATTTATCCCATAATTATCATCGTACCATCTATTCCAATTGAATATATCAAATATAGAATTAGAATGATCTAATATTTTCGTATTATCATCATTATTCTGAGAATTACTAGATGGAGGAACTATCATGTATTTCCATTTCCATTTACGGATAATATCCTCTAAAGTAGAATTTTGGGTTTTTTTAAAAATATTATTATAGCGTTTCTCGTTAATAAGAGCTTTTACAGAGCCAAATTCACAACACATAGCAAATGATTCGTGATCGTTTTCATTCATATTATTTAAAAAGTTCTCATCCTTATTTACATATTCTCTATATTCTTCTCTTTTTAGAGGATTACTTAATGAATCCTGTAGTTCCTCAATAGATTTTGTTATGTATTTAATTTCATCATATAAATTTTTCCGTTTCATAAAGAGACATATACATCACAAATATATTTAAATTATACTGTTTAAGTTAATATTTAAAAATTATTGGCCTTATTATATTTTAAAATATTCCTAACATGAATTCATAAACAGAAATATAATTTGAGCTTAGTAAATTATTTTAGCGCCCTAATATTTTAAATTTAAATAATATTTACCGCCTTAAATACGACAACCCATTTTTACCATGCAATTTTCGATAGTATGAGAACCAAATTTTTTTTTAGCTCTATTACTTGTTTGTTAGTATTTAATACTTACATATTTTAATACACAATTACTTAAATATTTTAATTTAATAAAATTTTCAAGTATATTTAAATTTAAGATAAAGATACACAAGCTTAATATATTCTAAAATAATATACTAGAATTACACATAGGTCACTAATCCAATAAATTTTAATAATGAATCTTTTAAATATGACTCCAATGATTGTGGGTATCATTTATATTATGGTTATTTTAGGGGCAAAGGTCATATCATGTATGGAAATTGAAGGGGTACAACTTATAGGTCATAAGAAGGCAAATGGAGTTACTTCATATTTTAATATAAGATATGCTAGAGCAAGTCGTTTTCAACCTCCTCAGCTATTAAATATTACTGAAGCTGTTTCTATAGATAGTGGATATACAACGAAATTTCCTCAAGTATATGATGTATCTGAAAATAGAGGTTCATCTTGCCCTCAAAATTGTGCTGATATTCAACAGACACTAAACGACACATTCTTATGTAAAGGAACTGAAGAACAAACACAATCAGAAGCTTGTCTAACTTTAAATATATTTACACAGATGCCACCTTTAGATATGTTAAATCAGGTTTCAATAATGGCAAAACAAGTATCTGCGGCTGCTTCTGTATCTAGTGCAAGTACACTTTCACAAAATAGTAGTTTATCTAGATCAATAACCTCACTTTTACAACAAAATAATTCAACTTTAAGACCAGTTTATGTATTTCTTCATGGTGGTCTTTATTTATTTGGTTCATCTAATTCGGATATAAATGTGGGGGACAAACTGGCTGAGTCAGGAGCTGTTATTGTAACAGTTAATTATAGATTAGGGATATTTGGATGGTTAAAATATAAAAATATAGCTAGAGGTAATATGTCTTTTCTTGATCAGAGAGTAGCTCTTCAATGGGTGCAAAAGTATATTTCTTATTTTGGAGGTAATCCTGATAAAGTAGTATTAGCCGGACATAGTGCAGGAGCAAAGGCTGTCTTGTGCCATGCTACTAGTCCTGAAAGTACTCCTTATTTTTCAGGAATTATTTTACATTCTGGGGCTTTAACTCAACATGAAATATCAGTTGAGGAAGCAGAGGCAATGGGAGAGATTGCTGAACAGGTTGCTATAACAAAATGCCCAGCTACTATTCTAAGTTGTAATACAGCTCAATTATTAGAAATTCAAAAAGAAGTTAGAAGTCAACTAATAAAAAATGATGTATCTAAATCTTTACATTCATGGTCACCTGTTATAGATGGATATATAATTCAAGAATCTTGTTCTAAAAGAGCTAGGGAAGGAAAAATACCAGATGATATTTCCGTGGTTTTAAGTACTACTAATATGGAAGGAGTTCAGTTTTTTAGATCATTTACTTCATATCTCCCTTCATTTTTCAGAAGTTTAGCTACAAGTTCAGTGGCTCTTCGTTACTTGTTATCAAGAATATTTGGTTCTAGAGCAGGAGATGCACTTAGAATTTATACTAATCAAAGTGTTAGAACACTGAATTTAGATGAAGCTATGTTCTCAAATATTACTGAAGATAATTCAACAGCTGAAGCTAAGGGATTTCCTAGTCCAACTAGTTCATCAAGTTCTGGTTTTAATTTATTTGGTAATTCTAGAGATGGGAGTTCAAGAGATGAGAAAGTTACTAACATTTTAGAAGACCCCGTAACATTGGCATATAGTAGACTACTCGGGGACTTTATATACAGTGTAAGTTTTGATATAAACTAAATTATATTATTATGTACTATATATTATTGATATTAATTTTATTTTATTTTTATTATATTCTTTGTAGTGTCCAGTTCGCTTATTATTGAAAAGATTATCACGAAAAAATAACAATATTTATGCTTATTTTACATCTGAAGGATTTAAATGGGCAGAAAATTTGAAAAAGCCTTATGATGATGTTAGTACATCATTTTTATCTGGTAAGTTTGGATGAAATAAATTCTGGTTAGTTTAGGAATAATCAAAAAGAGCACTATACATATTCCAAATAAAAGTTCAATTAAGTTGAAATATAAAATTAAGAGAATTTACAATATAATAAGTCGATTACAACTTATTTTTTTTAAATTTTTTTCTAATTTGGGAAAGTATAAGAAAAAAAAATATCGAATTTTTAGTTACTTTTGGATATTCTATATAGCAAACTTGAAATTGGCATAAAAAAAAAAATATAATTTTAAGAAACCACCAATATATTATCAATGTTTTTGTTAAAGTAGCTATAAAGTCTGGGTATTAAATACTTGCAACAACTATCTCGTATTTCAAGAAAAAATTCCTTCTACTATTTAAGTAATTACATCTAATTATTAATAATAAAAACAGTTAATTGAAGCTTAAGAAGTTACAGACTTTATGATTTGATTTCATAAGATTGGTTTAATAATTTTCAGACCCTAAAATTTATAAAATTATGAATATTAAAATTTTTTCCATCAAAGAATAACAGTTCTCAAGTATTCCTATAAAAATCATTTAATTTCAATTTATTCACTATATTTATTTCTTTTCATATATGTGATATACTTAAAAAATTGTTTTTTTTTTATAGATGCATTACAATTTCCTAAATTATCTATTAAAAGTGCATCCAAAGGTTTAACTTGTCAAAGTGATGATGTAGCATGTAAAACATTTGTAAATGACTGTAGTGATCCCAAAGTTGTATGCCACTTAGAAGATTTAATATGGCTATTTCATACAGCTCCTATTCAAGCTCTTGATTTTGGTGATAAACAACTCCAAGAGGAAAATACAATGTCGTCTAATTTCTTTCCTCATCTCCTAGCACGTGCTTTGGGCACTAAAAGCCTTTTACAAAATAAACAAATATTTAGGAAAACGTTTTCAACTCCAACAGATGCTCCTACTTCTATAATTGAATGGGATTCTTTTTCAAATTCTGGTTAGTTTAAAAATAAGTATTCAATAATTTTGTTAAAAAGACTAAGAATATAAAAAGATATTTAACTATTTTATTTTCATCAGAAAAAATTCTTGAATTTAATAGGGATACAGCAAAACTAATTAATGATTTCAAAACCGAAGAATGTGATTTATGGGAATGGAGAGATCCAGAACTATCAATGTCATTTAGTCAATTAATAGATTCACGAACTCTTCCAAATGCAGAAACTACATTAACAGAGAGTAGTAATTCATTTAACTTCAATATTCTTAATCCATCTAGGCGTCAACAACTTCAAAGTAATCCAGAACAAAATATTACAAATCCTAAATCTTTTATCAAGCTACCTATTCTGGGGATATCAAACGGTAATGAATACAATGATGAACCTTCTGGTTTATTTATCTCATCTTCTAGTAGATCTAAAAATGGGAAATACGATACAAATAGTTCTCAATATGTTGATACAGAATCTATACATAGAGAAAGTAAATTTCGTAAAAGCTAACAATTTGCAGGATTTCCTGATAGATGTTAAATATTGGATAAATAGTTAGAATAAGCAATGTAAAAATTGAATTAGATCTTCTCAAACAAAAAAAGTCAAAGTTGTTAAATGTGTAGGAAAATAAGACAAATTTAAGAGAGTTACACTCATTAGTATTAACAATAATATTAGCTAATTGAATATTTAAAAAATAACAGTTAATATTGCAAAATAAGTGTATTTAACTTTTGTATTAGTGTAAGTTCTGAGATCCCAGCAAATAGAAATATCCTTGTAAGAGTGGATTTGGAGATACTACCACAAATTATTTTGAAATAAGGATTCCTTAAAATATTGACGAGCTTAAGAAGTTCATAAAAATCAGAAATATAAACGAAATTTAGAGGGTTAAGGAAATTGATTATTCAACCTCATAAATTAAGATATCTAAGTATTATTGCGGCAGAGTGAAATATTTACAATTGTCAAAAAACCAATATACAAGTGTTTACTTTAACAAATATCTTATTATTTCATCTTATATAAGAATAATTATACATTCAGTAAAAAAATTATGTCATTATATTATAAATGCTTAAGTCTATTGTTAAGTTTGAAATATTCTGCTTTATAAACTTGGTTTATTATTTGCTATATAGTTGGAGTATTAATAAAATAAATATATAGTTGAAATATGTGATTGTGTTGAGTAAAATAGCATTTAATAGGCTAGTAATCATATTTATGATAAAAATTATTACTTTAAAGCTATTAGGAGCTATTTCTTGAAATATAACTTCATAAAATAAGCATCTTCATTGTCAGCATAATATTTAGATTCTATACACTGTGATATATAGTTCAAAACACTCTGATAAAGATGTTTTGCAGCTAAATTTGAGACTCTAACATGTAAACTGCAGTAAGGAGTATTAAATGTATTCTTCATTTCATAATGTGTTTGCTCTAATAACTTCCTAGCAATTCCAAGGCATCTGTGAGATCTTAGTACTGCTATAGATGTAATATGGCCATGATTTATACCAGATTCATCTTCTATTTTAGCTAAGACATATCCAGTTATTTTGTTAGTTTCTGCACTATCAGTAGCAACTTGTAATAGTTGTGGCCATGTCACACTATGAAAGTAGTAATACTTTATTTGATAGTTCTCAGGAAGGCAATACAGATTGCATTGTTGCATAGAAAAAACATCATCTATTGTAGCTCTACGTAAACATGCCATAATAGATTTTATACTAATTTCCTTATTACATAAACAGGCAACTTTTTTCACTTTTATTTTTAAAGTGTCTTAATATTATTAATTAAATAATAACCGCCAAATTATGGCGCTAATTTACCTAAAATAATAAAAATATATTTATTTTTGTAGATTTTATTTTAAATAGCTATTTACTTTTAGGTATATTACAAGATTTTTTGAAGGTCAGATACTTTAGAATAAATGGTTAATAATGAATATTCAAGAATATCCAGCTGGATGTAGCAAAGGAAATGAGAAATACCAACAAGTATTAGGAGATACTATTTTAACAGAAAATAACAATAGTTTAAATAGTGCTCTGCAATTTGTGGATTGTAATTGTATAAGGCCTATGATTTATTTTCTTAAGTCAATTCCATCTGGATTTGCACCTCTTTCTCCAAATTCTTTGGCAATTTTACTTGAGCATAATGAAAATGAGAATATCACTCTAATTCAAAATAATTCACTTTTAGCTACAAATTGTCTAATTAAAGATTCAGATGCTAGTTCCAACTCACCTAAATATAGTCAATGCAGTTTGAAATTAGAAAGTGAAGGTTTGAAATGTGGAGATCGAAATAACAACACTTTAAATAATAAAAGTTCAAATAAGTCATTAAATATTATAGATGATGAAAGTACAAACACTCAAGATGAAAAGTGCTTTATCAAGGATTCTGAAAGTTGTAACTTGGGTGATAAACATAGTAATTGCAATATTCACAAAGAACCTGATGCTATCAATAGGCAATTATTATATTCAACTCAATCACATAAAGTGGAAGATTTTCAGAATAAATGTTTAATCAAAGTTCAAAATACTAATAATAAAGGTATTCTAAATAGTTTAGAAAAAAGAAATGATATACCATTTAATAATATCTTTACAAATTCAGATGGGAATTTAAATTTTATACAGAATCATGTTAATGTGAGACAATATAAAACTGTAATATCATTGGAACAGATGATTTTTATCTATAATCTTGGAGGTATATCTAGTGAAAATGTCTGGACTGCTTTATTTGGATGTCATGATAAGAATAAAAAGGGTAAAAAATTTCAACTACCACCTTTTATGACTAATAAAATTCTTATAGATGCATATACGAAGATTCTATCACGTTCTGAACCACAAAGTAATGCGATTCATATCTATATGTATTGCAGAGGTATATTTAAGGGTTACTGTACTGATATAGTAGCTCCAAGAATTCTTATTCATGCAAATATTTTTCTTTTGTGGAATAATACATTGAAAAATGGAATGATGCAACAGGACCAACAATCTGACCTATCGAATTATATTCATCCATTATATTCAAGTTTAGTACAGGGAACACTTCCTAGTTTGCTTGTGTTGCGAGCTTTAGAGGAAGAATTTTCCAAATATAATGTACTAGTACATTTTATTTTGAGAATATTCTCATCTTTGGATAGGAATTATACTCATATATACTCTCACTTTCCTACTTTGGGAATTACATCTTTGCTATACTTTTACCGTTGTGTATTTTTACCTTTGGCTTCATCCTTCACATCAGCATTTCTGAATATTGTTACAATAGAAAGAGATTATTTTTTGAATAATGTGCTTAAATTACTACTTATACCAAATAAAGAGAACTTAAATTATTTAAACTGCTGTAACAATTTAGATGATGTGCATTCATTCATGAGATTTTCAATATGTAAAAATCAACATTTACCTCGTTATCCAGATAATATTAACGAAGTAGCTAAAGATTGTCTCAATTATATTTCTCCCCGTCCTTTTGATTTGGTTTTATATGAAGTTATTAATAATATAATTGTTGCATTAAGTAATAATGCAAGTAGTCAAGCAGAACTAAAAAGAATAAAGACGATATTTTTGAACTCAGATATGGTTAATAATGATAAGAATTCTAATATTGAAAATTCCAACACAATGAAGTTCAATTATACAAGAGATAACAGGATTTCTGTCCCTATTGACATATCAACTGACAAATCTTTAGATCATCCTTCAGGTTTAGTATGGTTTTCGTCAGGTAGTAATGATACCAGTATATATGTAAATACTATAGAAGAGCCATTTTTAAATAATACACGCTCTTACTATTGTGAGAAATTGGATAATATATTTAAAATATTGGACCTACATAAGTGTTGTATATTAATTCACTGGATTTTAATTGAAGAAGCTAGAAGACTTCATAGATATTTCCCAATCAAGACATTTTCATCTCTAATGAAGATTGTAGAAAGTGTGTGTTTTCATTTTTTAGGTAAGAAAATTTTGGATTATCCAAGATCTATTGATACTCAGATTTCACAAATATCTATGATACCTAAGTCAGTAATAGATCCAGGTACTTTAAAAGATTATCTTCATAAAAGGAGTTTATGTTACTTGAGATCTATTTATGACTTGGTACTTAGAGATCCTCTTAAAAACTCTTCTTATAATATAATAAAAAAGTTACTTAATGAAAAGGAATTTGACAATAAATATAAAAGACTCGAATTTCCTTTGAACGATGGCTTTGTAAATTTTTCTAAATTAAGTGGCAAAGGTATTAATAGAATTTCTTGTATGATTTCTCTATTTTCTGTAATATATGAAACTATATTAGATGATGTGCTAATAGCAATGAGAACTTGCAGAGATTCTTTTAAAAGTGATTCTATTTGTACACTTTTTCAAATTGGAGATCGATTTTGTGGTATACAAATTGTCCTCGCCATAATGAAACAATATAAACTAGTTGCTAAGGCTTCATTTAAAAATGATTTAATTATAAATAGAGTTATAAATAGAGGAATATATGATGGTCTTGTTTTATATATACAAGATTTAACATCTAAAAGTCAAAAGTATATTTTAATGCTAATATCTTTTTGGATAAACTCATTTATAGATACTAGAGTTTTGCAATTATACAGACTTGTATGTGATGTGGCGTTAGAAGAGGATTTTCCAGGAACTAAGGAACATAAACAATGTGACTCAAATGAAAAGTCTTCTATTAAGATGTATAAATCTCCGAAAAAGGTCAGAATACATATTGATAGTTCTAATAATTTTGTTAATACTTCAGTTGAATTATCTAATAACTACTTTAACTTGGATAAAGTTTTACTTACTGATAATGAAGGATCTATAACATATAATTTAGATAATTCAGAAGTCTTATCTTGTATATCTAAAGAATTCTCAAAGAAAACTAATTTAAAATTATCTTCTAAAGATGATCAATTGAACTTCTCTACACAGGAAAGTAGTTTTGAAAATATATTAAAAAAAAATTGGAATATAGGATCATTTGAAAGGAACGGGTCACTTTTCGAAATAAAGGAATCTTTGAATACTTTTGTTGACCAATGGTTTATTTCAATTTCATCACGTTTGTCTATAAATTTAACTGGTAAAAAATATTTAATTGATGAAATAAAGTCAATAACTACAAAATTAAGAGATCAATCAAAGTTTGAGATTTTTCTGGATCAGACAATCTCAAGTATAGAACTTTTGAAATTACTTCCAAATAAGGAGACTGTAATATCTCAATTTAAAGATCGTTTTTTGAAACGTTTAATGGTTTTATTATATATTAACAGTAGTTCAATGATTAACGAAAATAGATTTACTAACATATTCTGTTTAATTTGTATTGAAGATTTCATTTTATCTTATATGAATGATAATCCAATATTTCATGAAAGCTACAATTTTGATATAGATCATTGCTATAATGACTCCTATTTAGGTTTACCGTTTAATGTTTCTGTAAAAAGTATTCAGGGTATTTTGGATGATTCACTCAATATGATACTTTCATCAGCAGTAAATGATCAAATGATATCTGTACTGTTAACTACATATTTTAATTGGCATAAGAACTCATCCTTGAACTATTTTGGCGATTTAATAAAATTATACTCAAAACTCAAATTTCCAAGAGCTGTAGAACCCCATATAATAAATTTTGAGCAGCAATATAAATTAAAATATCCATATAGGAAAATATCTTGGTTATGGGATTGTGGTTTTGCAATTATACAAGTTTCTGGATATAGAGAACAATATAGTAATACATCTTTATCTTTTATATTTATAGCCCCTTTATTAATTGTTCTTGTTTTGAATGTATTTAATAAAAAAACTTCTCAAGGATTTTCATTAAGTTACATTCTTGAAGTTACGGGACTTACGTTAATTGAAGGAGTAAGGATTATTTTGAGCTTATTCCTTCCTGATCAGGATTTATTAGAAGTGACTAATGCTAAAACTAATTGTGGAGATATACAAAAGTGGAATACATGGCTTCATCTAAATACTATACTTAGATTAAAGGCTTACCCAAATCTCAAATTAAAAGATGTTATTTTCTTAAGATTATTACCAAGGGACTATCTAAGTAATGATAGCAGAAATTCCATATTTAATTTAGGTTTTAAATTAAACGGTGACTTTTCTACTAAAATTACTAGAAGATTAAGCTTTAATAATTATGTGCATAATAAAGATAATTACTTATCTATTTTTAATATTCCCAATATAAATCATTCAATTGTAAAATTAGCTTCACCTTGGGAAATATCAATTCATATTGATGATGACTCTTATGAGGACTATTTCAAGATTTCCTCTAGTCTTACTGAATCAGATAACGGATATTTATTGTATATGAAATCAAATTTAGAGGATGCTGACAGTTCTTACAATATTTGTGCATCTGACTTTGCAGATGGCCATATTTCTGAAGAGAACTCTTCAATATTTGAAACTGATTCATCATATTGGGCTAGGGATGAAATGGGAGTTTCATGTGAAGAATCTATTCGATATAATTCCTCAGCTACTCAGGGTGAAACTGAATATTTATATGGCTTCATAAAGCGTAGATGTATAGATCTTCAAAATACAAATAAGTCGAATAGTCTTAACTATACAGAAACAAATCTATTTGATTATATATGTATTATTGAAGGTCTTATAGTTCGATTAATTAAAAAGGAAAAGTTACAAACATATTCTCAAATAACTCGTTATATTGAAGAAAATTGGCGTTTGAAACATTTTGTACCCACAAATCAAAGTATAGATCAGGCTCTTGAGAAACTTATTTCTAGAGAATTTATTGAAGTCCAAGATCTGGAAAAAAGGAATTCCTTTTCCAGCAATACAACTTTTGTTTATATACCTTAAAGTAGGAATTATATAATAAATATTATAAAATATCTCATTTATTATTTACTATATTTCACATATAAATATATAAATATGACAATTTTTTCATTTGGTTAGTTACAGGTCTTATAGATGATTTTTATCTAATAATTAGAAAGTAATAGATTATGTAATTTTGCTTATTTAGAAATATTTTAGAGCATTTAAATATTCCTTTCTGAATATATATAGAAAATTTGTCTATAATCTCAATATTATCAATTAGATATATCTTAAGTAATTCACATATTCCTTTGTTCCAAAAAAGTTCACTTTTATCTTTAGTATTCAATTTAACATCCTCAGTTTTATCTTTACAACCTCATATTAATCTTAATAATTAGATACCTAGAATATATATACCCAATTATATAACCTTAATATTAAGATTTAAGTGGGAAATATTTCTAAAGATACCTTCCTATCTTGATCTATATATTTCAAAAATTTTAAATAAACTTTCTATATAATTGTGTGCTACTGTGTGTTCAAGTTTGTGAGATACTTTTGAAACTTCTGTATCTTTATAATCAGCACTTTTAGTAATAATATCTATTCATTATAACATGATGTATACTAAAATATTTCATACTATTATAGAAGTAGAAATTTATCTACTTGCACTTCATTTAAGAAATATACGTACTTAGGAAATCCTTTTGGAATGATTGTCCGCCATCTCTGCTAATTCTGTTAGGCTAGTGTCTATAGCTGTAGAAATATTATTTTACTTCTTATGGTTTTAGTGTATACTTGAAATAGTGTATATTACAAGCAAATGCTTGAAACAATTCTTCAGAGAATACTGGGAAGATATTTGGAGCCATATGTATACAATTTAAGTCGAGAAAATTTAAGGCTTGGAGTATTATCAGGAAATTTGGTTTTAGAAAATCTGAGGCTTAAGGAAAATTTAGGAGATATTTTACATCTGCCAGTTTCACTGATTTCGGGGTCAATCGGTCATGTATCAATAACAATACCATGGACTTCTTTAGGATATAAACCTCTTGTAATAAAGTTAGAAAGAATTCATATAATTATAAAACCAAAGGACTATGGAAATATTGATGAAGAATCTCTAAAAAATGAACTTCGTCAAGCAAAATCTAAACTTATTGAGCACAAAGAGAAGTTACTTTATGAAAAGTTGTTAAACAAAGAAAATACAGAGCTAAATGATAATGAATCTAACTTTAATAGAACAGAGGATTCAAATACAAACTTAATTTGGAGAATATTAAAGAAGATTGTGGCAAATATACAAATAGATATAGAGGATATTCATATTTGTATGATTGGTTTTCAATCTAATGTTAACCAGACAGATATACATAATATTGTAGATACAAATTCAAATGAGATAATAATAGGAATAATGATTAAATCAGGTTCACTTTTTTCAACAGATTCTTTTGGAAATAGAACTATAGATTCCTTAAATTCCAGTGAATCTATTGATCCATCAGCTTTATTTAAGACTATCCAAATAAAGGATACCAGCTTATATATAGGCCAGTTTTTTCCATTAAATTATATGAAATTTGAGACATCTCCTTCGAATGAATTACCGTATATGTTATTCGATATACAAAGTATATTAAGTGGTGATAACACTTTAGAAGATATGAATGAAACTAAAGAAAGTAATTTAATGGTTTCATCGAAATATCTATCACTAAACTGTAAGAAAACAAATAAATGTATGGGAACATGGAGATTAGAATATATTTTAAGACCTTTAATATTACATTTTAATATATCTCATTCTCCTACTAATAATGAATTAAGTGCATATCTTGAAGTTAAAAGTGCTACTACTCACACAGTAATGCTACGGAGGAGTCATTTAAGACCAATAATAATTAGTATAAAGCGTTTAGCTGAAAAGCAAGCTAAATATCGTGAATTGTTATTACGAAATTCACATTTAGTTCGCACAGATCCTATTGCTTTAAGTACTGTAACTCAAGATGAATATATTGGATTATATTCAAGAAAACTTAAAATTTCAGCTATTTGTAATTCTAAAGATATCTCTGAGTCAATTAACAATACTGATCAATATTCCATGAGTACACAAAGTATTACTAAAGATGGTAATGCTAATAATGAAGTTCTTTTGAGAAATAGTTCTAGTTTTTTTGGAGTACCAGTTCAAGCCTTTTCTGAGGAAGATATTGCTAGGCTTCAATTACTAGAGGATGTAATAAGCGTTAGGCATTTAGCAAAGTGGCGTTGCAAAGCTAGAGAAGCTGTTAATAGGATTTCTATAGAAGCTGCATCAAGAAAAAAAAACCGGCAGATATCAGCAGAACCACGTTTAGCTTCAAATGACTCAAAAAATATTCGTGAATCTGCTGAGGATAATATAACCAAATCTAGTATAAATTCAGAACTTATATATAAACCTTGTAATATAGAGAGCAGTTCAAATAATATGTCATGGACACAGTGGGCCATTTCGAAATTATTGGGAAATAAAAATTCTAAAGAGAAAGAAGATCTTCATAATATTTCATATATACATGATGCAGATACTGAGTTTAGTGGTGGATTAATTACAGAAGATGAGATGAATGTTATAATGACTGCCGTAACTAATGAGAAATATTTTGAAAAAATTGAAACTCCCACGAAATTTTTGTTATCTTTTGGATTAACATACTTTGGTATAACTATTTTAGACGATACAACTAATCCAACTAATCAAAATGCTATAGATAAGGAGATATTTACAAGAGAAAATTCCGGGACCTTGGCTAGTGCTGAATTGAGAAAAAAAATTACTGATTCGATTCCTAATTCTTCAATAACAAGCAAGTATATATCTTTAGAACTTTTTGAATTTTTGGTACAATTAAGGATTCAATCAGTTGTTGATAGAAATGATAAAGATACTCATGAATGGGAATTTTCCACTGGAATAAAGAATTTATCTCTTTATCATTATGAACAACTAATACTATTTTTCAATTCTGAAATATACAGTGAGATATTGAGTACAAAAGAAGATGTAAATAATGAAGAAACTGGAGGAAATATCTTAACAAAGTCTACTTCAGTCTATCATATTGGTTCTTTATTTCGTTCATCTGTAAGAAATTCTCTCAAAGATAATTCTTTCAGAGAAAAATTAAAAAATCTGCGCTTACTTGAAGATTCATCCTTGCATTTACATCTTTGTCATAAAGTTGACAAACGGGGTAATACATTAAGACTCCTCCTTAAAATTGCACCTCTAGATGTTTTATTAACTCCAATATTTTTCAATGAAATATATTCTCTAATGAACCTATATGAATCTATACTTGTTATTCCGAAAATTGAAACTCATTTAAAAACTAATAACAACTCTTTGGATATTTTAGAGGTTGAAGTATTGGAATCTATATCACAAGAAATATCTAATTGTGGAGATTTGAATGCAAATCAAGCTTTCAATATTTCCAGCTTTAAAAATACTGAAATATATGATTCAACTGAATTAGTTCAAGATTTCTGGGAACGGAGTGAAAATGTTAAGGAGTTTGCTTCTACATATTCTCTTCCTGACTTTATAGAGTTTAAAATTCAAGTTTTATCACCAGTATTTGTTATAAATTCAAGAGGTATAGAAGATCACATTTCAGAAGTTAATATGAGTGAATTTAAAGATGAAATTATGTCTCTAAAGCTTATATTAGGTAACTGTACAATTTGCACAGATGGAGTTTGCAATAGAAATAAATTAAATATAAAGATAGACTTAGATAATACTCAACTTAAATATATCAAATATAAATCTATTATAAGACCTGAATTGGAAACGAATATTAATGAATTTTATAAAGATGATACTTCAAGAAGAATTCACCATTTTCAAGAGTATACAAAAAAACTTTCTAATTTCTCTCTTAAGTGGCAACATGAAGAATTTGTGATACTTCATCCTGTACCTGTTTCTTTTGATATTTTTATTGATTATAACTCTTCAAATACTTCAAACTATAAAGGGTCTATTTCCTTAAAAGTTGATATTACACTGCAGCAATTTATTTTTAATTTAGATCCGGAGTCAATAAGATATCTGCTTCATATTCCCTTTTGCTTTTACTCAGCTTTGGTTCTCCCAACAGTTCAAGGTTATTATTTTGTACCATCAAACATTTTAAAACTTAGGGATTTTTCTTCAAGAAACTCATTTGAACAACATCTTAGCAAACTACCTGTTAGATCATTAACAAGAGATGCAAAGATAACTGAAATAGGAAGTAGTGAAGTGTATGAAACTATTAATAAGCAATTTGAGAGTTCTATTAATCAAAATACTGAATACAATGGAATATTGAGCTTAAATTGGGATTTAAAATGCTCAATACATACAGAAACTGTAGGATTTGCAATTAAATCATGCAGTCAATCTACTCAGGAACAGATTCTTCAAGGTTCAATAAGAGGTATTTTATCAAAAATTGAGTATGACTCTACTTCTAGTATTTTAAGAGGTAAAATGGATCTTCATAGAGTTTTATTATTTTCACCAATAACTAAAATACCTCTACTGTTTACACTAACAGAATATGACCCTATTACTCAGAACGTTAGTGATATGTGGTGTAACATTGAAAAAAGAATATCTATTCAATCTGAAAACCTTGGTAAAAATGATGATTTGATGTTTGTAGATGCCATTGAAGAATATGAGAATACTATCGAGATATCATTTGTAAATTACTCAAGGATTGATGAAGTAGATAATGATGATGGAGATTCCCACTCTAAACTGATACTCCCATTTCAGATATCAATTGTTGCTTCTCCAATTGAAGTTTACTGGGATAAACCTACAATTATAAGCATATTATCATGTCTTCATGAATTCAAGGAAGTTATAGCTAGTACTATTCAATATAATTCTGGTATTATTAAGAAGATACTTGTATCAAATAGATTCTTTTGTTACAAACTGGAATCTTATTGGCAATCTTGTTTATTATCTACTTATGCCAAGACATACTTTGTTAATGATATTTCAGATTATAATAAAATTAAGTCTATGATATTTTTGAAAAATAGTATGATGACATATCATGTTCTAGATAATGATGAGTCCAAGAAATTTATGTCAGATATTGTAAGTGAAATTGATAATTCACCATCTATATGGTTATTTGGGATAATAGTAATGCCTCCAATGGTTATTGCAATAAATATAAAAAAAATACAAAATTTATTGTCAAATATATCCAAACATCTTATAGAAGATACTGATAATAATATTGACTTTGGAAATATAAGAGACTATATATCAGATTATGAAGAATGTAATACAAACAATAACTCTTTAAATAGAAGTTTTATAACTGAACAATATACACAAAGCACGAATGAAGAATATCCTTTAAATAAAAATAAATTATATGAGTATTACCACAATTGGAAGTTGTCTGGATTAGGTGATTTGGAAGATTTTAGTGAATTACCAAAGTTTTCTTTTGAATTAAATAATGAGAATAGTGAAGAACCCAGGAACCCAACTTGGAGTCTGACCTGTATTTTAAGAGGAGGATCCCTAACTTTTGTACGAGAAAATGAGTCCTTCATTATAATTGGAATACATGATATAGGTATAGCCTTTGATGGATATGATACAGGAGATAAAAAGTTTTATATAGAAGTTCAGAATTGCTCTTTAACAATAAACAAGCGTTGTATATTATCAAGATTCTATGAACCCTCGGAAAATAATAGAAAGTGTTTAGCTTCTTTATCTGCTAGAATATATTCCAAACCTTTGGATAATTTTAATGAAGATTTAATTAATATTGCTTTAAAGGGATATCTAGAATCTTTTTGCTATATCGTATGTTATCGGGATATAATGGAATTTATAGAATATATAAATGATGGAATTCTTGACTCTTTAATAACTAAATCTTATGAGGCAGCACGGGAAATAACGAAAAGTAGAGTTTTTCTATACTTCTTTAATATAAATAATTCCATTTTAATGTTACCCGAAGATAAATCTGTACTAAAAGAAATAAATAATCAAGACATATATCTAAATTTGAAATCTATGGATGTACTTAATCAGACAATTCATAATCCACTAGATATATTTGATGAAACAGTTAATAGATATAAAAAGACACTTCAACAATTATTGGAAGATATGTACTATAAAGCAAATAAAAATTTGAATAAACAAAGTGATTCCCAATATATAAACAAATTCGATGATTACTTATCTACGAAGAAATGTGAATTTACTATTAATACATATGATGAATCTAACTTAATATTTGACAAAAATAAATCAATTGATAATTTAGATAAATATGAATTCAGTTACCATCCTAGTGAGTTGATAAAAAAGAACTCTGCAGAAGATACTCATACTATTGATCATTCCCAAAAAATAAGAATTTCCCCGTTATTTTTGAGTAGAATTAAAGATCTGGACACTCTTACATTACTTGAAAAATCAACTCTCGATTATCCTAGAGCCAAGTATTTTCTCAGAAATGCTGATTTTAAGTCGTCTTTAAACTCTTTCTGTAAAGTAAGCACAAAACAGTTTCAGATCTACAATCAGTTATCTCCAGACAATATTGTAAGTAAATTCTTAAGAAAAGAGAATTTATTAAATAAATCTGATATTCCGGAGTTTATTTGGAATTTTGTAGTTAAAATACTAAATGGTCAATTAGGAATAGTCAGCCATCCAAATGGATCTAGGTATATTGATGGGAATATTCTATCTAATATTAATGCTGAGATATCATATGGTACTATAAAGAGTTTTCCTAATTTATGTATATTTGAAATATCTAATCCAGAATATTACATCAAACCTTATCACGAAACAGTATATTTAAACGTTAATTTATCTCCAATATGCATTAATTTATCTAGGCAACAGCTTACATTTCTAATTGATATGATAAGTCAGAATTTTGGATATAAATTATATAAGGATACAACTAAGGATGATATAAAACACCAATTAGTTGTAAACTCAAGTTTAGAAGAACAAAATAATGATAGTTTTAATGAACACAGTTCTATGGATTCCCAGGATGCAAGCAGCTTTATAGCAAATTCAACAGTATCCATAAATATTTCACTACCATTGTTATCTTTGGAAACATCATTTTCTCATACTGATCACTCTAAAGAACCATATAGAAATGTTGCATTACCTTTAGTACTGGTACAATTACATAATTGCTGTATTACAGGCTGGGTAATCGGATCATGTAAAACTTCTCAAAACTATTGGAAAGTAAATATAGTATCTCAGAAGTACTTTTTTGACGATATTAGATTAACAACTAATTTAAGGTATAGAAGAATTATACACAGCTACTCTTTAGGCGATGCAATACCAAGTGCTGCTATATTAGATAATGAAAAAAAAAATATCTTGAACTCTTCAAAATGTTCTCTTCAATTTATTTGGGAAAGTTCTACGTTAAAGGGGCATACTTTAGTTTTAAAGTCCTTTAATCCAGAGGTATACCTTGGTTTTAACGCTATTATAGACTTTTACTATTATTTGAGTCATAGCTGGAGATCTTCAACTATGGCTAGAATGATATCTTCAAACTACTCAAATAATGAACATAAGGATTCACGAGAAAATATTAAGGAGAATGAAATATGTGAGTTAAAAGATGAATTTGAGATTCCACACAAAAATATAAGTTCAAATGACTTACAAGAAATATCAGATACATCATCTTTTTCCCTTAGCATAGAAATAAACAAAGGTAGATTTGGATTTACAAGTCATCCTCAAGACAAACTAGAAATTTCTGACAATTTGGCTGAGTTGTCTATGAACAATAATTCAGATAGTAACTCTGTTTGTAGTGGTAATAATGTATATACAAACTCTCCTAATAATGCATGCCCAATCCTTATTTGGGAAACTGACTTAAAATGCAAAATTGTTGTAACATCTGATGAAACCTTAATAAAATATTTGGACCTTTTAAATAGTACTGTAAGATATACGGACATATTAACTGAAAATGGTGATATATCAGAGGATAAATACAAGGATTGTGATCCTAATATTAATAATCTTAGTACTATGCTACATGAGAGGTGTCTTTGCAATCATCCTATTCCTCTTTTACTAGAACCACTTTATCAAATCTATGGAAAATATAGTCAGAATATTCCATTTGCTCCTATAAATTTCCAAACTCCGAAATATTCTCTTGAATCAAAGAAGTCCATTATATTAGCAGAAACTTTCAGCATTACTAGTAAAGGAAGTTATACAAGTAATATAAGGAATTTACCAGATCTCTTTTCAATTCCAGTATCTTTGAGTGAGATACAGTATTGTTTTAATTTTTGTCCAATTATAATTAATATACCACCATCACATCTAGTTGAAATTACATCATTAGTGAAGAATCTTTTTGATGATGGTCCCTCAATATCTCCTCTATATACATCTACAGTAGATTTTCAAAATGAATTGCATAGTGTTGATAACTGGCTGAATAATAGTAATGAAGAAGAGGAAGAGGAAGATGACTTAAATTCTAATATAAACATATTACCAAAAAATAAATTAGCACAACTTCCTACTGTGAACCTTTCACTTGGACCTCCCCCAATTCGTCGAATATTTGAACTAAAGTTTTCAATGGAATCCTTGAGATTTTTACTATTAGATGATCAAAAACCTACATTAGTGCCAATATTAGATATAAAAGTGAGAACTAGTCTGTGGAAGCTAGAAACTACACCAATTAAAACTAATCATACAATTAATGACTTGGATCTTCTAGTTGATGTACTAAATTTTAAAACAGGAGATTGGGAACCTGTAATTGAAAAGTGTAAACTGTCAATTCACTATTTCCAAGAAAACCCAATTCTATATGATCCTTATGCAAAACCTTTACGAAGGTCTTTAAGAAAATATCTTCATATTGCATCTTCTCGAGCTCTTTGGTTAAATATAAAACCTACACTCTGTTATACTTTAAATTGGTTCATTCCATACTGCTTTTCATTTTTCAAAACTACTAGTGAAACCCAAATGGCAAATAACTCTGAATGTTATTCCAGACCATTCGATAGATTGTCAATTGTTGATAATGAAACTAAATCTAATGAACTTCGGAATCGAAATAACAGTTCAATATTTGTAATACCTCTTGAAAAACTTACTAAATCATTGAAGAATAAAAACTTGAATAGAATTATTCCAATAGAAAGGCTAAAATTTGCTAATTTGGATTCTAACCTGAAAGAAAATAAGGAACAATACGAATTACCTCAGCTTATGTACCTTAATTTAACAGGTTTACCATTTTATGCTTTTACTATATCATTTAATGGGGAAAAAGATCGAAATATAACGTATCTAAATTCTTTGGTATTATTATCTCCATCTTCTATTTCTACTAATTTGAATTTCCTTCTTAGTAATACTAAGCTATCCACTTTAAGGACTTCAAATATTTCTGACTTTACTTCATGCTCTTTTGTCACAGCTCAATGGCCTATAAAAATGAAAGAAAATTGTATATGTTTATTATCAGCTCCTGTAAATGAAGATATATATAAATTAAGCAAACAATTCCCTCAACTTGAAATAGAATTGATTGCAAGAGTTCTTTGTATATACAAGTCCTTTGAAAAATCTATTGAAATACTTACATCTTATACAGAGATTCAATCTGAAAAACTAAATCCTAGATTTGGACCTTTACCTAGTGGAATCAAATGTATATACTTCAATGCTGAACAAGTATCAAGTGCACTACTTCCAACAATAACACCCAATTACAGTAAGCAAGATCAAACATTAGAAAATCTACTCAAAGATAAAATAGAAGATAAAGAGAGAGGCTCTGAAGAACATAATAAATTAAATAATAAGACAAATCATGTACTAGCAGAGATTCTTTCACCTCATCCAAGTTCTAAACTACTTTGTCTACTATCAAGCAATAGAATTGTCAATAAGACTGGCATTCCATTGGAAATTTGTTTTCTAGATACTAATAATATACCTATTAAAATGTATGATGTAGCAATGATTTCAACAAATATGGAAAATGCAAATTTAATTTTTAATGAGGAAATACTTCATCATTCTAGAGAATTAATAGGAAATAATGGAATGAATATCCATACTGATTATATGAGTAATATAAACAAAGTAAATACTAATTCACTTGATGATAACTTAAATAATATAAATTCAGCTTTTTTGGATCAATTTTCTCAAAATATGGAAGATGTTATTAAGCATTTAAAAAAGCAAGATGAAATTTCTTCCAAGTATAAATTTACTAGAAAAATAAATGATAGAGATTTTTTAAATGATATCATACCTAAATTATATAAAAGTACTGAGAACAAAGAAGAAATTGCTTTAGATTTAAATAACTTTCCAGGCTGTGATGAGTTTATGAACAAGGAATCTAAACCAATTCCTTCTTGGCTCGGTAATACTGATACAGTTAATACTATTATCAGCAGTATACATGATGAATACAATAAATCTTGCTCAGATCCAAGAATTATGTTTGAATGTGAAAATTTTAAAGACTTCGATAACCTAAATCTTAACAATATTAATTTTCCCGAAAGGAAATATTACTATTATTCTTATTTCTTACCAAATGAATTTGTATTATCTGTTCCTCAAGTCGCCTTAATTTCACCTGGGAAAAATAAATGCAAAGTATTATATAGACCTGCATTAATAGGACTAGTTGAAATGTTTTGTATTATTAGACAGCTTGAAACTATTCAAAACGAGATAATTACAAATAATACAACAGAGGAAACAATGAATCGGCAGATTGATGGTATTGTTGATATCAACTTATCCAATAGTTCTGAAGAAATATTTGCAACAAATGTGATATATAACGAACAAAATACGCAGAATTTTTATGAATATTTACTCTCTAATGAAGGCTTGGCTTGTATATATTCCAAGCTTATGTCAAGTAGACTTTCTGAGACAACAGATAATATAAGTGAAGAATTACATTCTATAACTTATAAATTGTTACGTATATTTAAAATTTGTAATGGAAATTCAATTTTTATTCAGTACTATAACTTTTGGAATTATATGATACAACAATTTTTTGATTCTGATAGGAATGTACTTGATTTATCTTGTTTGTCATTAAGAGGATGGATATCAAATCCTATAGATACGGGGAAAAATATAAATAAGACTATATTCCATAAATTGTCTGTTAATTCATTCATTAATCGTAAATTAAAGAACAAAAATAAGACATTCAAGATATGGTCAAGAACTTCTAGTAAATTATCTCATTTAAATACTAATACAATTATTGGCTCAGACACTTCGAATTTAGACAATATGTGTAATAGCTCAATAAATGACTATAATGTTTTATTTGCTGATGGGGAGATACTTGATTCTGGAATATCTTACAAGCAAAGTAACTCCATGAGCTTATCAGATAAGAATTTCACATCTCAACCATTATATTTCCAATCCTATATTCAACTATACAAATCTATATACCCTGGTGAGGTAACAATACGTAATCTATTACTTTACCCAAGTTATCTGCTAATGAATTTTATACCCACTTTATTGGAATGTCAAATTAAATGCTGGTACTCAAACAGTAGCTTAAAAACATCGAAATATTTTTATAGTATGCAACCATTTCAATCTTATGCATTATACGAATTACCTAGTTCTAAAAGCCAAATTAAAGTTAGAATAGCACTTGATAACAGCCTATTAGATGATCGCTTAAATCACTTCTCATATAGTACTCAAGCTGATAAGAGTTTTACTATATGGAGTTCCTCTTTCGATGCATTTGGTAGCAGTTCAACTCAACTAAATTTAACTTCTAGTTCTACATCTTGTGATATGTCATCTATAGATCTTGAATGCGTCCAAATAGATAAGTTACAAAATCGTAAATATTCCTGTAAATGTATTGGGTATATGCAGAAACATGTACTGGCCTTTAATTCACAAAGATGGTTCATTAATAAGACAAATCACAGTTTTATTCCTCTTGATGACAATAAGGCATTTCCAATTATTAATGTTAAGCTCTCCCACTTTTATAACCATGATATACTCAAGAATAGAGACAAGGAATCTCAAATAGCTTTACTAAATACAAAACATAGCTACTTACAAATATGTTTTCAACCAAACTTAAATAGAACTACTAATAAGTGGAAAGTGCAGTCTAAGGATACTGAGAGTAGTCTAAGCTATTCAAATTTTAAAATTGTTAAAAACGAACCTCTACGTTTAGGACTAATTGAAATACCTCCAATAGAGTCATCATATTCATTTCCAATATTTATTAATTCTGAATTTAATCAAAAATTAGAACTTAATGAGTCAAAAAACATAAAAACGAAAACAAGATCTAAAAGAGGTATGGAGGAATCACTCTCTACTCGTTCATCTTTCATACAAATATATTATTTTACTATTAGGACAAATACTTTAAAACTAAATAATATAGCTGGTTGTACTACTAAAATTGTTACAGTATTACCAAATATTATTATTGATAACAAAACAAATGAAGGATTTTACTGGCTTGCATTTTACATACAAAATAGTTCTAGTAATACAAGTGGACCTTCCAGTATGTCAGATTTAGTTCATAATTTTTTGGATGAAATAAAAAATAAAACAAATGAAAAATTAAATATATTTTCGATTGAGCCTTTTACAACTGAACATATTGTGGCATATAGCAAAGTAGATCAAGAATCTTCTGTACATTCCTCTAATTTAATATCTGGAAATCCCTTGTCATTATTTGGATCTTCAGAGGTGATTCAGAACTTAAATAATCAAACTAGCAATAATGGCATAAATGTATCTGGAGATCAGAAAATTATATTATTTCTTAGTGGAATAGATAATGAGCAAGATAATAATGAGAAAAATGGGGTATTTAATAGTAAAAAACAGTTAACTTCTGACTCAATAGATGATTTAAATATAAATGACAAAGTGAGTAGAAATGAAGATGAAAAAATTGAGATAAATCAATATTGTGCAAGATGGTCACAACCAATCGTAATATCATCTGAATCAGCTGGTATCTATTACATGACATTTCCAAATGTTGCATCTGGTAGCAACTTAGTTAACCCTAAGACGTACTGTATTAAAATAATATCTGATAATGGGGTATTTGTAGTCAGAATAAAGAATACAGACACATATAATCCTTGGAGTGGTGTAGTTTTTACTAATCACTGCAGCTATCTTCCATGCATAACATTGGAGACATTTCACTATGAATATAAAAATAGCAAAGATGAGTCTCATTCAAAACTCGAAGCTCTATATTCTATCTTTGATAGATCTCCCAAACCATTAACAATAGGTTGGCCTTCTCCTTTTCTATATACATCTAGAAACTGCAAATTGTATATAATACCAGAATCATCTATTGATAATAATTCAAGTGATCAGATTTCAAGTGAAGATAAACTAGTCAAAAATCACAAGAGGTTGCTTTCAAAAGGAATTATTGCATTTGAAGTTAATTTTCACTACTCTCAAACAAACCCTTACCAGTATAAACGTTATATCTTATCATTACCTGAACAAGATATCCTTAAGTTATGCTCAATGTATCCATACTTAAATTCTGCATATTTTCTGAATAATGATAATAAGAAGATGTCATCTGATCATTATCCTATTGCAGTGATTTGTATAGTAGCTAGAGATAACGGAGTATATGTCGATGTACTTCCTCCTAGAAATCAAGCATCTTTAGTTATTAATCTGTTAACTAGCTCAAATGTAAATATTACAGATTCCTCATATGAAAATGAATCTAAGAATCTAAATGTAACATTACCTGGACAAAAATTGATACTACCCAAATTATTCCAAAAGCTTATGCATAGAGTGAATAAATATACAAATGATAAAATATGGCTCCTAACTTGTATATGGCACAAAAGACTGATAATAGATATTGCTCAAATAGGAATTTCAATGATTTCTGAACGTAGAGAATCTGAAATTTTATATCTTGAGTTGAGTGCAATTCAGTTTAGAAAACAAGAGAAATCTAGAAATGGAATGATTGAAAGTTATCGATTTATAATTGGTGATATACAACTTGATAATCAATATACCTTTGGAAACCCAAAATCTGGTCTCAATAGCCCTGTTTCTACTAATAAATCAAATAATACAGGATATAATAATAATAATAATTTAGGACTAATACCTTTTGTACTTTTGAATAACAGAACTTGTTGGGATGAAGAAAATCAAAATTACAATCCTTTCATGATTCTTAAATGGTTCTGTTCTACAGCACGTTCTAGATGGGAAACTATAGTATATAGCTTAGAAGGCGAATTTTCAGACCTAGAATTAAATTTTGACTTTACTGTTTACAAAATAATTTCAGAATTTATTGATGACTGCAAAATGGGGATTGCTGAAAATATCCCTGGTATAAATTTTGGCTATATCTTTTCGGATAATATTCTATCAAAGATAACACCAAATATTTCGTTCAACATAGAAAAAATTAAACTTAGTTCATTAACTTTGCATGTATGGTGTTCTATTCCTCTCGATGAACTTCAGTATATTCCTGAATGGTTTAGGATAGGACTAAGAATTCTTACTGTATCTAACTCACTTGAATTAAGAGGAGCTCCAATTCATTTAGAATCTCATAATCTTAATAACACTATTGGAAATACTTCAAGTATTGTAAAAGCATTTTATGAATACTATATGGCAGAAATTCTCTGGAGAATAGGAACTGTACTAGGTCATAGCTCTTTTGTGAATATTCCATTAGTACCTTTACAGCTAGGGAAAAATACACTAAATGTTGCATTTTCGACTATTTCAGCTGTTAATTCAAGTCTTACAAACTTACTTTCCAACTTAACAATGGATTCAGAATATATTAATGCCAGACAACGTGAATTATATTCTACTCAATCATTATCAAGACTAAATTCTAGCTCAAATCAATATCCTACAGCTAGTTTGAAAGAAGGCTTCTCACTTGCAGGCCAAAATATTACACAAGGTTTACTAAGCCTCAGAAATATAGTTACAAAACCAATAGAAGGAGCTCAGAGAGCAGGATTTACTGGGTTTTGCACTGGGCTAATAAAAGGAGTCACCTCATCAATCATTAAACCTATTGATCATATTGGACAAGCTCTAAATAATGTAATTGATGGAATTCAAGCAGAAGTTAATAAACCTTTAGGAGGCTATAAACAAAGGACGTGCAGACGAAGAATTCCTAGGTTATTGTGGGGAAAGTGGGCAGGTATTGTCCCTTATAATTCCCAAGATGCACTACTAAGGAATATTCTAGGCTATAAATTAATGAGACACGTAATATACTACTTTATTATACCTACAAATAAATATGGAATACCATTATTACTCTTGTGCTATCCCCAAAAAATTATATTGGTTAAGTTACTCACAAAGATTAATCCTACTGATAATAACTTCAACAACACAGGATTAATCCTTAAGGACTATTTTAAAATTTTATGGGTTGTTCATACTAATCAGGTGAAATCAGTTAGACCAAGTTCTCATGGAATTCTGATATATACTAATAGTAATGAAGTTGGTGATCTTCAAATTCCAACATGTTCATATAAGCAAATAAGTGGTATTACATCGGCAATAGATAATATACTTAACTTTTCATCTTCATGTCTAATTCTTAGATAAAATCATAAATATAACCTTTCTCATTTAACTATTAAGACAATTAGCTCTTTTTTAAAATTTCTATATTTAATAATAATTATTAATTAGACTAGTAATTTAAATTTTAAAATCTTAAATTTGTATAATTTTCAATAATACTCTAACTCAATACACTTTCTTAGAAGTATGGAAACTAAATATACACTTTACTTTAAAATTCCTGATAAATTTAAAGGTAAGTGTATTTACATTTTATGAATTTCAAATACTAAAACTGGTACAGATTATCTCAGTATTATTGCAATATTAAACTAGTTTTATAAATAAATGATTTTCTAATAGTATGAATTATTATCAAGTCTAGTCTATATAAATGATATTTAGTTGAGTAGAAAAACTACCAAGTAGTAGTGTGTTCAAGAAATTGTTTATTTTCAAATTAGATAGGTAGATAAGTATTAATAGATTATATAAGACTTTTGGAATTATATAAATCTAATTTTTGTTTTGAATCTGGAGCAATCGGCTAATAAATCTAAAAATAAAGAAATATAATACTTAGATTATATATAATATTAAAGTATTGAAACTGAGAAAAAGAAATTAATATAAATTATAAAGATATTTCACCCAGCTAGAACCGTGTTGTATTTATAAAAAAAACTATTTGGTTAATTTAAGCTAATACTTAAATTGAATAATAATTAATAGTTTCTATTTAATATAAATCATTAATTGAGACACTTAATATATTCGGAACTCCAATTTCCTCCAAAATTTGAGTTATTTGGGTATTTGAAATTTTCAATATATAGAGAAGCAATTATTTTTGAAATATTCAAATGATTTTTTTATGATGTAAATTACATATAAAATTGTAAAAGTTGAATTAAATAATTTCATAAAAAGTTTGATTATATACTCTATAATTAGGACAATTAAAGATGATAAATTTTATAAAGTTACAATAATATCTTTGATATAATGAATATCTTAAATAAATTTATTTATATATGAAATTAATATAAGATTTATGACTCTTATAAAAATATCTAAAAGCTTGATTTAACCAATAAATTTCATTGAATTTTGAAATTAATTTACCAAAATTAATATTGCCACTCAGAATTATCAAGACCAAAAAGATATGGATCTTCTTGGGCTGAATAATTTGGAGGGGGAATATTACTTGATTGTGGTAACGGTTGAGCATCTAATTGTTCATCTCCATAATTAGCAGACTCTGCTGTTGTTACAGTATAATTAGCAATGAAAAGTCTATAGATTGTCCCAGCCATGAAGAACCCAATAATTATAAATATTGGATAAATCCACCATGGAATAATGAATTCATCACAAATTTCACCCTGATAAAATTCACTACAACTACATATAAATTTGCTATGTGGTAAGCTTGTACATTTACCATTATGAAGACATGGGTTAGGAACACAGGGTAAAGTACAAATTTTAATCATACAACTTTGTGTTCTTGATAGATTATCAGGGCAATTACCACCATCACTTTGAGATAATATAGTTATTCTAGAGCTCAGTTGAACACCCTGACCACACGTAGCTGAGCAGATGCTCCATTCAGACCACTGAGATAATACACAATTAGTTGGACATTGAAATGTATTGCAAGTATTCATTTCAAATGTCTTATTGCAATTGGCACCTTTTTTCTAAGACCTTAAGTATATCTCTTGTCCTTACTGATGTACCAGTTCCACAAGATACAGAGCAAGAAGACCATGATGACCAAGATCCATAGATACAATTAGAACATGAAATATCTTCATTACATTCTCTAGACTCAATTAATAATGGACAAGCTGTTCCGTTGTTCATTTGTGGCATTATTACGTCTCTTCTACGTACTTTCGAGCCTACAGAGCAAGACTTGGAGCAAGTAGTCCAAGCACTCCATTGAGTCACCTTGCAATCTTCAATAGAAGGAATAATAATAGCTGAATAACCATTATCCACTTTTATAACTTTGAGTGGATCTGACCAGCAATCTTGCATATCTAGAAGATATCTTCTATAGCCATTGGTAAATAAAATAAAACCATAATATCTACGTACAATTGTAAGCTCTATCCAATCACCACTACTTAATATCCAATTTGAACTATCAATTTTATTTAAAACAATACCATTCTCATCTGAGCATGCTGTAGTAATTGTTTGAAGATAACTATTTAATGTAACAGAATAATATATACGTGTTGGGGATATCCCAGTAACTGTTACCGTAAATAGCCCATTCATAAAGTATCCACAAATAAATACCATATGATTTATTGGCCATGTTTCAAGTGAGTAACTTCCCTGATCTGTTATATAATATATATATGGATTATTTATATTTGCTAAGTAGTTTAGAGGTGTATGGTTGCTTAATACTCCTTGTTCAAATATTTTAATTGGAGTGAGAAGTTGACTCTGAGGATTATATAATGAAAATTCATCTTTATTAGAAAGTAAATATTCATTCAAACCAAAATAATATGCTTTAAATGATGTAGATATATTATCTGAGCTTTCCAAAACAGTATAATGCGAAGCCTTAGTAAGACTATAAGTACCAGTCAATGAACTATCTTGAATTTCCAATGAATCAACCATCTTTTCAGAAAATTTACCACGATTTATTTTATTTGTTGAATATATATCTTCTTGCTCAGTTCTTATATATTCAATATCCAATAAATCATCTCTAGTATTATATAAACCTCCCGTTGGTAGCAAACACATAAATTGGAAATCTGAGGGGAATAGTTGACCATATTTAGGATAAAGTTCCCTACAAATATCAATGTTACTTTCATTAGCTGAGTATCCCCCAACTACTACATTGTCAAGTATTAGCCCATTTTGTTTTTCAGTACTAAATTTTGTGTTATCGGCATAAATGAAGCATAACAAAAATAGTGTCACTACTCTCAAGGTCCATACTATAGGCCAAATAAACATTTCCAGTTTATCTTAAGTGCTTTATTCATATAACATTAATTTTCTTAAAAGATTTTACTAGTGTCAGTATCGCACATTTCTAAGTATATACTACGGATTGCTGCTGCCACCATTCTCTCCCGCTCTTTTGTGTGTATCTTACCAGGTACTGCTATTTTGTTTAGAATGCATAAAATTGTTATTAAGAAAATATAATAATAGCGGATAATTTGTCTCATATATGATACATATTTCCTAGCTACTACAGAATATCATATTATACACTTTTTAATAGATTTTCTTTTAAACAAAAAGAAATGTCACTTGTAGAATTCACCCGCTGTTTTATGCCATTTATTTTGATACTCTAAATACTCATTGTTTATATAATCCAACTGAGCTTGTTCGTATTCTATTCCTAAAGTATTTAAGAAATTGTCCTTTGGAGATATTAACATATTCAAACAGAAGAAATAGTCAAAGATATGTGTTTCTATTGATTCTTCTAGGCATGGATATAGTTCGGCAATGTCATTAGAAAGTGTATCTTTTTCTATGGCTAAAATAATCTTACATTGACTTAAAATAGATGTTAATGTGTGTGATTGATCAATAAAATTTGTAATATAGTCATTTCCAACTAGATCAAGACTGGTATTTAAATTAAACGATATATTTTGCTCTTGAATATTACCAACAATGTTTATCCAATCAACACTTGTATCTTTTAACTCAAAGACAAAATAATATTCTTTTTTATTATCTAGAAGTACATCAATGAATATTCTTAATAGATAATGCGTAAACTCAGTAAATATATCGTAAATAGAACGAATGCTATTATACAATATTTTACTGATATCATCATCTTTGTCTAATAATTTGAAAAATTTTGTAGAGAGTAGAATTATTGATATATTTAACCTTAATATTAGTATTAAATAAGTTTGATCATAATCTTGAATATATGATTGGAAAATAGCTTGAAAATATGACAAGTAAAAAAGTCTATTCATATCAATTAGGAAATTGAATGCGAGAATTATCCATATTTCTGGGTATTGAAAACTGATATTTATATTATTCTCTATAATATTGAGCAAACCTTTAAGGCAAATAAATGGGATATTAAGTAGCAACTGAGTATTAATATCATCTTTAATCTTTGTCCTTTCAATTAATAGCTGAGAAATTGGGATACTTAATAAGGAGCCCCAGAGATCGAAACGAAATTTTCCAAAGCCCAAGCATAAGTACAGTGGAATATATATATGTTCTATAAGTGAACTTAATATCCAATTTGTAGGGTGTGAAATATTGATAACTTTATTTAATGATTTAGAGTAATATTCAGATGTATCTGAATTATACTTGCGTTGCAAAAGTGCAATATATCCTTTAACAGAATTTACTGAGTATTTCCATTTAATAGAAAGTGAACCATCAGTAGACCTATCTATTCCAGAAGTTATAATACCTGAAATGAGTCCCTCTTTACAGTTACACATGAAGAATCGGAAATGCTCTTTGTTTGGTCCCAGTGTTACATCCTTAAACCAAGAATATTCATTAAATGAAATAGGTATACCTATAAATAGTAGATAATGAAAAAATATTTTACACCAGTTTGATGCATACAAATCACTATATTTATTAGAGAAGTAATTAATTGAACTTCTTAAGGCTTTTGTAAGACTTTCATTCCAGCAAGAATTACTTAGTGACAATGTGTCACATGAAAGTATTGAACTATAATACTTTAGTACCATTTTAACGAAATCAATTTTTAATTTTTCAAATAAAATAGTAGGATTTATATTATTTTCATAATGTGAATACATGTTTTCTTCATAAATACCCAATTTGACAGATATTGATCTGATGAAACTATATAATTTATAAGGATTTAATTTTATAACATCAATGGCTCCAAGTATATATAGAAATTTAAGTAATAAGAGTAATGAAATTTGTTTCAAAGTTACTTTATCTTCTTTAATATTTAGTTTTGAAGTTAAATGTTCTAATGATGAAAGAAGTATTAAATAAATATTGACTGATATTTTACTATGATCATGCTTTACTTGTTCAATTTTCTGGGAAATGTAATTAATTTCACATAAATATACTGATAAATATGACATATTATAAATAAATTTTGCTTTTTCATCTGAGTTTGCACATAAAGTAAGTATTAATGCTACAAATGTTGAATTTATACTCACCAAAATGCCAGTAAATCCATCTTCTGATTCTTCTAAGTCCAAAAGCTGGAAGTTTTTGTTAAAATAACTGATACACTTTTTGTGTTTACAAGAACTTCTTGATTCAGTATTATTTGTCTTTGATATTTTGGAATAAATATTTAGACTAGTACTAGTAATTAAATATAGAGATTTGATAAATTTTAATATGACTTTGTTTATAAATTCAGTCACTTTTGAGATAAAAGATAAACTAATTGATTTACTATTTGGAGATATTTTCAAGTTATGTTTAAAATCTGTACTTTTAGAGCATATAATACAATTTTCTTCAGTTCTTGATAAAGTGAAATTTTCTAAACTTGTTGAATATTCAAAGAGATTTTGCAAAATTTTAGATATATTTTTAAGGTTGGAAAATAATGTATTCTTTAATAAAAACATTTTTAATGTATATATTCGGATATTAATTGTAATTTGTTCATTAATAGCTTTGTTGCAATCACCTAAATATTGTAGATTTATCATATCACATATTTGATAAAAATTATGTATTAAGTCATCCAATGTTTCAATTATAATATTAGCAATATTTCTTGCTAAATCATAGGTTCCTCCTGATTCATATAAAAAGGGTTTAGTATAAAATTTCAAATATCTTATTTGTTTCAATATATTAAGTTGCCTAACAAAAACTGTCCCTTCATGAAATCTTGCAGTATCCTCTTCATTCTGTGATACTGCTGCTTCAGATATTAACATATTAACTATACTGTCTGAATTTTCTGTGTAAATTTCCGAAAGATTTGCCATTTCTTTTAAATAAAATGTAATTATAGTGGAATTACAATGTTTCTGGTTTATTGTCATTGTATTTTCAGAAATATGATATAATATATTTTCTAATATAGTTGTTAGTAAAAATCGTGTCATAAACATGGTAAGATATATAGATAAATCATTATTTTCTCCAAATTTTCTCAATAAATATCTCTGAGAAAAAGTTTGTAATAGTGTCCAATTTTTCTGCAGCTGTTGTTGGTTGTTCAAATTATCCCTATTATCACCAATACCTTTTAAAGTGCTAAATAGTAATATTGAGTACATATGAAGATAAAGTTCGCTTATAATAGCTAATAATGGAGAAAATTTCAATTTGTCTTTTTTTAATAATAATTGATCAAATTTTATGTATGAATTTTTTAATTCAACATCAATATCCAAAAAATTAGAAATAGTAGATAAAACTGAAATACCACTTTCTTTAGTAGATATCAATTTTGTGAAGCAATCATCTAAGTAAAAATTGAAATAAATTATTTCCAACATTGATTGATGATAAAGTTGATCACGAAATAACCAAATCTGAATACACCATAAAATACTGTTTGAATAATCAAAATTTTTAGGAGCTAAGTACGAAATTAACCCAGAATTATCTATCCAATTTAACCAAAGAGATAATTCGGAACTTTGACCTATATATAAAGATGTATATCGAAGAATATTACCAAATATCATCATCTTTCTAATTGTAACACTACTTTTAATTTCTTTCTCTAATGAAATACTTATAAACTTTAAAGGTAAAATGTCACTTATACTCTCTAAACTTGAAATTTCCAAATCAAAATACTGATGGAGAAATATTCTGAAAATTAACATAATTTTTTCAAAAAATTGCAAATTATTTTGAATATCTAATATCCAATTGCTGATATTTGTCTTATATATTAAAATATTTAAAAAAATAATTACTTGGAATTTAAAATAAAAAACATCTGACTTTTCAATCTTATCAGATATAAACCCATCAATAAAGTAATAAAATATATCTTTTATAAGCTGACGTAATGGTTTTGAAAATTTTATGTTTGTACCATTACTATTATTTGACTTTATATTGTCAAAGTTAATAGACTTACTCAATAAATTTAATATATTTCTTTCTATCCTGATTATTATACGAATAATTAGAATTAATAGGCATAGTTTCTTCTCATTATTTATTGAGTTGTGCTTTAAACTATCGAAAATTTCCTTAGATATACTTAATACTTTAATATGATTTCGTTGTAATTCTGCTAAATTATTATTCTTTACTTCAACTTGATAATCTGTTGATAAATTTTCAAATAAACATTTCATATAATAAAAAATTCTTGAAAATAATGAATCATCTTGAAATTCGTCTTCCTTTTCATATGTATCATTAGAATTTTCTTTATTCAATACTAAAAATAAATTCATTTCTAAAGCTTCAATTAATAAATCCCAAGATCTAATTGAATATAATTCTTTAGATTCTGTATGGATATTTATATTTAAACATTTTAAATTAATAATATCATAAATATCCATACATTTTATTAAATTATCAATATAATTTGCAACTAAATTATCCCATAAAAGCCAGTCATCTAAAGTAGACAAATTTCTGCTCAAAACTAAATCCAGTTCATTATCTAAATTATTAATTGAATCATCTTCTAAATCATTGTCAGCTAATTGATTTGTCCCCACTTGATTGTCCATATTTTCAAAAATTCTACTATTTTTAGAGTTAAACTCTAAATATTCTGGAGGTAACAAATAATTATCATCTGAATTGCTATTTTCATCAGAATCATTACAAAAAATAGGTGTATCATCTCCTGCTACTAAATTGTGAACTATTTCAAAAGGTGTATTTTCATTTTCATTCTCAAAATTTTCTTTATTTATATTCCTTTCATATAAATTTAATAATGAAGATAGACCATTACCATCTGAATATTCAAGTTTTAAATTACAATTTCTCCTTTTTTTCTTCCTTCTTTCTCTTCGCAATATATTCTTTATCCCTTCAGAATCATCAATTTCTTCTTCAGAACTATATAAATATACATTTTTATTTCTTATATTATTATCACTTGAATTCATATCAATCAAATTGTCTACTTTTCTATAAAAAGCTGTATCATGTTTTGTAATAGGAAGAGCAAAATTATATTCCCAATCTGGTGGTATAGGAGCATCATCTGGTACTATAAATCCATCAGAATCAGACGATAATATGGCATCATTATTTACAGATATTACCTTAGATTTTAGCTTATTCCTACCATTAACTCTTACTTTTTGTTTTAGCCTTTTCTTTTTAGTTAGTTTAAATTCCAATCTTTTTGAATTTGAAAGTTCCGTAATATTATCTTTATTTTTAGTTAAGTCTACCTCTAAAACTTCAGATGCATCTAAAAACTGCATATCAAACTCACTTGGAGCATCATTAAAATTAAAATTCATCCTATTTTCATTTTTTTAAATAAATTCATTCACAAAAAAAACCGGATCGATACCGGTATATGTTTGTGTGTAGCTAGTAACAACGGTATGCAGAATAAAAGATGTATAAAAAGGATTATAATTGTCTAATTACTTAACATTTAACTATAAAAAAAATAAAAAACTATTTGTTATAATGAAATTATAATTAAGAAAGCTTATTATTAAAATTTTAATTTGAGAAACTTATTGTAATAGAATGATCTTACAATAATCCTTTTCAAAATATATCCAAAGTTTCAATTAAATCTTTATACTAAAAAATTATTAAAATAAATAACTTCTAATTTACTGTGAGAATAAAATCTCTTCATATTCTATTAACAGATATATTTACAAACTTATATTTATAAGGAATATCAAATATTTTAAGATCTCCTTTAGATTTTATATATTGATAACATTATATATTCACATTGAATTTACATAGTTAAATATAAATGTTTGAGAATATATAAATAAATATTATTGTACAACAACAAATATAGATAAGTTTTTTTGTGTTAATCTTTTTAATATATATTCAAATATTAGATAATTTATTATGATCATTGAATTCCCATGCTATTGATTAAAGATGATATTTTGGATTATATTACATAAAAACTACTTAAAATTAATATAATTAGATCTTAAATTGATAAATATTAAATTAAAATATGCATTTGTTAAAAAGTTACCCTCAATTTTACAATATAAAGTGGACATATATGCGGTCATACTTCATGTTAACCTCATTCTAAATAATTGTTTCTACATACTTGATTTATAGTAGAAAATTTATGTAGAAGTTGAGATAAATTAATTTAAATAACTTTCTAAATTAATAGAATGGCTCGTTTATACTTTTATTATTCTGCAATGAATGCAGGCAAGACAACATTACTATTACAATCTTCTTACAATTATAAAGAACGTGGTTTGAGAACAATGTTATATACAGCTAAAATAGATAACCGTACAGAAGTAGGAATAATTAGTTCTAGAATTGGTTTATCAAAGGAAGCTAATTTATATTCACTTGATACGAATTTATATGATGAAATTGACATAGAAAATAATAAAAAGAAATTAGATTGTATATTAATTGATGAGTGTCAATTTTTATCTAAAGTACAAGTTAAACAACTTTGTAATGTAGTAGACAAATTAAAAATACCTGTTTTATGTTATGGATTAAGGACTGATTTTAGAGGAGAATTATTTGAAGGAAGTCAATATTTATTAGCTTGGTGTGATAAATTAATTGAAGTTAAAACTATCTGTCATTGTGGTAGGAAGGCAACAATGACTATGAGAATTGATCAATGTGGTGATGTTGTTTTAGATGGTGAACAAATTAAAATTGGTGGTAATGAAAGTTATGTTTCTGTATGCCGTGAACACTACATGCTAAAGGTATCAAAGCAATAACATGGTTTATAAAATTCGAAATAAAAATAATACCAATAACATATTTTGTATATTTTAATATTATTCATTTGAACTATTTTCTATATTGAATAAAATGGGACCAATGATATTTATTTAATATTATATAAATTCTATATACTTATATTCAAAAGTCCACCCATGAAAAAAGTATGTGAACTTTAATCTGGAACAATGTATCATATATTTTGTAAAATATTATGAAGTACTTAATATTTAATAAATTACTATATTATATTTGTTTCCTAGTGGTATTTTATTCTTAATATATAAATGGTATCTTTATTCTAAATTTTAAATAGAATATTAATCTTTGAGAGATATTGCAAATACAATACACTTAAGTATTTATATCAAGATTTATGATAAATCTTTAAATTACTTATTACTTAATAGTAAATTAAAATCTATAAAGTATATTTAAATATTTGAATTAGAAATATCGATATATATAATTCTTTTTAAAGGTTTATATATTAAAGTGTAGAATAACAGTAATATTTAAGAATAATGTACTTACAATATCAATAATAAAGATATCAATAATAAAGATATCAATAATAAAGAATTAATTTATAAAATTTTTATTACCTTTATCTTGAAAAATCACTAATTTATATTAATTTAGAATATTTTATATTAAATTGTAAATTTAGTTTAATATTTTATATTACTTATAGCTAATATGCTATAGTTATAAATATTATGCTATTGAAGATAATGTATTATCTTTAATAAATACCTCTAGATAACTCTTTTCAGTAATATGAAGTAATCTAATTTAAAATATATAATTTAATACTCTAAGTTATATTTAATCAGTGGTATATTATTAAAATACAAAATAGTTCATAGCTATACTATAGTTACATTAGTAAAAACTCTTATTATTTAAATAAATTTATTTTATATTTTCTTAAAATAAATATAACCAAGATTATCTGTTGTATAATATCCAATATATATAATTTATATCTTTGAATTTTAATAAAATCAAATATTTCAAGTTAGAGTGATTTTTAGTAAATTATTTTTTCTCATTGAACTATTAAGTTATAAATAAGATCTTAATTTTAATCTCTATATATTTTTAGTATTATAAGTCTTGTCAACACTATTTGTAAGATTATATTTATGTTTATAAAATTCAGAATTGTCATTTTTCTTTAGCTGTATTATTTTCTCATTAAATAGTTATAAATCATTAAATATAATATAATAATACTTCACTTAAGACCATATAAACTTTATATTAACAATTAATTGTTTAATTATAGCTCCAATTGGTTTGTTAATTTATTGACAGAAATAATAATTTTAACAGTATTGAATATCAATAAATATGTAGATGATTAGATTGTAACTTAACCTTCTATAAAGTTATATTACAAGGAAAGTACATATACTTAATATCCAATAGAATTTATTTAATTAATAAATATATTTAATAAGATTTAATCTAATAATTAAATAATATATTGACACAAAAATGAAAAATATAAAATATTTCTATTTATTTTGAATTCCATCTGTCATTAAAAATTATTAATATTAAATTTTTAATATAAGATAATAAATTTATTATTTAGATTCTAAGGTAATTTTTTTTTCTTTGTGATTATTTTAAAAGTACTTTTTCGAAGTTAATATTTATTTATAAATTTGGCGCCTACTGCATTTATCCGTGATATTATGTTGCTGCATGCATGTGACCTATTCCTAAAGGGTATGGACAAGTGACTAAACCCTAATATGTAATAGAATTAAAGAAAAAAAATGATTTTATCCAACCAGATATTTATGATACAGGGAAATTATAAGGGTATATATATTTTTTTTCCTAAAAAATGCACTTTGTAAGCCTATTAGTAGCATTTTCCTTTACAAGTGGAGTATGGGCTAATGGAACTGAACAATATAAAGGTGGTAATCCAAATAATCTACTTTATATTTTAAAAAATAGCTGGAAATCATTGGATAAAGAATTTTTATTTTTTGATTCATTTGGAAATGAATCGCTTAAATATATTTCTAGCTTAGAGAAATTTCAGGCCCCTAATACTGATCAAATAAAGACAACTATTTTGTCTCCAAAAAAATTATTTTTGGATATATTAGATAAAGTTAAAATTCAAATAAAAAATGATACATTTGCAGTAATAAATGATCTAAATAGCAGTAATGTAGATATTATCGCAATATTAAATAATACAGAAACAAGTCTCGATATATGGAATAATTTGAATAAAGATGAATATATTTGCCAAGGATTACAAAATATGACCTATGAATGGTCTGAAGAGTTCTGTAAATATGAGGAATTTGTAGATAATGGATTTACTAGTAATGATAATATTATTAAAAATAAAGGTAATATATATATTATGGAACATAAAAGGAGTTCAGATATAATTTCTGATAATGAAAAAATTGAAAATAAAAAGAAGAAACATATAAAATGTTCTTGTAAAGGTTCTTTAATTTATTTGATTAAGAAAAAAATAAAAGAAAATTCATCATTAAGAAGCTTGAAACAATCTCTTGTAGGTTTTACATTTCCAGATTTACCACAAGAAAATAAGCTAAAAGAATCATTTAAAGATAAAATAAGTAAAAGTTCAATACAAAAAGTTCCTCCAGTTAATAATATATCAAATATTCCATTTCCACCTTTACATAATAGTGGTAAATTATATGATATTAAAGATGGAAGTTCTAAACCTGAAATATCTTTAGTTTCTGATGAAAAAGTTAATAATCAAGAGATTCTTCCAAATAAGTTTATACCAAAAACATCACGAATCTATGGAAATGAAGATATATATCGAATTTCAAAATATGGGTATAATAATAATAATAATAATAATAATAATAATAATAATAATAATAATAACAGAAGTGTGAAGAATAATATTCAGTTAGTGAATTCAGAAATAAATGATAAAAATAAAATATTTATTTTTCAACAAAATTTTTTAAATGAATCTAAATTAAATACTTATGATCAAGAAATCAAGTCGCCAAAAAATTCAATATACCAAGATAAAATAATAGATGAAAAGAAGCAATATACTATTGTTACTGATATGGAAATAAGAAATATTGATTATGATTCTTTACAAAGACCATTAATTAAGCAATCTTTTTACTTGGGGTTCACTAACCTATTAGCTAATGGAATGAATATTAGTTCTCAAGATATTAATATTATTAAAATATGGAAAGTTACAAATTTATCTCTTAGAAAAAATAAATGCTTTCCAATTGGTATAAAAGTAAATATCAATGTATATGATTATATCTCATCTATAAAAAAACTTAAACAAATGCTTGAAGATAATGAAGTTCCCTTTAATAACGTGTTTAATACGAAAATGTTGTCAATTAATTTATTGGAATCTAACATGAATAAATATAAGGAACATAATGAATATAATACTATAATTGGTTATGATAATAATGGTAAATCAAATTTAAAAACAATTCCTATTAGTATATCTTTGGAAATTATTCCTTTAGATAAAATAAAAGATGAAATTGAAGTTAAGAATAAATTACAATATTATTTAGCTATTTCATTAAATAGTAGCTCAATACAATTAGTGCAATTTTCGACAGAACTAAAACAAAAGTTAAATTCTAGTTTTATATCGGTTATAAATACCGATATTTTAATATATCCAGAAGAAAATAGTGCAAACAGTGTAATTTTAATATTAAATAATCTTTATACTAATATTATTAATGGTAAAAATTCAGCTTTTTCCAATCATTTCAAATGTATAGGTTACAAAATAAAAAATATACCACATACAGAAAATAGTGCAATTTACCCATTAGATAGATCAACATTAGATACATCATTGGGAAATTTAATGCAAGTAAATCAATTAGATTTACTCGAAGATATATTTCAAAGTGAAAATACTTACATTTCTCAAAATCAAGATAATAATCCAGATAATCAACAAAATATTAGTACAGTCAATAATATTAATTCAAATCCCAACAAATATCAAAATAATACTAATAATTCGCAGTATTTATATTCAAATAATAATCAAAATGAATTTTATGTTGACTATACTAATGATTATCTAAATCAATATACTAATCAATATCCAGCTTTTCCAAATCCACCCTTAGCATCTACATTTCAACCATATGAATACTTAAACTCTCCTCCAAATGATTTCTTTAGTGGAAATTATTTAGGCATAAATGGTCAATATACCCATATGGAAGAATATCCAATCAATAATATTTATGACTATTCAGGTAATATACCATTTAATCCATTAAATAATCAACAATGGGACCCTGAAAATAATAACCAATTATTTTATACCTAACTTACAGTACAAAATATAATTAGTAAGAAAAATTCATATTTTATAAAGTAACCAAATTATTATGTAGCTGGTATTGCGCGTTAATTTCTTTTGATTTTTGTTTTTTTTAATAGATCTATATTAAAAGAAATGAAAAATCCGATATTACACTCATCATAATGGTATTCTTATATTCAAAAAGTAATTGTAGTTTTATTTTGATATTATTACTTATATGGTTGTACACTAACAAAGTGTGTCACGGAAATAATTCGGTTGAAACAACAGAAACAAGTCAAAGTGAAGAGAGTGATAGATCAAATAATAAATATAGTGATAATATTTACTTTCCAAATTTGAATTCATTATTTTTATGGCTTGGAGAATTTGGGGAATCAGCAAAGGGAATTACATCTGATATTGAAAATAAAGAGTATGGACCTGAGGAAGAATTTCAAGCTACTCAGCTTGATATAGTTGAGTCATTAGTAGATTCTCTTGAATATGCTTCTAATTCTAATATTGTATTTCAAAAAATATATGAAGATAATATTATGCTTAATATTGAAGGAGAATTTAGTCTAAGTCAATTAATTGAAAACTTAGAAGAAAATCGTAAATCGATGTTAGTACTTTATATAAAAATATTTAATAAAATACAAACATGCGAATCTGAATATAAGGATTTATGGATCGATCTATGCGAACTTTCAAAATCATGTTATTATATATTATGGGATATATATAAAACTATATATGCATATTATAAGATGGTACAAAATCAACTAGAAGATGTAAAGGCTATGAAGAAGTTACTTAAAGGATTACTCGAAGATCACAGATCCAGAAATGTCAAAGTTAAGTGTAGAAAAGACTTAATTGAAGAAAAAATACTAAGCACAAGATTGAGAGAAAGTGTGTTGGAAGAAAAATTATTCAAATTGACTCTTTCTTCATTTGAAGGATCAGCAGAATCGATTAGACAGCTTAAGAAGGTAGAAGAAGAAATTAAAGTGCATTCAAATAATACTCTTGTTGAATTAAGGTCACTTTTAGATGAAATAAAAAAATTAATGGAAAAAAGGGACAAAAATTCTGAAAAATATGAGGATCTGGAAATTTTACTTTCTATTTCACAAAGTGAATATGATAGAAAATGCGAGCGCCAAAAGTTATATTATGAGGGTGGTACTTTACAGATTATTGAAGTAGACCCTTTAGTGAAGAGTATTGAGAGATCTCAAAAATTATTTGGTGACAATGAAGATAGTGAGAATAAGTTAGAAAATATTGAAGATAAAATAATAGTGAGTGAAAATAAATCACAAGATAGTGAAGATAATAAATCCAAAGAAGCAGAGACTGCAAATTCTTCAAAATATAAAGGAATAATAGATAAGATAATACCATTATTAAAAAGAAAAAAAGTAACTTGAAATAAGAAGGGAGAAATACAAATCGTTTTTTTAAATAGTTACTTTAAATTTATGAAATAATTAAATAGCAAATATTTTATAAGAATAAAAAAGGAGATATTGGAACTTTATATTTTTGACATAATCTGAAATGTTTGAACTTGAATTCAAAGCAAAATATCAAGTTAATTTTAACATTATTGATGTCTGTGAGCTAATACAAGACTTTGAATATATCCCCAATGTATCGAAAGATATATGTATATTAAATAAAAGTACTTCTAATACATTGGAATTTGAAAAGACTGAGAATGGTGATATTTTATACAATATTAGGAATAATGATACATCTGATTTATTTTTAGTATATTCAGAAGCAAATTATTGCTATTTTAAATACCTAATGACTGGTTTTTGTAAAATTGAAAAGTATAGAATAATACTAGAAAATATAAACCTTAATAGTCAGGAATCACTATATAATACAGTAAGTAATATAATGAATATATTCTGTGAGATTGAAAAGAATTCAGGAATAGGTTTCAGTTTTGCAGGATATTATAAAAAGAATGAAATGGATGAGTATTTAATATTTGGACGTGATAGAATTGGTACATCAAGTTTACTTATTACACGGATGTGTAAAGGTGGTCTAATATTATCAACAGCTATTAATGAAAATATATTTTTAAGTAAAGAGTATAAGCCAATTGAATTGCCACCTATGGGATTCTATATATTAAATCTGAAGAACTTAGAATTTGAAATAATAGGATGGAAAGAAGTATTACCATATTATACTAATTCATATTGGAATATTAATTTAAATAATATGAAAGATTCTACTAGAGAAGATTTTGGTATATGTAAAGATGCAAATCTTTTATTAAATGAGTTAAGGAAGAATATGATATTGAAGTTGGGAGATCTGATAAGTTATTCCTTTAATAAAGAAGGAATTTATGGATATATAGGAATAATGTTTTCTGGTGGTTTAGATAGTACTTTAATTACTTACTTAGTATTAGAGACATTATTTTATGAAATTAATAATTATGAGAAATTATGTAAAGATAAACTATTGAATATGAATAAAGGAATTAATTTAGATGAATTCAAAATATACTTTATAATTGAATTATTAAACTCAACATTTTCTCCAGAGGAAGCTCCAGATCGTTTAACCGGTCTATGTAGTTATTATGAATTGAAATCAATTTTTCAGGAATCTTTTTTAAAACATAATAATGTTGAATTGAGATTTATTTGTATAGATACAAATAAAGATACTTTATTTCAGGAAGAAAATATAATATTAGGACAAATATATCCATCTAATACTCATATGGATTTTAATATTGGCTCGGTTGAATATTTTACTACAAAAGGTATTGGTAGATTAATCAAACCAATATTTTATATGGAAGAGTGGTGGAATGAAATTATTAATAATCAAAATGATCAAACACTTTGGTGTAACATATATGATATCAATTTATTGAAAGATAATTCTTATGAAAATACTGAGAAAGATTATAATATAGATAATAAAAGTCATAAAATAAAGTGTCCTTATTGTTATTTTAGACAACATCCAAAGTGTTTTAATAAATGTTGTAAATCATGTTGTAGAAAGATACAACAAGGTTTATTAATTGTAGATAATTGTTCAAGTTCATGCAGAGTTCATAAAATGAAAACAACTAATTTCAAGGGAATTCCTGCTACTTCAAGAAATATTAATACTAAGAATTATTATTTAGAATCAAATTTATATCATTTATCAATTTTACCTGGAGAATCTATTAATTGTATTTATAAAAGTGGAGATTCATCTTTATATAAATCTCAAAGTAAATGGATATTAATTGGTAGTGGTGCAGATGAATTTTTAGGTGGATATGGTAGACATATAACTGCAAAAAAACACTGTGGAATTCAAGGTATTAGAGATGAGATGATAATGGATATTAGGCGTCTTTGGATAAGAAATCTAGGACGAGATGATAGAATATGTAAATATCAAAGTAAAGGAGCATTTTATCCATTTTTACAGATTAATGTAATTGAGGTCATTGGGAAGCTTAATTTTTGTAATATTAGTGGATTGAAAAATGGACCTACAAAACCAATATTACGTTATATTTCTAATTTATTGGGATTGAGATTTGCCACGAAATTTAAAAAGAGAGCTATTCAATTTGGAACTAGAAGTACAAGACAAACTAATTTGGAACATTTTGATAGTAATAGAAAAGCTACTGCAACTGCAATATACTGTAAATCTAGGGTTAAAGATCTAGAAATATAGATGTTGGTGTATTGGCGGTTATATAAATATAAATATACCCCACTATATTGCATTATTTTTAATTATGGACTTTTTTTCTTTTAAAGAAAAGGAGATATTTCGGATTTCTATTAATAAACTTAATATAACTCTAGGATATTATACTTGATATTTATTATTATGGATAGCCATGTTTTAAAGTCCAATATATTAAATGAAGAAGTTACAAATTTAGAGAATAAAGTTCAGGAGTGGTGCAACAATATTAATAACTCAATTGCTAATAATATGGGAGATTTTGAGAATAATGTGAATATAAATTTGAATTTTATACGGGAAGCTAAGGTTAGGATTGATGGGTTACAAAAGAGAATTGGAGATTCAAAGGAATTATTTGAGATTAGAAGAGTTATGGAAAGTGAACAAGAGCAATATCAAAAACATCTTAATACAAATTTGCAGAATATGTTGGAAAAAGTCCAAAAACTTGAAATGCGTATTGCTGAAGATAGAAATAGATTAGAAGGTGAAAAAACAGCATATGAAAATGACTTACACATAGCAAAAATGCAATCTTCTGAAAGAGAGAAGAGTTGTAGAATATATAGTGATAATTTAGGATTATATATTAATAAAGTCAATGGTAATAATAGATTTACATTTATCTATATAGATGCTAATAATCCACTCAGAGAATTTTATTTTGATTTATATTATAATGAGAAAACATCAAGCTATAATGGTGTACATTGTGAACCTTATATTCATGAATTTCAAGATTTAACTAATAAGTTAAATAATAGATCAATTTGTCTAAGAAAATTTATTTCTAATATGAGGCAAGCATTCAAAGATTCATTATAATATAAGAAAACTTATTTTAAAACTTATTAAATTTGACATTTATTACTAATTCTCTTAATTATATAGATATATATAATAAACTACCTAGATTTCACAAGCTGTATAACATCTTCATCATTTAATTTATGAGTAAGCCCAACACATTGAGGATTATGTTTAACACTTGTGCCCCAAACAAGAGCATGTTTAAATTCACTTATTAGATCCTTATGAATAAGTCTAACTACTGTCTCAACATCAATATTTCCTCTTTGAGGAGTTAGGATAAGAGGATCTGAAAAATCAGGTAATTCACCTTTCTTCTTTGTATATAATCTAACAAGTCCCAATTTATCCCATATTAATTCTATCATTGTATCTAGATTCCAACGTTTCTGTGATGATATAACTACACTGTTTGACCTTCTTGCAAGTTCATCTATTTCCTGAATATTTAAATTATCTATTTTATTGTATACATATAAACATGGTATATATTTTCTATTACCTTCAATACAATCAATAAAATCATCAATAGTACAATCCTCTTTAATTAGAATATCTGCATTGTAAATTTTATATTCATTTAATATATTTATGATCATCTTATTATTAAGGTGAGTCAAAGGTACAGTTGAATTAAAGGTTATTCCACCTATTTTCTTAGGTCTAATACTTATCATTGGAGGTCTCTTATTTAATCTTATTCCTATAGATTCCAATTCTATTTCTAACTTTCTTTTTTGGCTCTCATCTTTAGTACAATCTAGAACCATTAGAATTAGGTCAGCTGACTGAGCTACTGCTATAACCTGTCTTCCTCTTCCTCTACCACTTGCTGCACCCTCTATTATTCCCGGTAGATCTAAAAGTTGAATCTTAGCATTGTTGTACTTCATTACTCCTGGCACACATGTAAGAGTTGTAAATTCATAAGCTGCTATTGCACTTTCCGCACCTGTTGTTTCACATAGTAGCGTAGATTTACCAACAGAAGGAAATCCAATCAATACAACACGTGCATCACCTTGTTTTATAACATCAAACCCTTCTCCTTTATGGCTACTGCTATTCCCAGCTTCAATTAGTTCAGTTCTCAATTTAGCCAATTGAGCCTTTAATCTACCTAAATGATATTCAGTTTTTTTATTTTTCTGGGTTCTAGCCATTTCGGCCTCTATATCAGCTATCCTTTCTAAAATCCCCATTATGTAGATTCAGAGATCTAAAGAAAATCGTCTAAATAAGTATAAAGGAATTTTCTCAATTCCATTAATTTCTAAGGTACAATATTATTTAATAGTACATGGCGCCTAGTGAAAATATTGCGCCAATTTTTTTTTTATTTTTATATCAAGTAGCTTAATTTTACCTTAAGTAATACTTTAAATAACCAGAATTACCAAAATTTTAAAAGTTAAACTAACAAATAATAGGAGATTATAATACTATCTGCTAAATATCTGGTTTATATATTATATACGACTACTTTAATGATCTAAGGGTTAGGCTTCATTGTATTAGTAACTATCACTTTATATACTATGGAAAATCTAAATACTGAGGAAATAAACCATGATTCTTTATCTGACACATATACTTTAACTAATGAAAGTGTCCAATTACCAGAAATTGATTTTTTACTATATAAGATAAGGAATAAGTTATCTGAATCTTTCTCAGATATGAGTTCTCAATTATATAAACAGGAAGTTATGGATGTTACATCTAATTTAGAAAAATATCAAGAACAACCATATTTATTAGATAAGTATTTGGAAAATACATGTTTACCTTTAACTAATCGGTTATATTTGGAATTAATCAGTTTAGCACAAGTTCTTCACAAACAAGTACTAGAATCCTGTAGATTAACTGAAGTAAATTTTAAGAATCCTAATATTGATGAATTAATAAATTATAATTTATATCATCTTTCATATTGTATATATATATTGTGTAAAATACGTGGTTTAAAGATTATTTCATTATATTTTCCACAAGATGTTAAGTGTCTTGAAATAGTTATAGATTTTTTAACAATTATAAACCAAGCAGACAATGACACGATTTATAAGGAAGATTATGAATATAATATAAAGTGGTATTTAATATATGTACTATATATATGGCTAACAGTATTAGTTCTTACTCCTTTTCCTCTTAATATCCTTGATTCAAAGTATACAATAAATTCAAAGTTAGAATTATTTAATAGATTACTTAGTATAATAATTCCAAAAATAGTAAGTTGTAATGCTTGTATTACAAAAGAAGTTGCAGCTCTTGTATTTGCAAAGATTGTTTGTAGAAATGATTTTATTAATTTATGGGATGAAAATAACAAACAATATTGCAATTACTATCATAATATTATTAGTAATGCAATACTCAAGGATTCAAATACTAATGTGCTTTTAACATTTAAATATATGTTGAAGATTGCTCCATTCGAAAATATAGAAATATTTATTCCTTATATTAAGAATTTTTTAGAATGGGATAAAGAAAATTTACAAACATCAATTTCATCAACTTGTTCTACAAAATATACAAAATATAGATTAACTTGTACTTCTAGATTAATAATAAGGCTATATCAAAATATGCAAGATATAAATCAACGCAAATATTTATTTGATGTAATACCACGTACAATTAAAAATATATTAAGTGATTGTTATAATAGTTCGAATACAATTAGATTCATAGCTGCAAAGAATTTGGCTAAAATTCTTAAATGTATATCCAATGAAGATGAATTCAATAATATTATTAATAATATCCTATCAATGTTAGTTAACTATAATGATGATATAGAGAATATATTTAGCCATAATTCAGGTGATCTGACTGTAGACGATCCTAGAATAAACTTATGTACTATACAGTCATCAGAAAAAGATACAATTAGCACAGGGAATTTTAAAGAAGTTGGAAATTTAGAAACTGCAACTTCTAATATTAATGATTCAAATAATTATAAAAGAAAATTAGCAATATATTCGTCAAAATCTGCCTATATATTACATGGGAAGTGCTTAGCACTAGCTGAGATCATTAGAAATAATGTACTACAACTTAATTTACAATATATGAAAGATATTATTGAAATACTAAGACAATGCTTAGAGTATGAGTTTTGGTTATCTAATAGGTCAATTAGTAGTCAAATAAGAGATTCAGCTTGTTATATAGTATGGAATATTGCTAGATATTATAATCCAGATATAGTTAAACCATATATTCAAGATTTAATCAATTGCTTAATACCATTAACTGTCTATGATACTAATATTAATGTTAGAAGAGCTTCTTGTGCAGCTTTACAAGAACTTATTGGACGTCAAGGTGCAAACTATATATTATTTGGAATATCTATTGTAACTATTGCAGATTTTTTCAGTATATCATCAATTAAATCTTCATTTTTGATTGTTTCTAAGAAGCTAGCTGAACTTTCACCAAATCCAAGAACTAATATTACATTATATGATCAAAATTCCAATATAATTAATGATAATAATACTTATACATTTTCTGTTATATTGATTAAATATTTACTTAAAAATGTATTTGTGAATCCAAATCCTAAATATCGATTACTAGGACTTTATTCATTTGTTGAACTAGTTCCATACGCAAGATATTACTGTTATAAAATTATTTTACCACATATTCTTAATATTTCCAAAAAAGATTTTGAAGTTGAGGCATCATATGATGATAACAATCCAATAAATAGACAATGGACTATAATTGTTATTGCAATACTTATTAAACTTACTAGAAATTTAACAAAAAACTTTTTTAATGAAATAATTGATAAAGATATAGCATTAAAGTATAATGTAAATAATTGGAGTGATGTTGTTAGAAATATTGTGGTACAAATTGAAAAGAAACATTTATATAGAGGAAAAGGTGGTGAATTAACTAGGAAGGCAAATTTGTATTTGATTGTTTCTTTAGCTGAATCATTTGAAACAATTCCATTTAAAAAGGCTACATTTACAAGATATATTAAAATTGTTTCAGATGGTCTCAAACATCTAACTTTATCTGTTCAGATGTCTGCATTATCAGCACTAGAAGCCCTAATTAGATGGAGAATAAATTTTAATGATTTAAATGAACAAATAAGCTATCTTCCTAATATTGAATGTTTACTAGATGAAATAATAGAATATATTAATAAAAAATCTACTCATATTGTTGCTATTAGAGGCTATATTTTAGCAATTGGTATTATAGTTTCACAACTTTTCAATCAAATAAATATTGAACTACTTAAGAGATCAATCAATTGTTTGATTAATATATTTTCTTTTCAACTAAAAAATAGAATTCTTTGCGACAATTCAAGAATATTTATAAATTCTAGTAGTTTTGATGCTGAATGTAGAAGGAATTCTATACTTTCTATTGGTATTATATTTTCGAATATAAGTGAATCCATTTTAAATCACCTTAATGATATACTTGGAATTATTTCATCTATATTGTTAAATGGGTGTCTAGATTATTCTATCGATAAAAGAGGTGATATTGGATCTTGGATTAGAGAAATTTCCTTAGAAGTTTTCACCTTATTATATAAAAATCCAATTATGAATAAATTTATTAAAAAAAATCATGTATTATATTCTTTCCTGTTTAATATTTTTAATCATTCAGATAAAATTAGAGTTAAAGCTTTACTACTTTTTTGGAGAATCCTTTCAAGAGATGAATACAATCAACCTTTTACCTACTTGAATCCATACTGGTTTTATTATCGTATATTTTATGGAATTCCATATGAGTTATTTGAAGTGCAACTCATAAAAAAATATAATTTAGTGATAAGTAATAGTAATAATTCTCATTTTAAGGAAAGCTTAAAATTTATAGATTTAAAAGAAGCTTATACCAAAATTATATCAAATGAAAGAATAAATCAAGCTTGTGAATATAACTCTTTGGAATCTTTTTTTACAGATAAAGAAAATACTTTTAATTGCTCATGTATTTATTTTGATCAAATAGATTGTATAAAAAAATTACCTGAACTCCTTCTTCCATACATAAATTTTGATAAGCACTTTATAATAGATCATATGAGCAGAAATATTCAGATATCAAACTTTTCCAATATTTCTCTCGTTTGCAAAGAGTTTCTTCCTATTTTGAATCATAATTTGTTTAGATACCCTATTTTAATAGGTCTGCTTAATTGGATTAATCATTCATCTACTACTCTACCCTCATCAAATATTGCAAAAAATGAATTTTTATATTATATGATGCATTCAAATAATTCAGATGAAATAGTACAGAATATTTTTATTGATTTAAAGTTAATTTTGACATATTTTTTAGAGATTGAGTCTTTAAATAAATTGGATTTTATTTATATATCTTCAATATCTAAACTTGTTCAATTTTTCCTTGAATGGGAATTTGTAAAAATAAATCACTCTAACATTCTTTTAGAAATTATAAATATTCTTAAACAAAATCTGGAAAATACCAGTGATATTTTATTGCTAAAATCTTTATCTTCAACTTTTATTTCAATATTGTTTTATCCAGAAATACTTGACAATAGTATGATTACTTGTGCTTTAAATACAACAATTAAAATTTTAACTTGTGAGTATCCCTGTCTTCGTATTTATGCTTCAGAATCTATTTATAAGGGTATATACTCAAATAATGAAAATTATAGTGAAGATTTATCTATACTAATTACTAACACATCTTGGAATCGAACTTTTTTAAAAGATGAACTCATTCAGATAGGTAAAGAATTTGAAAGACATTATTATAAGTGGAGAAATATATAAATGATAATTACCTCTATATTTGATTAAAATATAAGCAATATTAAAACTTTATTTGTTGTACTGAATATATTTTAGCTTACTATTAGATATCATTGGCATTGAGTTATTAAACATAAGTAAATTAGATTTATTTTAAATCTAAGGCATTAGTTTTCACTTTTCTATACCTCTTTTTTAAAAGAATAAGATATATGAGTCTCTGTAATATTATAGAAGTGTTATGAATAAATTCCTAATTTATGAAAAAAGAAAAAAGAAAGTGCACCATACTGTCATGGAGCTTGTGTATGCACACCCTCTACACACAATTGACATATTTTTGGAATATTCTTATTAAATAATAGAATTGAAGGTTAAATGGTGTTATTTCAATGGCAAAGCGAGTATGAATACTTATTGCATAAGATATGTGATATGCTAGATGAGTGTAAACAGCTAGGTTTTTTAATAGTAAGCACGGACTATTCTAATGCATATTTAAATACCTCGGTATTTCAAAATTATGTTTCTATTGGATCAAGTGCACTACGTGAGGATATAAGAAAAATTGTAGAATTAATAAGCTCTTTTTCTACTCCTGGAATATTAAGTTACATGTCAGCATGTTGTGTTGATGATATAAATCTATCTCATATTTTTTCTCTGTTACGCCTTCACACATTATTAGAGCATTATCCTAAACCTTTAATACTACATACACAAAGAGCACAAATAGTCATTGCAATGTATGGAGAATTATCAGCAGTAAGAAGGGATTTAGAAACAGGAATATTAAAGCAACAAAATGATAATAACTTGTTGTTAACAAGAAAGTATAATAATGAACAGTGTATTGAATTACTTAAAAAAACTATCAATCAATTTACAGGTATTATTGTAGATTCTGGTAGAGATCGTTCTACATATATTAAAGAAGCTTTTTGTGCACCAGCATTTACTCCACCTAGAACAAATATTGCCATACCTGTTGACAATGACCTACAATTATCAGATAATCTAAATAACCGAATAAATCATAGTATTTCTCTTATTCCATGTTCTAATAAGGGAGACCCTTTATTAGTAACAGCATTATTATGTGGCTCAACGTTATCAATATGGCAAAGACTTTATTTATTATATGATCCTGATAGAGAAACATCTAAAGAATCTATTGTTCATGCTGTAGCTTATGCAGTTCCTAAGATGGACAGAATGCGTCAATTAGTATTTACAAGTTTTTTACAGGCTTTATGTAGACCTAAATGGAATGAAGATAATACTCACAAATTATCTAATAAAATGAAGAGAAATCAAAATCAAAATACTGAAATAATTCAGTTAGTTATACGTGGTTTCTTATCTTCTGGAATTTCAGTCTGGTCATATGAATATCCACAACAAGTATATGATATAACTTCAAGCCATGCATTATCTATTAGAGAGAAAAATAAGTTATTAAGTATATTAAAATTATTAGATGAAAAACCTTTGATAGATGATGAGATAGATGAAAGTAATATTATTCCTTCTTTTGAATCTGTTATACGAGAACTAGCTAGGGAATTCTATCATAATTCAAACTGGGAAATAGAAGATACTGGGTTTTTATCGGCATTAGGAGAACGTAAATCATTTAACGATAAAGGAAATGTTTTAAATGGAGCCTTAAAAATTAGTTATTACCAAGAAAATATTCATGGGAAACCTTTGGATTCTATAGTATCTGATAGATCTAAGTTCTATCATGCTATGGGGTACTTTAAAAGCACATTGACAGATTCATTAGAAGGAGTATATACAAAATCTGATTACATAGTTAGTGCAGATCCAACATTTTTTGAGTTTGAATCAAGTCAAGTATAATTAATAAATAGATTCTTATTATAAACTTAAACAATCACTTAGTAATTATAATTTATTGTCATTGATCTTAATATTATCAATATAAGTTCATTATCTCAGTAATTTGTTTAACTTTCAAAAAATAAAACATATTAAGGCGTGAACTAACAACTTATTTGTATTGTATAGGCTAACATTTTCAATATTGCAATTTATCCTATATAATTATAATTCTATGCTTACTTGTTTTTTGTTTAGTAAAAATAGCAAATAGGTATTTATAGTTTATTTTATTAAACTAAGTGGATCTAATTATTGTTTGTAATTTTGTCAATATTATCTACTATAGATTGCTATAATATACTTTGAGATACTTAGCTGTATTCTTAAGAGTAATACTGAATTTTTTGAGTAACAATATTTGTCATTTACCCTAGAATTATCTATTTACAATCCCTCAGTATGTACAAGTAACACTACTACTAAATACTATACTTATAAATTAAATAATTCCACTATAATTCATGTATAATACTAATGTATATGTATAATGTAAATCCTAAATACTTTTTTAATATGTCTTATTAGGAGTATTGAGAAGTTTTAGATCCTTCTAAAAGTTTTATGAGTGAATTGTATATATACCACAAAATTGCCAATGTTAAAAAATAAATAAATTTCTAATAATTCTATACTATTTATTACTAATAATTACTTATATGCCATTAGATATTACTGGAATTTACAGTGTATAAATGTATTATATTTTCATTATATCTTTAAAAAAAAATCTTGCTGTTTTAAATAAGCGGTTAATTTATACCGCTTAAATTCAGTAATTATTAAAGCTTACTTTTACTCTTTCTTTTACGGGGAAGATTATCTTTATGTTTCATAAAAATCCAAATACCTTTGGAACTACTGTGGGGATATCTGATTCTATCACAGCTGGGAATTCTTACATTAGTGAGTTTGCAAGGCTTAACAATAGGCTTAAAACAAATGGCTTCTCTACAATTCCATTTATACCAGACTTAGTATCCCCCTCAAGATCTTTTGTTCCATTTGGTAAAATAAATGAGACAGATGTAAGATCTACTGTTATGAATGAGGACAAAAAATTTATAGATAAACAGGTAAATGCTTCGACTTCTATAGGGATGCTAGCTAGCAGTAGTGTTTCACCAGATAAGGATACTGAAGATCATGATAGGATTGATGAGACTCCAGATATGAAGAAAGGAAGATTATTATCTGATTTATCTCTACTACACTCAGATGAATATCATACTGTTGGTTCTATATTACATGATTTACGAGTATCTAAGATGCAGGAAGGTGAAAGAGATATTGAATCAATTGCAACAATTCCTGACCTAAATAAAACTGCTAACAATGATTTGTATAGTGACAAGTATCAATTACCTTCTAGTAATCCTATTTTTATGTCTTCAAATACTTTATATGAAAAAAATAATGTAGAATTGACATTTACATCTGGTATGGGTGTAACATTACCTCCTCAAGCTATAGCAGAACCACAAAGACTCTTAGTAGATGGTAATAAACTCATTGAAACTATACATAATATTTTATATGAATTAGAGTCTCGTACGCAATATACAGCTGAGGAATTGAATATTGAAAGGTCTCAAAAGCATGGGATGTATGAAAAATTGCAAAGTATGCGAAAACGCTGTGAGATTTTAGAAAGAGAAAATTCAAATCTGAGATTATTAAATAAACAAAAGAGTGAAGATGAAATTTCTAGAACAAAAAAACAAAATAATAATGCAGATATTTTATTGGCAATAAATAAAGTTGAGAGAGAAAAACAACATCTCTTAGTTGAGAATAATAGACTGAAACAAGAGATAGAAAAATTACATGAAGCTGATGATAAGGCTCGAGATAAAGCTGATCACTTTTTGAGATTATTAAGAAGCAGTTTAATTAATGAAACTTCAAAAGATATCCTTTCGAATATAAATAATTTTACACTTCCGAATGGAACCTTAACAAAATCTGAAAAGAAGAAATTACTTCAATCACACTACTTATATTCTATTTTAGTTGGGATGGAGAAATCTATACAATACTGGAAATTGAAATCAAAAAATCAATCTAATAATGATAATATAAATCAAGAAATTGATTTTAGCAACTACAATAATATAAACGAAGAAGATAATGGTGAAAGTTTTATGAAATCATGGGAATTACCACCAAGTGATTTAATGAAGAGGGATAAGTTTTTATGGTCCAATGGTCTATATATATTACAACATGTTGATAGAGAAGAGTTAGAAAGTACGATTAGATGGTGTTGTCGTTTATTGAATACTTCTGACTTCCGGAATATACCAATATATATAGGAAAAGTTATATCTCAAGCTAATAAACAAAACAAAGATAAGGATAAAACATTGAATGAAAGTACTCCTAACGTAATTAATTCAGAAATAAACAACTTAGATATTTTTAATAATTCAGAAGAAATATATAATAGATTTTATACCCACTTTAAAACTTTATTTGATGTTGAAGATGAACAAGATATTATACAAGTGTCAAACTCTATTTATATACAATTAAGGGACTTAAAATACTTATTCAAATTAATTTGTTCCTTTTTTAACTTGGATTATAACTCAACATCTATTACTAATTGCCAAAAACATCTTAGTGAATTCATTTCATCATATAATACTAGAACCACTGGATATATTGGAAATATACAACCTCAGATTAGGAATTCTCCTAATATTCCCTCTAATGTTATGCATGTTATAGAATCTCTTAAAATAGTTCTGGGAGTTAATTCAATTGATGATATATTACCTTCACTCAAAAAACACCTAGATACTCAATCTGCTGTGCTTTTAGCTCTATCAAATAAATAATAGGGGACTATGTAGTCCTTAATATATTCCATTAGTACACTATTAACTATAAGTACTTATATTATTAATGTATTCATTAATATAATGGTTGGGATTATTTTTAAGATATTATTGTAAATGTTAACTAGCCTAATAACTACATGCATCTTTAGGTTTGGCGTCTCGTCCCGAAGATCGATACCTAGTATTTTGGCGGTTTAGATGACTAAGTCAGTTTATTTATTAATAAAGTACTTAATTAAAAAGCATGAACCAGGATATTGATGAGTTATCTTTGGAAGAGATATTACGTAGTGATAGAAAATCTATAATCTCTCAGAATAAAAGCAAATTTAATAGTAAATTTGAAGATATTCAAAAAAGACTTTGACGAAATTAGCTCCTAGAACAAAAATAGCCCATTAGAAGTATCATCCCGTAGAGAAAGTCTACCAGAAAAAACTTTAAATGAAATCAACTATATAAAAAATAAACATATAAGAGATAATAAAGGTACAGATCCTAGATTTAAGGATGTATCTGGTAATTTGAATATTCACTTATTCCAAAGATCATATGAATTTCTAGATAATATGCGTGAAAAGGAAATTGAGCAGATTAAAGAGAACTTAAAGCTATATAGACTTATGGAGAGATCAAAGAAAGCAGGTACATGGTATAAGATTAAAAAGAGGAGCGAATTTAGAAATTCCAATATAGTTCATATGACTAATGAAGATTATGAGAATTTAAATAAACAACTACAAAGATATGTTGGCGAAATTGATCGTAGAAATACAATTAGACTCAAACAAGAAGTTATATCTCAATATAGAAAGGAAGAAAATAAGAGGATCCAAAAAGGTAAGAAACCATACTTTTTGAAAAAGAAAGACATTAATATATTAGCATATAAATGCAAATATAATAACCTTGATAAAAAAAGGAAAAGGAATTTAGAAGAAAAACGAGGGCTTAAACAAAAGATAAAATTCAAACCCCCAGTTAGAAGATAATTAGTTATTAAAAATAATTATAAAATTAGATTTGTAACTTATATAGTAATATTAATCCAAATATTATCTAAAGTGAATATAAACAAGCTCTAATTATATATATATATATATATAATAAATATATTATTTTGTCTGATAAAAGGGCCATGAAATATGTACTACTGTATTATCAATATTTTAAAAGTTTTTTTTTTCGAAATAACTAATACCTAAACTTAGAAAATTCTCTTAATAAGTACATATAAATTTGCAACTAATAATATAATAATAATGATATATAATATAAGTCTCTCTATTAGCTTTTGACGATATAAATTGTTTGTTAGCTTGCGACTTTCCATCATATTGAAGTCTGTATAATTTAATCCATATTTAGTTCTTGTTAAGGTATCTCTTTGAATAATAAGTGTACTTAATGAATCTTCTCCAACTTTATGTGTTTCTTGAGCTAGTTTTGTCGTTATATTTAGATTATCATTATTCCTACTTATTAATTGATTTGTTATTGTAGCTGTTGGTGATGAACTATTATATTTATTTAGATTATAAGTTATAGAATAGTTTGATATATCAGAATCTCCATTTGTTAATTGATAATTAGCCTTTTTTTTTGAGTTTGTTTCTATTTTTCTTTTTAGAATATTACATTGTTTATTAATATCAGTAAATGCCTTTACATATCTTTGATATGATTGATATTGTGGAGCCTTATTTGATAATATCTCAGTCTAAAATAGGTCAATTAAAAAATTTTATCCTATTGAACTATTTATAAAGGTTTACAGTATAAATATAAATTCACTTACTTCTCTTTTTAAATTATTCAAGCTTTCTTGTGCTTGTTCTAATAATCTATCCAACTTTTTAATATTTTCAAAATTCAATTCAGTATTTGAATCTTCTATAGTAATACTATAGCTATCTATATTATAATTACTTGATATTATTTCTTCAATCTCACGTATATATCTTGCAAAATCCTCCTCATACATATCAAAATATTCTGAAGCAATTAACATCTGTATATCTTACAAAATAAACTAATTACTTTAAATATTATATTTGAAATATTTTCTGTTAAAATGAAAGTTATAATTTTGAAATAAAATTACTTATAGCCACTATTAGAGTATCTCAACAACTTAAAAATCCAATTTCAATATATTTGAAGAATATTTCGTTTAATAATAGAATATATTTCAAAATATATTTCGTTACAATATTGTTACAAATCTAGTTATATCGTACAATCAAAATTTATACGTCATAAACAAAAAAAAAAAAAAAAGAAAAATTAGCTTCAAGTTTATCAAATATATCAAAGGACCATTAGAAAGTATATATAACTACTTATTTAATAATTAATAAGCTCAGAACTATTCTTTATATTATCCTACCGGGTTTATCCAATATTTTAGAACCACTTTGGAATACCTGCCTCCAGTTTTTTGTATTATAATTGTTATTGAAGTATTTATATAAAATATATTATTCAACCGATTGATTTGTTCCCTAAATAAACACAAATTTTTTATATTTTTATCTCTTCTAAGCTATGTTTACTGCATTCTTAAATTATCTGAAAATATTAAGTATATAACATATATCCACCTACATATTAAATCACTAATTCTATAGGAATATACTGAACATATAATTAAATGTATAAGTTAATGAGACATTAACTTAAATAATTAAAGAAGACGTGTTAAAATTTTAATTATATGTAATACACTAGATTAGTTGAAGTTTAATTTTACATAAATTACATACATATTGTATATTTTGATCATAAAGTTTATTTAATACCCAATAATTTAAATTCACACTTTAATTTATCTAGAATTTCATAGAGATTAACTAATTATACTTTTTTTTTCTTTTATTGTATACAAGAGTATTATTATACAATTTTCTATTGTAGTATTCCTTCTAATCTTGATTTCTTAATTAAATGTACAAAAAGTGTTAAATTTAGGATATTTACAATTTATTATTTTATATGCTATTTTTTTATTGAGTAAAATTTTGTATCTAATTCTAGGATTGTTAATGTAGTTGGTAATTTTTTACATCTAGATAATACAAAAATAAAATAAAAAAAAAAAAGTAGAAAATAAAATAAAACAAAACTCTCCTTATTTTACTATTTTTTAATAGTTGAACCATTTTTTTTTGAAGTGAATTAATCATTTCTATTTATATTATTGCAAAACTTGAAATTGTATTTTACTGTAAAAAAGTATACAATTATGTACTATATATTTAACCTTTTTTAAAATTTAAAATTGATCAAAATTTATATAACATATCATAAGAACCTCATAGGTTATTAAATAGACTTAAAAAGACCTCTTAGATTATAATTCTCGATCATTTCACTTACTACACTATTGTAAAATATTCAATAAATTTTTTTATTTTTATTTTAAGAGAAATATAATTATTCTTAAAACTTACTTTAATATTTATGATTTGTCTAATTAAAAATATAATTGCATTTTGTTAGTTTTACAAAATATTAAAATAAGTATATTTTATTTTTTTGCTTAATTTATTGATTTTCCATTACAATCCTATATAAAATAAAAACTGAGCTCTTTTCTCTTTCTTTAAAAAATATATAATAAAACATTCAATTCAAACAATATGTATACTAGCACCTTTTTTCATTAAAAAGTGGATATTTTGTTTCTGATAGCTTACTTTGATTTAAAAAAAAAAAAAAAAAAAATATAAAATATAGATAAATTAAATTCCATTAAAATTTTTCAAATTCTATTAAAAGTAAACCATATTTTATTAACACAATAGTCTGAGAACATTAATATACTCATATAACATTTTAATTCCATTTACAGTTATATACACATGTATCTTCTACTTTGATACTTAGCATTTAAATAATGAGTATTTGCAGTAATATGATCCTGGAGTGTTTATACAGCATTGCATAAAGAGGCATGGGTTAGATATTTCTGTACATTCATTAATGTCATCACAATAAAAACCATCTCCATTCCATCCTGGTGAACATATACACTCATATTTACCAAGTTCATCAGTTGTATTAGTATTATGATGTTTTTTACATTCTGCATTTCTAGAACATTTCAGACATTCTTGACTATAATACTTAAAGGTCTTCTCTGGTAAAAGGTACCTTTTATCAGTAAATATGTGATCACCACTAATCCAATTGGCTACTAAGTCAGTGTTTGCTCTAAACTCATGCTGCTCCATAAGGATTGCATGTGAACTCACTGGTGATGTCACCATGTATTCCAGTTCACTGTAAATTGCTGTATTTTTTCTTAAAGCTATAGCAAAAACTTCCGTTCCTTTTTTTAGTTGAATTACACTTGGACAGCTTTTTGGAGAAGTACAACCAGTAAAGCCAGATGTTATATAAACTAATTTTTGTTTTGGATTACCATCATTCAAGTAGTAATTTAAATTTCTTTGTACAACTCTTTGTAAAAATCTCTCGAGTTTCGTACTTCCTTCGAAGCTATCAATTGATGATAACAAATTATTTCTAAAATGTGGATCTGAATTAATATTATCGGATTGTATTGAAATAATTTCTGTATGTATACCTTTATTTAATAGTTTCCTGTATAATATTTTAGCAGAATAACTAATCTCTTTAAGATCATTAATATTTGGTACTTTGGAAAGATCCATTACTAGAGATACTGCATATTTTGGTGCTTCTGTTGTAGTTGGAATAGTAGTTGTAGTTGTAGGAATAGTAGTTATAGTTGTAGAGATAGTGGTCATAGTTGTTATAGGGATAGTAGTTGTAGTTGTTGTAGGAATAGTAGTTATAGTTGTAGAGATAGTGGTCATAGTTGTAGTTGTAGGGATAGTAGTTGTTACAGGGATAGTGGTTATAGTTGTAGTTGTAGGAATAGTAGTCATAATTGTAGTTGTAGGAATAGTAGTTGTAGTTATAGTTGTAGGGATAATATTCATAGTTGTAGGGATAGTGGTTGTAGTTGTAGGGATAATAGTTGTTGTAGGGATAGTAGTTATAGTTGTGGGGATAGTGATCGTAGTTGTAGTTATAGGGATAGTGGTCGTAATTGTAGTTGTAGGAATAGTAGTTATAGTTATAGGAATAGTGGTCATGGTTGTAGTTGTAGGGATAGTAGTTATAGGAATAGTAGTCATAGCTGTAGTTGTAGGGATAGTGGTTGTAATTGTAGTTGTAGGAATAGTAGTTATAGTTGTAGGGATAGTGATCGTAGTTGTAGTTGTAGGAATAGTAGTTGTAATTGTAGTTGTAGGGACAGTGGTTGTAATTGTAGTTGTAGGAATAGTAGTTATAGTTATAGGAATAGTGGTCATGGTTGTAGTTGTAGGGATAGTGATAGTAGTTGTAGTTGTAGTTGTAGGAATAGTAGTTGTAATTGTAGTTGTAGGGATAATGGTTGTAATTGTAGTTGTAGGAATAGTAGTTATAGTTGTAGGGATAGTGATCGTAGTTGTAGTTGTAGGAATAGTAGTTGTAATTGTAGTTGTAGGGACAGTGGTTGTAATTGTAGTTGTAGGAATAGTAGTTATAGTTATAGGAATAGTGGTCATGGCTGTAGTAGTTGTAGAGATAGTAGTTGTAATTGTAGTTGTAGAGATAGTGGTTGTAATTGTAGTTGTAGGGATAGTAATCGTAGTTGTAGTTGTAGGAATAGTAGTTGTAATTGTAGTTGTAGGGATAGTGGTTGTAGTTGTTGTAATTGGTTCCTTATCTGGTATAGGATTTGTTTCAATTGTCCAGATTGTTGTAGTTGTTGTAATTGGTTCCTCATCTGGTATAGGATTTGTTTCAATTGTCCAGATTGTTGTAGTTGTTGTAATTGGTTCCTCATCTGGTATAGGATTTGTTTCAATTGTCCAGATTGTTGTAGTTGTTGTAATTGGTTCCTCATCTGGTATAGGATTTGTTTCAATTGTCCAGATTGTTGTAGTTGTTGTAATTGGTTCCTCATCTGGTATAGGATTTGTTTCAATTGTCCAGATTGTTGTAGTTGTTGTAATTGGTTCCTCATCTGGTATAGGATTTGTTTCAATTGTCCAGATTGTTGTAGTTGTTGTAATTGGTTCCTCATCTGGTATAGGATTTGTTTCAATTGTCCAGATTGTTGTAGTTGTTGTAATTGGTTCCTTATCTGGTATAGGATTTGTTTCAATTGTCCAGATTGTTGTAGTTGTTGTAATTGGTTCCTTATCTGGTATAGGATTTGTTTCAATTGTCCAGATTGTTGTAGTTGTTGTAATTGGTTCCTCATCTGGTATAGGATTTGTTTCAATTGTCCAGATTGTTGTAGTTGTGGTGGTTGGCTCTTCTATACTCGGAATAGGACCTTCTTGTTCTGTCCAAATTTCTGTTGTGGTTTGAGTAGGAGCAAAAGTGTATATGCTTGTAACAGGAAGTGTCGTAGTAGATGTACTGAAATTAAATGCAAAAAAATGTTGTGAATGATCCCAAAATGAATGATCCCAAATATGATCATTATTATGATGGTGAAAATTGCTTTCTATGAGTTCTCTTTCTTCATAATAAGGTCCTATAAAATAATTAAAGAATTCAATTAAATATTCCATCATTATAGTACATATTTTCGAACTTACGCTGATTATTATATTGATAGTATTGGTTATAGTTATTACTTCTATAGCCATTGTAATGATGATGATGATGATGATGATGGTGACCTCTGTATTCTAGTAGTTCTCTACCATAATGTTCGAATTCTGGAGGGGACCAGGATTCTTCAGAATCTTCACACCTAACCTTTTGGTATACAAAGTGTAATACAATAAACCACAGAAAAAGTAAATATGTTATTCCCTTATTTATATGCATATGATATTTTATATATCCTAATTATTCATATGACAAATACTATAATTAAAAATCAGAGATAAGAAAGATATCTTTATTGATGAAATTTAGTGACGTGGCAATATGCATGTATGACATACATGCATGCATAATTACTCGCGCAAAAAAAGACTACGTATATCTCTTGAGGACAACTTTACAAGTGCTAATCGAGTAAACATTAAGGTGTTATTAATCATAAAACTCATATAAGTTCAGTATATAATGAATAAGAATTTAAATTAAAAGCAAAATAGGCTAATTACCTACTCTATATTTATAAGAGACTTCTTTAAATTATATAGTAAAGTGTTTAGTTGCCTGAGAACCTGTTGGGGAACACCATTGGTAAAAATTGAGTGTTCCATCCCACTGGGCAGTCATAAAAATTCCTGGTGAGCCTCCAAGATTAGTAACTAAACGGATCTCAGATCTATCATCTGGAGTGTGAAACTCCAAAATATTATCAAACAATGGGAGTGTAATACATCTTAAATGACCACTTTGTTGTCCCATCATTAGTAAATGTCTACCAGCAGCTATATTAGAACCATCCATACATAATATAGGACTGCCAAGTGACTTTCTAAATGTCTCATCTCCTTTTGAAGATAATACTCTAATTATTCCTTGTAAACTACACAAAACAAGATGATTTTCATACTCTAATACCGACATTACTGGTCCTCCATCTAGTGATATTTCACGTATTACCTGGAAACTGAGTAAATCAACGATTTGTATAAAGCCACCTCCACAAATCCACAAACAATGTGAGCAGTTTTCTTGTCCAATACTTTGTCCTAAATTACTATTATTTATATTGTTATAAGGAAAATACCTTAAACACTTTATATGCTCCTTTACTTGAATCTGAGCATATATATTGAACATCCCCATACTAGAATCAAATTTCCAAAATAGGATCTTCCCACCCCAACATGCAGATACTAGAATATTATCAATAATGAGAAGTTGGTGTATTTCCTGATTATGTCCAAGTAGGTCCATATGAGTACCGGTTGGTCTATGAAAGGCACGGATTATCCCATTAATTAGGCCACAAAACATTACATCTCCATATATTAAACAACTACAAACTTCAGCATTACAGTCTATAGATGATTCAAGCTTTACAGATAGCATTGTAGCTCCACTATAGTCTATACCTTGGTACTTCCCACCATTATAGTTATGAGGTCTTCTTTGCCCACTATTTCTAAATGACTCATTATTAGAAGTCTTCTCTACTGGTGTAATCTTCCAACGCTTCAATTTCCCATCACAACCTCCAGTAAATAATTCTAATTCACCTGTAGCTAAAGGTAGTGTGATTGCGCAGCGAATACCTCCATTATGGGCTCGTGGTACATGAGATACTTGTCTCAAAATATGCGAAAAATTACAGCTGCTCCCAAATTTACAGTTTCCCTGTAGAACAAAGTGTCTACATATCTCTAAGACTTTGACACTTCCTTGGGAAGAGGAGAGATTAGAATGAATCCCCTTCCCACCCTTCCAACGACCTCTCATATTAGTTATCTCCTCTCAATCTGATAACTAGTATACAATATATCGAAAAGCAATAATTATAAATCCAGATCCTCTTTTTCTTTCGATTTCCTTTGAATCAAAAAAAAAATGAAGAGGAAAATGAGAGTTTTCTCTTAATATAAACCAGAGTTCGAGACGAGACGGGTAAACCACAGGGAATAATAGCGGCAGAACTTATCCGCTAATATTTGAATCAATATTTATAATACTATTTGCTGTCCAAATGTGAAAGTCTTGTAGGTGGCTAAATCAGAATCTTTTTTCCCTATACAAAAAATAGGCAAGTCCAAAAGACCACTAACTAGCGGTACAATTTCAAACTTTATACTTACTTGTATATTTGGTTGCACAATAACTGTGTCACTTTTTGGGCCTAAGAACCACCACTTCGGATATTTATCTGTTGGATTTACTTGTGAAATATAATAATTAAAGGTATCTGAAGTATTACCACAATAATTTAAGCTAATATATAAAGTACTAGATTCGTTAATTTTGCCATGAGGCTTAAAATTTACACTAGCAAGAGTAAATAATTGAGAATTAGTAATATAAGTGTCCGGAATTTTTGGACAAATACTATTCTGAAAGAATATATTTATTTCGAAGGGTCCTGATATTGAATATTCCGACATATCTTCTTTATATCTGCTTAAAATATAAATATAGGGATGTATTTTAGATCTCCATAAATTCTCCGTAGATAGCCAGATAAACTTAACACGGCTATTACGTGATTTCATAAACAAAGATGACGACAAAGTGTGTTCGAATGAAATTTTATTACTAGGGATAAATGGGTAGTTGCAGCTTTTTGTAAGTAAAGATACACTTGTTATAAGTTTGTAGCTCAATGATATATCCTCTAAGTTTTTATTATTAGGAAATGATGTAATTAAGCGTTCAATATAGATCCCATCATCAGAAGAGATTAGAGAAAGCTCATAATAAGAGTGAGAATCTATTTCCAGGTCATCGATTGCAGGTTTAAAATTATCATCAAGTGTGACTTGAGGTTGGACACAAAAGGAGAATCTATGCAGGTTGGAAGACTCTACATTATGTTTGGAAATGCGACCATTTAGATTAATAATCAGTTCAAAAGGTGTTGGTTTGTTTGCAAGATATAGAGAAAATTTTATTGGTATCTCCAAAATACATTCATGTGAAAATTTAGGAAGTATAACTACATTTTTACATTGCCTTTGTTTCAATGAGCTATTACTTATATTTTCAAGCGTATTCTTTAATATGTTTTCACTTCCTGGATGGTGTACTGGTATATCTTCCTTAGTTGTAATATCTTGAGATTTAGGTAAATTAGTAGAATTACCGAATTGACAATCTAAAGTGCTTGCTAGTGTATAAACACCTTCTTCTACTTGAAATATTTTAGCTTTATCTTCAAATATTAATCGTTTATCTAAAGAAATAATAGTAGCTTCATGAGTATAAATTTGTATATTTGGATCACATGCACTAAAATCCAATTCAATTACAAAGTTCGAAATGCTAGATTCTAACCAATCTTTATCAATCTTAATTAAGAATTTATATTTCTTCTTAATATTACCTGTTACTGAGAGAGTATTTGAAATTAGTGTTGGAAGTGGAAGGGAGCAATCAAGAGACTTGATTGAATCCATATATAGATCATTATTTTCTGAAGATATCTTCAAATCAAATATATCCTTTAGGGATAGAACATTAAATAGGCAAAGAGTAGTCCAACGGTTCAAGGGATACCAAGGATCTTGGTATTTGTTTTTAAATTCACCTTTCGACAAACTCCAAGATCTAAATTCAATTCCTTGACTTCTCTCACTTTTCATAAATTCATAAACTATTTTAGGCATTATATGAGGAGATGGTAATGTCCCTAATGGAATTACCCATAAAAAATTAATAGGTAAGTTAGACTTAATATGTTGAATAGATAGACCTATAGAGTCTATAGCAAATTCAAATGGAACCAGATCATGACATACAAGATCAACCTGAATATGATTTACACCTGGATTCAACTGGAAAGTACTACTCAATTGCTCTAATGGTAGCCATTGACCTGTCTGAAGTCTAAACCATATAGAAGAGAATGTCAAGGGATTTGAGGAACCTAAGTATATGTATAAAATAAACTTTAAAGGGATATTGGGAATGATAACTCGTTTCATCCATGTATTTGGAGATGTAGTAGGAAGAGTCCTAGAGTCTCCTGGTGAAGCAATATTTGGGCTTAGAGCAACTGTACGGCGTGAACATGACTTTGTTCCTTCCGTAATAACCCAATTAGTTGGGCCTGGAGTTGGAACAGTTATAACTTTGGCTGGAGAGTTCTCATCTGGCTTGCAATTTGGGTGCCTTATTTCAGGAGATAAGGAAACCTCTAATTTACCGCTATTTCTATTATCCGTGTCTTTTTTACACTGAGCGCTATATTGGGTTTGAGATAAAAATCCTTGACTCTCTATGGAATTGGAAGAGTCATATTTGTTTGAAGTACTACTACTTGTACTATTGGTAGCGCCCCACCTTAGACCTGTAACTAGATCCCATACCCATTGCCTGGGAGATCCATCCTTTTTCTTCGGTGATGTAGATCTGTTATTTAGTGAGTTATTGTTTGTAGAATTTGTAGACCCACTCTCAGCCCAAGATACTTTCCTATTAAACCAACTTCCCTTAGAATTATTTCTACCTAAAGCCTGATCTTCTGTATAAGTTTTACTTGATATAGCCTCACTTGTTTCTACCTGTTCTATACCTTCTGTTTTTTGTTGACTCATGTTTACATTAGAATGTTCATCAACCTTTACTTTTATTGGACTTTTTATAGTATGACTACCTAAGGGACTTTGCAAAGGTGACAATATTGAAGGAGATCTTAATAGAAGCCTTCCACTAGGTCTTAAGATTTCATGAAATACATAGAAGTATCCTTGAACTGGTTTCCAAGGATCAAGTAAACCACAGCATGGAAGAGCTTTTCTTGGAAGTCTGATAATTCTTCCTCCACCTAAAAGAGCCATTAAAATTTGTTTTTCAGCTACTCTTAAAGTATTTCCCTTGTTAGATTTCGGGATTTCTAGTGGTTCTTTATTAATAAACGGTATTTTAAGTACTCCTGACAAGGTTGCATTTTGAGCTTTTGAATTTGTTGATACAAACTCATTAGCAAAGTAAGTCCAAATATTTGGAGGAGCTGGGAATTCCCAATGTAGAGATTCCTCATTTTCTAATTCAGATTCTTCCAAACATTTATTGATATATGCTTCAATTACCTTATCACTTTCAGTTACATTTCCATTTATTTGCATTAAAAAAAGTCTAATTCCTATTTCAGCTTGAAGTAAATATGAATCTGTACTGTTAATATAACTCAGAACAACAGGAGTTACCTTTTTAGCCAAAAAAGTTGTATACATGTTATGCGCAATATCAGTTAAAAGACTCCATTGAAATGGGATAGGTACTAATATAATAGAGAAATCTAACCAAAGACGAACAATTTTATAACAAAAGTTATGACTCACTAAATGTTCATTATAATCAAGATCACACCCCATGTACTCCTTATTCTCATTAAGTCTTTTTTCATGTACCAATTTAATATCACAAATATTGTTAGTTTCATCTTTAATTGCTATAATCCATTCTAGGAATGCTTCACTTTCAAAGAAAATTCCCCATGGCAAAGAGACTACAGACCTAACTTGTCCATGTGAAATATAATCCATACCAGCTATACCAACTATTTCACATAATATTTTAAAAGCTTTAGAGGGACAATCAAGACTTTTACACAAATCTGAAAGTTTATATAAAGTATCTACATCATCATGGGTATTGTTAATATCCAATAACATATAACTCTGCCAAATAGGATTCTTTTTGTAATACTTCCATATATTATTCCAATATATTTGGCATAACAGTGCAAAATATTTAGCAGCTGAGTGAAAAAGTGATATACCTTCAATAAAAGGCCAAAAAATATTTTCTAGAGGAGTTAGTGAGTTTCCATAAGTTACTTGCTCCATTTTATAAAGTTCTTCTTTATTAAATAAAGTATTTAAAAGGATAGAAGAAAAACAATGAATTCCCCATTGAGCTAAAGCTGTCTGTACTTCCATAGATGATACACTTGTATCAGGAGGAAGTTTTGGAGTCGAAGGTTTATGTTGCCATACATCCATAGATCCAGAAGCACCTAAAGTATGGATTAGTTTGGGAAGAAGAGATGTTATAATGACTGTTTTAGCAGGTGAGATAGGAGATAGGAGTTTATCTAAATGACTATTTAATAAGTTATGATTGTTATCTTTATTTCCAGTATATATCTCCATTCCAATATAGAATGTAAATCTAAATAGCCATAAATAACATCCTAATTGAAGGTCAATATCTTGGATTCTACTAAGAATATCAATTACAAATCTCTTGCTCATTGAAATCGTTAATTTATATATTTCCTTTACATCATCCAGAAGATTTAAAATATACATCTGTCTTGAAAATGAAAGCATTAGAATCTCAAAATATGTACGTCTTTTAGGATTGTAATCTGGGTCTTTCAATTTAAGAGGGAGTACAAGTGAATCCCTAGGAAGTAAAGATGCTTCATCTAAAGAGTGAGTTTTGCAATCTCCTAAGCAGCAATCAGAAGGAAGAAGTAGTAGAGGAATGTTTGAATTAGTTACAGGAGCTAAAATGCAAGTCTGAATCAAAGGGTCATTTTCTAAGAATTTGGGGTGTCTAGTATTAGGCAAAAGAGTTTTATAAATTAGTAAAGCTTCCTTAAATAATCCACATTGAACCAAGAATATAGCATATAAATCATTCAAGTTGATCATTTCTAATATCCATTGATACCAGACATCTGAAAGCTGCAATTTTCTACACTGAGTATTACATGTATTAGGAGAATCCTGGTTAGGTGATACCTCCCCTATTGAAGGAGATAAACGTCGTGGAGTAACTTTAGGAGTTGTAAAATCAGGAGTAATTATTCCTTTTGTATTATTCAAATTTGCAGGCTTTGGTCCTTCATCTCTAAGTTTTTTTATAGCATCTATAATTATTTTAAGTCTTGAATTTATACACGAACTAATTAATTCTATAATTTTTGATTGAAATGAAGTTGATACCACATTTCCAGCCTCATAATTATTATACCAAATAAAATATTCTTTGAATTTACTTCCTAAAAGTCTTCCAATTTCAGATTTACACTTTTCAAAAAGTTTTTTGGAATGTTTCTCTATTTCCTGATACTTACTACTTGAGAATCCAATAACTAAAGATTCAGATACTTCACAATTAAAATTGTTTTCACACCACTTAGATAATGGATTTAGTATACTATTAGTTAAAGAAGATGAAGTATGATCAAAACAACATATTATAACATTTAATAAAGGAATTGATAGTAAATAGTGAGATTTTAAATATTCATGCTTATCTAGGCTTAAAGAGTCTGAATTAAATATTTCACTAGCTCCTTTAATATATCTCTTTAACTTTATATTTAAACTTTTTAAAGTAGTAGATTCTGCAGTAACACGGAGAGTTATTGGAGAACTTATTGATGGAAATTGTTCTTGAATTGTTTCTACTATGTGATCTGCCATAGAATTTGATTTTATAATCATTGAATCTTCATCTTCTTGTTCAGAAGTATCCCTATCAACTGTCTGTTTTGAGGATGTTGTATATAATTGAAACCATCCACTCCCTGAAATGCTGCTCACAACATTCACATTTAAACCTTTACGAATCTCATCACTGTTGGAACAAGATAGTAGGTCAACAGATATTATAAAATTTGGAATAGAGGACACCATTGAACTCAAATAACAGTATTACCATTCTTTTTATAAAACGTTGGGGTTACAGGTTCCCGCAGATTTAGCCCTGCACTTTTAGACTGAAATCACTTGCATTACTAGAGTCTACCATATCTCAGCACTATTAAATTAGATTTATCCTACACCCTATTACTATAAGTTATGCAAGTATATGCAGCAAAAAGACATATCTATAAACAAAAGTGCCATAAAGGAAATAAATGAGTACATAAGTTAATAAAATTAATAAATTACAGAACAGAAATAATTCACATTAGATTGCACTCTAATCCTAGAAGATCAAATAATCACAAACGATTCAATAAAGCTGATAATATTTGTCAATGGACAAATAGCTTAAAGTGTTTAACAACATCCTGAAGAAGTTCTGCTTGGACGAGATGTGTTAGTTGGAGATGATGCGATTGATGAATAAGTTAAGTGCTGTGATGGTACAAAACCATAAGTTGCATAAGTTGCATTCATCTGAGGACTAGTAGCCATAATGGTTGGTGACAGCATGTATGAAGGAGCAGATAATATTGGGGTAACGCCAACTTGAGTAGTTGTACCATCCAACTGATAATGGGATGTTGGAATTACAGAGTGTTGATTTGCAACAGTTACAAACTGTGTCTGGGGTGTTGTAGTAGTTGGATGGATAACAACTGGAACTGATCCTACAGTACTGGTATATGGGCTTGATATAGAAGTGCTAACATACTCAATACCATAAGTAGAGCTTGGATGTTGCTTAGTGTATACAGATTTATTACCGGAAGACTGAACACTACTTTGAATTCCACTATGAATATGGCTTTGTACAGCTCCTTGTAATCCTGAAGTTGAAGACATTATGATCTTATTAGTTTTCCAAATATGGCACTCAGATAAATATATTACAAATTTTTACCCAAAATAGGATGAACTGATCTATAAAATTTAATTAAGTTTATATTTAAAAGTTTATGGATACCCTACTACGAGATATTGTCTAGAATTATCCCTAAAGCGAGTAGTAACTTCATGATTCGAGTTCATTAATAACAATAAAATGAAGTTATATAAGTGCTATAGGAACCTTATAATTATATAAAGTCTCATTTTTTTCTTTTTATATCTCAATGATTTATTTTAGGTATGCTTAAATTATTATATATCTGAAATAATTATAATTAAGATAGTTTATGTATTATTAAATTTACATGAGATATATATATCCTCCAAATATTCTATATCACCTTCTACTTAACTATTAATTTAATTATTGTTAACTAAATTAATCAATTTGTATATTATTACAATTAATTACAAATTTAGGGATGAAAGTATAAGTAGAATTACGCATGCATGCTGCATGCAGACATGTATTCGTTAGAAACTAGTTCTAATATTTTTCCCCCCGCTATTAAATAATTTTTATAGTAATACTTTTTATTTATAGTTATTTTTTAATTTTTCCATATCTTATTAATAAATTTCCATCTATTTTTAAATATAATAATAGCCATTATTATCTTTAGATGTGATGACTTTGTTATAGCATCAATAGTAGAATATGGTTTAAGAAATGTATAAGGTAGGATATATTATTTTTGGCTATATGCTTCTGTTTGTATAATTTTATTATTCCAATAAAAATATTGTAGAAGTGAATTTTTTTTTACTAATATATACTTTATTTAATAATAATAGATGCAGTTGGACTATTATTACCAAATTTACTATTTGTAGATTTTGTCTATTCCAGTAACTAAAGTAACTTAGAAATAAGATATTTATTTATAAATAGTAAATGATGATATATACATTATCATTAATCCCTAGATTCTTCATTTTGTTTTTATTTAAATATATATATTGTTATCTACTAACTTTTTTTTTTTTTTAAGTTCAACGTACTAATCTTTATTATAAATAAGTTGTACATCCTTTATATAATAGATTTTGTACTGATAATATAATAGTAGTAATATAAAGAATCATGTAATAATGATACTAAATTATAAAATTTTTAATATAGAAATTTAGTTCATATTAAACATATATATAAGAAAGGTATACTTTGTTAAATAAATAGTTTAACTTATTATATATTTAACCTATTATCCTTATTTTAAAGTTAGACATAATATTATACTTTTAGTATTTAGTATAAACAATTAAAATTAAATTATATATTAATGGAGTAATATTTATCAGTTAGATTAGTTTCAAAATTAGATTACATAGTACTTAGATACTAGTTTTAATAGATAATTATATACTTTAGCGAATTGAATAGTAAATTTCTATTTTAATAAATTAGAAGTATTCTTTAGATAACTAATTTTTATAAATATAGAAATAAAACTATTTTCTTAATTTTTAATGTATTAAAAGTAGGCCTTAATTATCACCTTTTTGTATGAATTCATACGTAATATTAGAAAAACGATCAGAGAGTAGTTATTTATAAAATAGAGTAACTTCTATATTAAATAAAAAATACTTGAAAGTTATTTAAGCTGTATTGTAAATATTTAGTAATTTATGCTTGTATTATAAGGATAAAGATAATTTCAAATAGTTTTATTTGAAAGTATTTTACAAATATTTTAAATTCATCAGATTTGACAAGACACTTAGGTTTTCATTTACAAGTAAATAGATTGAAACTTTTATTTAAGAGTTATATATAAAAGTTGTCAAATTACTTCTCTATTATTATATTTTTATAGTGAAATTCTAAAAATTATTAAAAATTGGGCGCTTATCCATGCAAATGTACCACCGCTATTATGCATGTACATTAACTGCCACGTAATGTTATAGGTTTAATTACTATTTCAATAGCTTTTCAAATAATTACAAGCTACCTTTAAAATGAGTGATAGCTCAACTTCTGTTTTAGTTTTGTCAGTTGATAAATTTAAATTATATCCTGGACTACTTAATAATCTACCAAAGACCTTTCAAGTGGCTCTATCTGTGGGACTTCGTCATGAACCTATAAAAGATATCATTTTTAACCCAGAAAGATACATAATAGCGACTTTATCACCAATAAATAATGAATCTTCCAATTCTCCGCTCCAAGTAGATCATAGAGTAAATCATAACTTTTATATTCCTATTCCAAATTGTCTAAATAATAAGGCACTTTTAATTCGCCTTGTACTTTTTCTTATAAACTGTGATGGATATAAAATTCCAATTTGTAGATCTATACTACGTCTGAGTAGTATAAGGGATCCTACAACAGTGATGAAATGGTTTCCATTTATACTTTACGATAAGTTTCTTAGTTTCTTCGAACAACCGGATTATATTAATAAAATTGACAAGGCTTATTTAAATAATAATAAATTAAAAGTAACAAATCCTGCAGTAGTTAAAGTTGAAGAACAGGAGACAAATACTAAGTATATAGTTGGCTCAATTCGTATATCAACAAAGCGAGTTATTCAGAATAGATTTGAGCAACCAAATTTTAATGCAATGATGAGCTTCTTAACACCTGTAAATACTGGTGATGTGATGAAATTATCTTTGAATGAATTATATAATGACTCATTATCTAATGATACTGATTCTTCATTTAATAAATCATCTGAAAATTTTAGTAGTAATGATAAATTATTTAATGGTCCATATAGTTCCCGTATAACTGGTTGTTACTTAGAATCATCTAATGAAGTAATGGAAGATAAAATTAAATATCCTTTTTTTGAATTTAAAGAAATTATTAGTAGGCATGTACCACTTGTGAAATTACACCATGAACTACCAGTTTATTACTACATGCTAAAGAAAGAAATTAAGAATATGAACGAAAGAAACAGAGATAGTCGGATAGTTTTAATTGGTAAAGATTTCTTTGAAAAAAATAGAACTGGAACACAAATACCTTTGAAAATACCTAGCAAAATAATTGATATTTTGAAGTCAAGTTTAGATTGGCAGAAATGGCTCAATAAATGTATGGATGTAGCAATAATGCAAAGTATTAATGGTTACAGTATAAATAGTATGAATTCAACATCTTTAGGTTCAGAATCAGGTTTACAGAATATGGGAGAAGAGTTTGTATCTAATATTAGGGCTAATGAAAAAATAATCCACAATTTTGATAGGTTAATAGAAGCGATTCATTCAAATATAGATGTATTAGTTGTACATACTACTTTTACAGCAGCAGCTACTGAATTTGCAAGAGATGTAATAGATGATGTAATTTTCAACAATGCTAATCAAACTACGAAATATAATGTTTATAGGAATCAATATGTAATATGGAATTATCATTTAAAGAGAGTTTACCAAGAATTAGGGATGGATTATTTAACAAATAATAGTGATCAGAATATTTCAGAAGGTAAAGTATCAGATATAGAATTTGAATCTGATTTTGAGGGCTCTGAAGATGAAGATGAAGTTTCTATTGTGTATATTAAAGAGAAATCATTTGATATATTAGAAAGTAGTGATGATATAGAAAAGAGTAAAAGTGAGTATTATAATAGTTTAAGTACTAATTTAGCTCTTGACATAAGCAGAAAAGATCATACTCAAACAATACCTTTATATAATTCTCTCAAAAGAAGACTTGTTGAATCAATAGAACGAGATCCAATAAAACCCTTAGATCCATCTCATCCATTTTCAGCTTTACGACTATTTGAAAAAGATCTTGTATTTATTCATCATAATACAATAGGAAAAGGATTACTAGGTATATTAGTATTAGGAGATGAAGAAATATCCCCAGAAGAAGCCTCTAAAATATATACAAGGGAAATTACAGCTCATATGTCAATTAATGAAGCAATTGTACATATGAAGTTACAGAATGCTATAAGAATTTATAATTCTACAAATTCATATGATGATGAAATAGAAAATAATGACAAAATAAATGAAAATATACTTTATATTATGGGAAATAAGGAAAAACCAAATCTAACATTAACTCCTACCAATCAAGAACTAGCAGATATATTAATTAAAGGAACAGATATGTATCATGATGTAGTAAAAGATTTATTTCATCCAGCTATAAGATTATCTAGAATTAATCCTACTTTAATTACAAGTGTTGACTACTGTGGATTTCGCGTGGTTATACGTCCATTACCCCCTTTTCCATTTACATTATGTGATTGGCCTTTACCAATACAAAGTATAGAAAGAAATGAGGTATATAAAATTGAAAGATATCTAAATATAGGTAATATGTTACACCCAACTAAGATGTTGCATCAGTATTATCACTTACCTGTGTTGCTAAAATATGCTATTGGTGCCCAAATTTATTATAACTTTCATCATGTTTACAAAGTTTTTCCAAAGGATCCATGGAAATCAAATTTATCAAGAGTTAGTAATAATTTATATGTGAATAACAAACGTAATATAAATAATAGTAGCTTTTTAGATGAAAAAATTGATAAATGGTGTAATTTAAGGCCTTTACTGATCCGACAAAGTGATACAATTGAACAATTACTAAAATGTCAAGGCAATATAGAAATAGAAAAACGTTATCATTATGGAATAGATGATTTAGAATTATTTTTGGAAAGTCAATTAGAGCCACATGGCTTGTGTTTACTCTGCTCTTGTGCTTTACAAATTCAGTATTATGGCTACTTTACCAATTGTAATTTAGATAAGAATGCTACTAAGGATGATACTCAAAAGATTAAATATAATAAGACGAACTCTGATACTTTAGTTCTAATAAATAGTGATACACATTGTAGTTTATGTGGGTCATTAATTGGAAATTATAAAACAAAGGGCTCAAATAATAAAACAGTCGAATCCAGTGAGTTTCAAAAGTATATCGTAAAAAAAACACCATATCCTATAATTGGGAATAGTGATGACGGAATAGGAATTAAAATGAGTAGAGTTAAATTATCAGCTGCTTTTTTCCAAATTCCAAACGAATATTATGGTGAATGGAGAGTATCTGAGGGTAATATTTTCAGAAGGGATGAAATTATTTGGGAACGTAAACCAGGTATTTATTGCTTACCAAGAAGTTGTATTAGTGGTGGTGGCAACTTACTAGGAAATGGTTTGGATTTAATTAGATATACACTATCTCAAGCAAAAAGAGCAAAGTATGAGGTTAATAATAAGCAACTTGATTCTAAAGTGGATAAATTAAGATTTTTGGATATTGATGATGGTTGTAATTTACTTAATCCAATAAAAATAACACCAGATGGTATCTCAAGTGATCAGAAAACGTTATTACTATCTAATTCTTTACATACTAATTGGTTAGGTATTGCATTACATCAATTAGAAAGTATTCCAGCATTCTTGCCATATGACTCTATAACTCTGACAAATTTTATGCACTCCCGTGGGTTAAACTGTCATTTGTTTGGTAGAATGATTAATTGTACTCGTTCACCTTGGCTTAGGCAACTTATTTCAGTGGAAATAATTGCCAGATCTATGAAAAATCTCATACCGAATATTATTAAAACATTATATTTATCAAGTGCGCTGGCATCTATAAAAGGTGAAAAGGGAAATTATGGTAAATATTGTCCTTGCCATGTTATAAGCCCACATTTATTAAAGTTACATACAATATTCAAACTTTACATAACATCCATTAACAATCGCAAAGAAAAGAAATATAATGGTACTTTTGCACAAATAGGTATTCAATCAAACAAAATGAATATGCCATCAAACCAAACATATAGAAAACAAACACCATTAGTTAATACTTCTCTAATGAATAATCTCGATAAAGCAACTAATATACAATCGTTAACATGGTCTATACAATCTCCTGTATATTGGAATGAGATATTCCATGCACTTAATTCAAATAAATGGAATGTATTAAGTACCTATAATGTCAATATTCTTGATATATCAAGCTTTTTTTTTGATTGGGGTTCAAAATTTTTTGATATTGAAGATGATAATAACCAAACGATTGATATAAATAAATATTCAAGCTCAGTAAAACCAACAGATAATGAGTCACGTAAATTAAAAAGTGTTTGTAAACATAAATATCGCTTAAAATTACCATTATGGATACTCAAATGTTTATTTAGTATTAATGATAAAGATATAATGAGTATAAAAAGATACCGTTTTCATCAAATTACTATTATTCAAATTATAATGACAAATCTATTTAATTTAATACTTGGAGATTCTCCAAATTCGCAGTTATTTTGGACAAAATTTATATCTTATTGTTGTTGTAAACAATTTGATGTGGCTGATAATAGTTTATCTAAATATAAAGTCCCTATTGGTGCATTGTTCGTAGCATTGCAACATCACAGTGGGATAACATTTTTTACAGATATTAAGAAACTACAAGAGAGACTAGTAGAAGAACCATCAGCTCCATTGAAGTATGATGACTTCAATATTTGGCTACCTTGCACAAAAAAGTCTATGGAGAGCAACTATACAGAGAGTTTACCAGTATGGGCATTATTAGAAGTGCCAGAAATTATAAAATTACCAAGATATAATAACTTTTCTGTTATATCAACTCCTACTTCTTCCCAAATACTGATATCACTAAGTATGAAATTATCTGTAACATTTGCTTCAAATCCACAAATGCTTAATGATTACATTGGTCACTGTGAAGTATATTGTGGTGCACAAAGAAATATGAGAAGGCAAGATTGGATAGTCCAGGAATCAATGCTTGAATTAGCTGGATACTTTTTTTGGTTAGAGTCCAGTAAATCTTGTATTAAGATATGTAATGAAATATCATATTACTATCCCCAGGATCACATTGCAGTAATTCAGACAAAAGTATTAAAAATGTGGTCTCAAGCAAGGCTTAGAGATTATGCAGATAAAAATACTATAGATTCGGAAGATTTATATCAAAATCACATTTCATACACAGCTATGTCACCGGAGATATATACATCGACTAACATATTAAATATAATAGAATTATATTGGTCTGCATCACATCCAATAATAATAGATGTATATAGTGCAATTGCATTTATGTACTTCATACGTGGGAATTTACAATCGGCTCAAGAGGTACTTGAAAAAGCTATAACGCGTTCATTAGTTCTTAGTAGTTCTTTGGAATCACCAAATGATATATTAAGATATTTTGGGAGAATTTTCTTACCTAGTATACATAGGAATTGGGAGTATGAAAAGCAAATATTAGACAATAAACAAAGAAAGTCATTAGGTTACCCAAATAAATTGACAAATGAGATAAGTTACTCTTCACTAATAAATAAAAGTAAAAATGATTATAATTCGTATGGTTCATATTCATCAACATTTATTAAGACATTATTTAAAACAGTTGAAAATCCAGATATGAACAAGTTACCTAAATCACCACCTGTACTACGTATTGCTTGGTTATTAAAACAGTTGGGGAAAATAAAACTAATAAATTCATTTAAACTAAACAAAAAGCGGATATTAGAAAAAGAGGTATTATCAGATGGCATAGCCAATAATGGGTATAATGCACTTCCAGTGGCTAGTGAGACAATAGAAAGCTTATTAGAATCAGCATGCTTGACAATGCAATGGGCATTAGATATATTTGATTTTTATATTGGACCAACCACTTTGGAAACAGCAAATTGCTGTCATGATTTAGCTCTTGGGCTATTATTAATGAATGAGGTTATTGATAATGATGAATCAGTATTATTGAAAAGAGCTTTAGAGTTACTACAAGCCTCACTTAATGTCACAACAACTTTACTATCACCATTTCACTATTTATGCATAGAAAATGTAATTCTACTAGCCTTAATATATGAAAAAACTAATTGTTACAATGATGCACTATATATGTGGGAAATAGCTTTAGAACAATTAACTTCATGTAGCAGAAAATTTCATGGATTTCAATTTAGGAATTTATGTGAATTTAGTATTTTGGGATGGTGTACCCCAAATAAATACTTCGTATCACCTTTTTCATTTGAGTTATTAATGAATTATATTAATAAAAAAAATATAGATAAAGAAAATAACTATGAAAATATCAGTCAATCAATGGAATTAATGGAAATATCAAAAAATTATTTAGATATTATAACAAGTAGAAATATTTTTGATTTATCATCTATCTGGTATATGAGCAATTTGATGTATTTATTATCAGTTACAAAAGAACGAATATTTTATTTATTTATGAATATATGCAATGAAAATAGATATCACAAAAGATTATATCGTTTATTTTTATTGGCATCTTATTTAAAAAGAGGTGATAAACTTGTTAATTTACAAAATTGGAATATTTCTGATGAAACGATTCTTGATACAAAAACTCAGATATTTGGAAATAAAGATAGAAGAAATAACTCAAGTACATCGTCAAATAATTCAACTTCAGGATTATTATTCAATGTTCACTATGAACATGATTCATGGTTATTTGAATCTGAAGAATCAGATTTAGCAGTAATATCATTTATTAATGAACATCCAACCAAAATAAATAAGAAACAATTATTTAGTGGTGACGGCTTCTCAGGTCCTTTATCAATATTGTTTAATAACTATATGTCATATAATGGAAATAATAGATCTGTTAATATAAATAAATTAGTTAATGTTTCTAAAAATATTGACAATTCAGAAGATGGTGCAGATTTATTGTGCAATATGTATAGTGATAATTATAACTCTAAATTAAATATATTAACACAACGTCTACTTTTATCTTCAAAATCAATAAAGAGCGAAATATCAAATATGGAGAGATTTTTTGTTAATATCATAACCGAGGCTGAAAATGATATAAAAATAATATGGCTAAATATAAGAGAACAGATGATATCATACAAGACTAATGCTTGTAAAAAGTGTATGAAATTGAAATTAATGAAGTCTAGAACAAATCATGATAACCGAATAGGTAAATTATCAATGAGAAGAATAAAGCAAATCTTGAATTGTGATGACAAAGATGTCAATAAATTAAATGATAAAAGTGATCAAAATAATATTGCTAGTATGTTTGAAGTAGGTTATGATTCAGATATAGAAGGTAATATGGCCAATATACAAAGTGGTAAAGATAATGAAGTAATTACAGGACTCATAAATGTTGGAGACATGATATCATGTCCTGCATATAAATGCTCATTATTATCAATAAAGAAAGAATCAGAAAATACACTCATGAAATACATTTCAAAAGGCAATATGCGAAGTACATCATGTGATGCTGATGAAGATAGTGATGGTGATGATAATTATAGTGAAACAGATGAAAATAAGCAGGTAGAGGATACTTCAAAAGTAATACATGATGCAATTGACTCAAGTAAAACTAGAGGAACTAAAATGACTCTAGATAAAAGTTTACATGTCTCAGGTAGAAGATTGGTTAGCCTTGAAGATTTAGAAACAGTAAAGTATACAAGAAGCTCACCACTAGATTTTAGAAGTGAGTCATTAGATGTAATTATTTCAATCATATACCATACCACAAATATAAAAGATTACTTTTCAAATTGGAAGGAAAAGGACAGATCTAAAGAAATTAATTAAAATTTAGGGTATCAATTAAAATTCAGAATTAAGCTTAGGAAATAGAGAAATAATGATGGCAAATTTAATAACAGCCTGTATAAATATATTTTCACATAGAATTAGATATACAATTTCATTTAATACCATTTCCTTATTATAATTCTACCTATAATTTGTTTATATCTCATTAGTTTATAGCTGCTTGCTATATATTACTCAAATCTAGCTTTTTTAGTAAAATATCTTTGATTACATTCACTATCATCATCAGACATATGGTCTTCTGTGTACTCTTTGTAAATTCTATTCTTCGATGTAGTTAAGGTAGGTAAGGCAACATTTACTAACTATAAAACCAGAGATAAAGTATTGATATGTCATAATTGTATGAAGTGTGAATAATAAATTTTCATTATATTTTGTTATAAAAAAAATATAAAGAAATTAAGAAAGCTTACCTTATCTAGAGCATAGAGATAGCTCGTTGTATTCTTGTAGCAATTAGGTTTGCATATAATTTCACAAATCCTTTGTAAAGTAGGAGGGGGCTTTATGCAATTATACTGAAGTGTATTAATAATATCATTTATAAAGTATTTTACAAATTCTCTATTGCATTTATTGCAACTTGAAGAGTTATAGCATGAGCTTCCATGTTTTATTTCCACTTTTGTCTCATTGCTATTTTTGAGGATATCGTGTATATCTTGTTTATTATAATTAGATGATGAATAATATAGCAGCATTTGATTATTCAAACCTCCATATTGTTCATACATCCAATAACAAGATTCTACAATTTTACTAATAAGCGTCGATTTAAAATGTTCCCATGAAATAGTTAAAGTTCCAGTCTCTGCAATATCTTTTATCAACTTAATATTACCATCATCTAGTACATTTACAGATGAGTCATCTATTATATTCTTGTTATCTTTGTATATTGTTACTTCACAGTCAGAATATAAGTTATCGTCTTCTTTTTGAGAATTTCCATCATTTATGTTATTATCTACATTATCCATTGTAGACTAAGCATTAGGGAGCGTCAATTATCCATTAAATCTTAATTCTACCTATTTATCTATCTACTAATACAGTAAATATAATAAATAGAAGCCTTCTAGGATTAGTGACTATAAGATGGCAACTTCTGCAGTCTGAAGCTAAGTCGATACCTGCACAAGTTTTGTTTGGTATAATACCGCTATAAAATGTTATACTAGCATTTTTTTTAAAGCGCGAGAATAGCAATAGCTACAAGCTTTTTTTTTTGTATTTAATTGCCCAAATCTACCGCGTACTAACCAAAATTTGTAGAGTCTATTAGGCCTGTAGATAATGTTTTGGTGTATACACACAAAATAGCGCCAATATAATGTTAAAATTAGAGAATCACAGGTTTAAAGTATCTATATTAGAAAATTACCTCACCATGTGAATACAAATAAGTAGAACCTATGACTAACTTAAATAAAGCTATTGATTTGAATTCATACCAGGAGAACATTCAAAATATAAGTACTGGGAATATACCTTTGGAAAAGCCAAAGCTAGAATCGAAATTATTGAGCTGGTTCAAAAAATTAACTCAAACTTTAAATAAAAACGAAATAAAAAGTAAAGAAAAAGATGAAATTCCAGTGATAGATATCCGATTCAAAAGAGCACTTGGTAATTCAAAGTGGGAGAAATTATTGGCTATACACCACGGAATTGCAGTGTAAGTCTTTATCTACTTAAATGTTTATGTTTATTAATAATTAAGATACCAATTATCAACTGATTTTATAAATGCAAGAGCTGATATAGAATTAAACAAAACACCAGAATCAATTTCAGATGAGATGGTTGAAATAGAACGTACAATATTACATGATATTGGCTACAATTCGTCAGTTTATAAATCCGAAGAAATTAATCTTTCTAATTGCTCAAAAGAAATCTCAAGTAATGATATTGAAGATTACCGTAGGAATCTGGATGCTTGTAGATATCTTGAAATAGAAGCTAGAAAGTGCTTTCTAAAACATCGTCATTCTATTAATCCTGATAAAGTAAGTCCAAATAATGAATTATTTGTAAACATTTAAATATTTAACTATTATTAATATAAATATCATGTTATTAGGCTATAATGAAGTGTCATAAATACCAAGTTGAGTATATAGAGTGTTTATGGGACCAAGAGAAAGTAATTCGAGGTATTTCATCAATAGAAGTGCCCTTTTCAAAAAAAAGAAGGCCTTTTATATCAGCTCCAAATCCAAATTCACTAGGTTTATAAAAAATAGATGAGGGTATGAACTACTAAAGCAAAAATGAATACTTATAGAAGTTTTATTTTAATTATATTGAGTATTTACATAGGCAAAATTGATTTTTTGCAATACAAAGATATTTAGAGAATTGAGGGAATTATAAATAATACATTTAGATAGATTGCAATAAATATTAAGTGACTTTCTATAATGTATATATGGAAATATATCCATGAGTTGATTTTAATTAACTCCTCATGATATAAAAAAAAAAAAGGTAGATTGTATGGATTTTTCATGAATTTTGTGTGAATTTCGTATGAACTGTCACCTCGATACCATTAATCATAATTTATCTCACCAAATTCAAATTTAAGTCTGTCAAAATAAGCAGATGATCTAGGAGGAGTTGGAGGTCTATCCAACAAAATATCTTCATCCCAGATATTTAACATATTTCTTTGTTCCTTAGGGGCAGGTAGTAAAATTTTAGGGACAACTGTGAGATCTCTTTTAATAAAAAGTAAAGCCCCTGCATTTTGATGTTTCCCACAATAGTCAGTAGCTGAGAATAGTGTTACAAGCTTACCTCCAGCAAATCTTTCAAACCCATCTTGGACACATTCATGGGCCCTAATAATTAAATCAAGGTTATTATTGCATAAAAATTGGATTACTCTGTCAGGTCCAAATTTCACAATATAACCACAGCCATCTGGATCTCTAGTGTCATTTGAAACAACTCCCTCTAAACCATCATTATCCGTAGGATCAGACCACAATAAATCCAAGACACGTTGTTCACTTTCACTTTGAGGAGTTTGAGAAGGCTTTAAAGGTCTTTGTATTTCACGAATTTGTTCTATTTTATGTATAGAACCCCCAATTCCTCCATGTATACACAAAATCTTATCTTCTATAGTAGCACCCACAGACATATATTCAAATACCCTATTGAAGCAATTCCAACAAGAACCTGGATCATCAGGATCTTCTCTTAGACGTCTTCTACACTCATCTTTAAATCCATATAATGAATTCACAACTGGATCTTCATGATTACCTCTAATAAGATGAATTTGTTTGGGATAACGTATCTTCAGTGCAAACAGAAGACAAATAGTTTCTAAACTGTGAGTTCCTCTATCTACATAATCCCCTAAAAAAAGATAATCAGTCGAGTCAATATCTCCTTTAGTATCAAATACATCCTCCAATTCTTCTGATATGGGAGTTTTATAACTGAAAAATAGACGCATTAAATCATAATATTGACCATGTATATCTCCATAAACTTTAATTGGAGTTCTTAGTTTAAGTACCATATCTTCTTGTCTAATTATCTCATAAACAATCTCACATAATTGAATAACTTCAGACCAAGCTAATGCAAATAAACCCATAGGATTAAATCTAGCCGATAATTCTATCGGAGTAATCCTAGGATGCAAAAATAATTTTAGACACTTTTCAACTAGCCCAGTACCACTACTTCCAAGAGTTCCGGGAGCAAGAGACCAAGGTAACTCAGCTAAAGCTTTTTTTGCTGCAGCCTTATCTATCTTTCTACCTTCTTCTCCTAATTGGTCAATCGAAACCCTCTGTACTAGTGATGAAAAATCATTTTTAGCTGAGTCTACGGTTATGTGAACCTGGGAACTTACTTTAGTCATAGGTTCAGCAAGACCAATTAAGCCTGCAGTTGTTTTGTGATCCATCCTAGGTTGATAACGTTTTGGATCACTTTGTAATTGTGCATTAGCACGGGCTATAGCTTTCTCCACATTTGTTAGAGGCAAAGCACTTGTTCCATCTGAAATTCTACATTCCTCCGTAGATGCATTATCAAGATCCGTAGATTGAGAGTCTTTATTTTTATTACTAGTTGAAGACTCCTCAAAACTCCGAATATTTACTGATAATTTAGATGGAACTCCAACAGTATTTATAGGTACACTAGCAAGACTCTTACGGCGGATACTTCGTTCTTTTTCATTATAGAAATTTGGCTCAGAGGAACAATCTAGTGATATTAGATCCATTGTAGGATATGTCTGTATCTTATGATCAAAGCCTGCAAAAATAAAGATTACTGATTTTATAGACCAAGCTGAATGTCTAAATCTTCCAATATGAGGTAAGTTACGCCATTCACATGTCTCGGTATCATATAACATAGTAGGAAGTGTTTTAGATACATCGTCCCCCCTACCTCCTATTGCTAACATCTTTGTTCCTATAAATAGAACTACGTGCTGAAATCTAGGAACTGGAAGTCCCCCTTTCTTGCGAGGAGCCTCAATCCAATCCCATCTACCATCTCTATGCTGTCTTAGACCCCAGATGTCTTTAAGATAGCGAGAATCACTAGCTCTACCTCCATGAACTACAGTCATACCAGCAGCAGGACCTTCTGTACAGAGAGCTGCACTATGATAAACTCTGGCACAAGGAATTCTTTCATCTCTTTCAAATAATACCTGGGTCCATAAAAAAGGACTTTCTTCTACATTCATAAACCAAACATCATTTAAAGTTCTCTGACCATCATTTCCTCCAAATACAATTAAATTTGGTTTGCTATATACCATAGAGTGTCCATAACGTCTCCCTGGAGTTCTACCACCACAAATTGGTACACTCATCCAACTGTAGTGAGGTTCCTTCCTCAAATCTAACAAATATAACTCATCACTACTTAAACTACCTCCACCTTAAATTAAATAATAAAATCAGGTCAATATATCCTAAATATATATCAATATACAAACAATATGTCACATACCTGTAGCTCCTCCATAAATAACTAATTGCATAAAGTCAACACAAGCTGCCGAGTGAGCTGCTCTAGCATTGGGAGGACTATCAGCCGTTATTTTCCTCCATTGAAAGCCAGCTGTAAAGTCCAAAATATAAGTATCAGCCGTTATAGTATATCTCCCACTGTCTCCAATTGCTCCTCCAAACAACACAACTAAAGTAAATATTAAAAAATCTCAATTGCAAGTTCAATGATCAGAACCGAAACATTAATATAGCCCAAATTTAAACCTTATGAGCTAAATATACAGGAGAATATTATTACATACCTTTCGAGTTTCCCACAAATGTTGTAGAATGTCCAAACCTAGCTGTTGGAATATCTCCAAACATTTGCTCATGCTGAGCCATCTTCAGTCACAAATATGCCTATTAATTCCTAGTAACTAACTAATTATCTACATTTGTCTTATTCTCTATGATATTTGATGAAGACATCTAATTTCTCCTTTTAACTTTATTTGTCACAAACATAAATGTCTCCAAGGCCGTATTGGCGGAAAGACAGGATATCTCAAAAGTATAAATTTTAAGGAGGGTAAAGAGGGGTGGATCTAAAAACATTGTCTAATTTTGAGGAAATTTAGGTAATAAAAAAAAGTAATAAAAAGGTAGTATAAACATCATCTACTATCACCATCTATTTGTAAATATTTAAAGAGCTAGGTTTTCATATTGAAGATCTTGAAAGTCGTGGGGTTGGAGTTTTATAATAAATAATGAGAACTCAAAATAATTACAATTTATATATTTGAAGTAGTAAATCTTAACTTGTAGACTTCTTCAACTTATTATATTGTGGAAGTTAATATAAGATATCCTAGTTAATAAGAAACTCGAAGAAATCATTAAAATCTAGATATTGTTTACCATTTCTACAACACTCTGTAAGAAAAATTTCAGTCCAATGAATATGAGCACAATATTGCACTTTATCATCAGTTCCGTCATCTCTATGATAAGGTTGGTTACTTCCAAGTCTTAGGTACTGTTCATACTGTTGATTAGATACAGTTTCAGAACATATTATAATATCATCTTCCCAACCAAAAGAGGCGAGAATATCTTGAACAGATACTTTTCCATCAGAGTCCTTATCAAAATTTCGGAAAACGGCCTTAACAATATTTATATTGTTGAGGTAGATCTCTGGAGGCATAGATGCAGCCATAAATTCAGAGAACTCCCAAGCTCCACTTTGATCTTGGTCAATAATTCCAAAAACTCCCTCAATTCTATTACATAATTCATTTAATTCAATAATTTCATTGATATCAAATTCACAAATAATGTCCATTTTAGAAAAAAGTTTTTCATTATTGCTTGGGTGTTTAGTATCAAATACCATAGAATTTTGTGGTATTTCTTCAAAGCCTTTTAGTCTGCAATTTAAATCTTTATCATGCTGTTCTTCTTCAGAATTTAACTCGTATTCTTCAATATCACTAGCATCAATATAGACATTAGAATGAGGTATTAGGGAATTTATAGAATTAATTAGTAAATTTGAGTTTAATTCTTTAAAGCTAAAATTTCCCATATTTCCTGATTTTACCTTGTTCCCACTAAAAGAACTTTGCATACTAGGTAATAATCCATGTATGGTTCGATCTCCAAAGTTAATATATCTAGAAATAAATCTGATATGCCATATAAAGCACAAGACACATTGTAATTCAGCAAGAGATAATACTCCATCTGCAGCTACATCTAGATTGGAAAATTGTTCTCTTAGAGGAATATAGTCATCAGATTCACCTAATCTAAGAGCTATAGATACAAGTATAACACGTTTTAGTAAGGAATAAGAACAAAATTGTTCCCATTTACCTAGAAGTCCTAGAAGAGACTCATAGATTAGCGTAGAATTTTTAGAAAAAACCAATTTATAGAGTTCCTCCGCATCACAAACATTAGATTTGACCATTGGTAATTTTACAAAGTTATTTCTTGATCCAGAAATATTGTTAGATGGAGAATTTAATGCTGTTCTACAATAGTATTGCATCATCTGTTGGTTTGAATCAGCATTTGTGTATATATATTTTCCCTCATTATATTTACTAGAGGTAAAGCTTGGAATAGGATTGCTTAAGAAATTCGGTTCATCAGAACTAGCAGTTACAATATCCATATGTGTTGATTCCGTAGATATTCTATTTTTTGTAACAATATGTAACATATTAAATCGATCATCCAAAGAGCATGAATAAGATCTTCTAAAATTTTTAAGGGAAGGGCTAAATAGTGATAAACTTGTTGATCTTTGTTGTCCTACTTTTGCGATAATACTAGTGTTACCACAGTGACAGCCAAAGTGGAATCTAGGATCACAAGGGGGTGATAACATAGCATATTCACGATTTAACATAGCATTAATTGTAGCCTTTGTCCTAGGAGTAGGTTGACGGTCCAATTCTAAATTAGTAAATGACATTTTACGGGTAACTGGAGATTTAAATTTTCCTAATGAAATATTAAAATTGTCTATAGATAAGATATTGGGATAAGCATTGTTCATACCATATAGTAGAGGAGTACTGCAAGATCTTCTCAATAGAGAAGAACGATGTGATGATCCTCTTTGTATATTATTTAGTGTCAAATTAGAAGATAAGTCAGTATCCGATCTATTTTTCAATAAAATTGAATTATTATCCGTATTGATATACTTGGATTCTCTATTTGCAGATAAAAGAAGTGTCTCATCTTCCATTTCTATAGTCTTTAGACTATTGGAAGAAAAACTTGGTGAAGATATACTAGATTTAATTCGTAAATCGCTGATGCTGTTTGATGCTCTCATTTTATATAGACGAACTCTTTGTTGATGCCATGGCCATACTACTACCTTGTTGAGCATGCCTATAGCACATGTAGGAATACTAGGGGGATCCCATATCCTTAACCATGGATGCTGTAAAGCTTGAAAAGCTGATATACGTTCTAAAGGGTTCTTATTTAGTAATAATAATATAAACTCTTTTGCTAAAGGTGAAATTTCACTCCAAATAAATTCATTAAATCCAATACTACCTTTCCTTACTCTCTCAATGATTTCTGCATCTGTATTTCCAATAAATGGAGGAACTCCGCATAATAAAATATGAGCCATTACTCCTACTGACCAAATATCGCATTTCTCGTCATATCCTTTACCTAGTAGAATTTCTGGGGCAATATAGTACAGAGTACCAACACAAGTACGGAGTTTACCAGTTCTTGTTATTCTCTTAGCCAAACCAAAGTCAATTAATTTTAAAGGGTTTTGTATATCAAAGCAATGACATGGAATCTGATTCCGACATTCATTTAAATTTAAGTCCAAACTTGTTATTTCAGCTGATCCATTCAAGGATGATGAGGGAGTTAGACCAAGATATGTGCCAGATCCTGGACAAGCTAAAGCAGCCATACTGACTTTGCTACAAACTGATGAATTCTCTGGTACACTTTTTATACTATCACTTAGAGTATTTCTAGCCAGAACTGAATTCGGTATACAAAATAGATTCTCATTAGATTTATTATTACACTTATGGCATGATATCTGAGATGGATGCTTTACAAACAAAAAGTTCTCAGGCTTTAAGTCTCTATGAACTATACCTTTGGAGTTACAATAAGACACTGCAGAAAGTATTTGTTTTAATAAGTGAGCAGCGACTCTTTCAGGGAAAATATTAACTTGAGTTAGTCTATTAAATAACTCTCCGCCTTTACATAGCTCCATAATGAGGTATATAGAATTGTAGTCTTCAAATGATTCATATAACCTTGCTATATTAGGGTGGTCTAGAGTACTTAAAAGTTGCATCTCCTGTCTAAATCGAAATAACTCTCCAGTACATTGTTTTGGAATTTTCTTTGCTGCACGCATAATACTAGAACATCTTTCTTCAGCAGTATAAACTGCTCCCCAAGTGCCTTCACCTACTCTCTCTCCTATTTTATAAAAAGAGTGGATTGGTAAATAGCTAGTCCCTACAAATGCATTTCTTTTGATGGGGGGTTTAGGTATTTGGTTTACAAAACCAAACAAAGTAGAACTGGAAGTTCTACCACCTTGGTTCTCATCGACACTTAAGCCACCCTCTTCACTGAAATCAGACTGATCGTCCTCACCTTTTTTTATTAATGCCATCTATTTTTATTAATAGGTTATACTATCCAATTATACTCAGCATAAATAAATTAGAGCAAATAGCTAAAATAAATCTCTATATATAAAATTGCATTAAGATTTTTGAACAATTAAATAAAAATCTTATTTAACTCCAATTAAATATTCTATATTACCAAATTAAGAGGTTCTCTAGCTTCTGATTTTCTTTTAGGACAGCTAGTCTTATTAGCTATTTAATACTTTTTAGGCGCTGAATATGTTCTCCCTGGAGACTATATTGAATACTTTGAAAGTATATAAATACTTATTGGAATTGATATTAACTTTTTCTACTACTATTATCTCTAAGAAAGCTTCTCTTTAGACTATTTTCTTAGTTATAATTCTTTTTATATAGCCCATACTATAATTTATAATGACAAATGATGAAATCTGGAGTATTCCCTTAAATTATAGAAATATTCATCTATTAAAGATCTTATTATATAATATCAATAGTAGTTTAGTAAAGTCTTTGTAACAAAACTTTTATTTAAAGTGATTAAAAATTTTTTAAGATGTTACAGATCTTTGTAGATAAAGACCGCCATTTGTGTGTAGTGTGTGTGAGTTTATGTAGAATATATAAGGTAATCTTAAAAAAGACTTAACAAAACCAGAAGGCTAAGAAAGAAAAAATAAATTCTATTAATGAGAAGCTATAGATTTGGATTTTAAGGCTGACTTTGGATTTTTAGGCCCAGTATTTGAAATTTGATTTGTTATGAACTAAGCTATGGCTGCAAAAATCGTAAATAGTATTAAGTATTTATTATTTTCAGCTAAACATACGAAAGTGATACGAACTCTTATAAAATCATCTTATCCTAATGGGTACAGAAACTTTGGACCTGATTTAGATATAATGATGATGCCTTTAAATAAGAAGTATGTGGACACGAGTAAAATAGAAGAACATATAAACTGCAATTCTAATACAGCTGAAGAACGTTTCTTAGCATCAATGAAATATATAGTACAATATATTCAGTGGGATATTAAGAAAGGTAGAAAGAATTATGTGCGATTTGGTGTATTATTATTAATTGAACTTATAAACAAATCTCAAAAGCACTGGATGAAGCCTAGTGAACTGTCTAATTACATTAAATTGATATGTGAAAATTGGTTAGATAAAAGAAATGACTTGGAAATATATGCAAAATGGCTGCTAAGATCTAATATTGCTAGGAATATTAATAACATATTTGGAAAAATTAATGAGAGCCAATACTATAAAATTCCTTTAAGTTGTTGCTCTTTAAACACAAAAATTATTCAAGATTTATGCAAATGTATAACTAGTTTTAGCAGTTGTATAAAGAAATTTCAAAGAGACTATGCAGAAACTTCTGCTATTCAACGAAAAAAAACTATAAATAAGGAAATTATGGATTTAAAGATTACATTAGATTGCATATTAATGGGTTTACTAGTAGAGACAGATGTGATTGATTCTTCCCCAGAAAAACTAGTAACAGAATATATCTTACCATCATTAGCTTCATTTGCAGAATCTGAATTCGTAGTGACATATGGAATGATATTTCATAAAGTAAAGTACTATCAAAAAAGCTGGAATTCAAATTCAGTAATTAAGGATAAAAAAGTTGAATTAATTGAAGATAACAACATTTTTTATCAAGGAGATACATTTAACTTCACAACTTTGATTGAAAATGTATATATAACATATTTAAAGATCATTGAAACCCTTAGTAAAACATCACTTAGAGAATATCAAGAAGACATAATTAATAATGTTGAAAATTCGGCATTATTAACAGAAGTGGAGTTCATAAATAATAGCTCTAAGCCATATAGTGATTCAGCAGTATTACCACCACTATTTAAAGATATAAATTTTAGTTTGCAATCCCAATTTTTCTTCCCATACATTTTAACTTCAGATATATGTATAAGTATTTGTAATGGAAATCCAGACTATGGAATGGACATTATTTCGTCTATTACGAATACAATAAAATATTACTCATCTCCAAAATTTTTATCTAATAATAATTCCTTAGAATCTAATCAAGATAATATATCTTTACTATATATTTGCCAGCCTTATTTCATTATGGATGAAGCAATAGCAGCTTTGGTTCAGCCTGGGGAAACTCCAGCAGCATTACTTAATTATACTACAATCCAATACTGTTATAGCTTATTACGTTCCTTACATCGTGTATTGTGTTGTTGTCCAAGAAGTTCGAATATCCCTAAAGTCATTTCTGTCTTATTATCCACTATTGATATTATACTTCCACTATATGATATAAATGGTATTCTCTGTATTAAGAATAAGTTAAATGGAAGTGTTGTTAAGGGTAAAAATAAAAACTCAAGCTCTGCTTTAAATAACACCTCTTCCGGCAAATCTGCGCTACTATTAAGAGGTGCTGTATTTCATGTTATACTAGACATTATGTGCATATTTAGTGAGACTTCACAAGTATTTAATGTAATACGTGTCCTTGTAAAATTAAGAGACTGGTGTGGATCTTGTCTTCTTGATTTAATAAGGAGGTGCCAGAGGTTATCTTTGACATCGGAAAGCTTAAATAATAGCAATAAAATGACAAATCTTTGTAAGAATACTACAAAAAATACCACTAAAGATGATCAATTAGACTTATTTTTTTCAAATATTGCTAATCCTTCATTTTGGAGTGATACTAAAATTCAGGAAATAGCTAATATTAATCGTAAATGGATATCTGGACAGAATAATCACTTTCACCAAAAGCAGAAAAATCTATCAAATATTGTCCCAAGAGCGGAACATTTACCAGAATTTCCTGTTACAGGTTCTTTACAACTAGAATTCTCTTTATCTACTCCTTCAAGTACAAATACGAACAGAAATAATAAGATTACTACGAAAGAAAAATTTGTAAATGAGGATAATAGACACAGAGAATGGAATAATTGTTTTCCACAGGGGTTAAGTAATGAAATGGATGAAAATAATTGTATTGATCGAAATGATTACAGTAATTATTATGATAATCAATATGATAGTGACTGTTCTGATGAGAAAAACAGCGATAATAGTATATACAAGTATTATAGCGATGATTCTGATGAGGAACAATGGATAGACGAGAAACTTATTGAACTTATCAAAAGAAGGCCTATTAGCTCAATCCTTAATGCAGAGCCACCTGCTAATGGTATTTTAAGAAGGTCAACATCTGAATATCCCCCTAATGGTTCTTCTAGATCGGGATTTACTACAATATGGACAAAGTATCACTCAGCTGCACCTAAAACATTTCCTTCAATGAAAAAAGTGTGCTTTGCTGAGATGATAGAAATATATTGAAAATATCATGCTTCATATTATAATCTATATATTTAAACAAAAAATTGATGACTTAAATCATTAATATTGAGATTTTGCATGTTTTTCTTAATGTTCGATACCCCGACACCAGTATTTAAAAAAACATCCCGTCTCCAATATTCATTCTACTGATTAGCGGTATCTGTATACTAGATCTTATACTATCAATATATTCACTATATTATAGTTAAATGTTTGCAGGTCAAGAAGATTTTTGGACATCAGAAGAAGATGAAGGGGATTACTCTTCTGTAGACTTGAACTCTTTGGATGATGAAGATGAAGATGCAAAAGACATTGCTTCGATGTTATGTGAGACAGTATTAAGTGAAGAAGACACTAAACTCACAATAAATATTGATAGATGTGATGATTTATCAACAGATCTACCCAAAGAAGTTCATGATATTGAACCAGATATATGTTTAAAAAAAGAACCCTCTAAAATGATTAGGAAGCGATGGAGCATTGAGGATACAAGTGATACTTCTAAATTTATTGAAATCATAGGTTATAATCCATATATTGACGATTCTGATTCTATTTGTAATATCGATCAGAGTAATATTATACTAAAGTATCCATTTAAACTTGATCATTTTCAAAAAAGAGCGATAATACGCATTCATCAAGGAGATCATGTACTTATAGCAGCCCATACTTCTGCGGGTAAAACCGCAATAGCAGAATATGCTATTGAGCTATCTAATAAAAATGGTAAAAAGACAATATATACGTCTCCTATAAAGGCTTTAAGTAGCCAGAAATATCGTGAATTTCAAAATAGATTTAGAAATTACCCATCTCATCCTACAATTACCCAAAGGAATCGAGTTGGAATTATTACAGGTGATATTAGTATGAATCCAGATGCACAATGTGTAATTATGACAACTGAGATACTTAGAACTATGTTGTACCGTAATGATCCATATATTGATCAATTGCAGACAGTTATATTTGATGAAGTCCATTATATCAATGACCTTGATCGTGGTGTAGTATGGGAAGAAGTCTTAATCCTTCTACCCCCTAGAATACAACTTGTACTTTTGTCAGCTACTATTCCAAATTATCTGGAATTTGCAAATTGGCTGGGTAGAATTAGACAAAATACAGTTTATTGTATTCGAACTCTACATCGTCCAGTACCTTTAAAACATTATTTGTACATCTATGAGAAGTGCTTTCTTATTATGGATAATAATAACAAATTCAATATTTCAGGATATAAGGAAATGTTAGATCATATAAAATCTGTTAAACAAAAGGGTAAAAATATTACAAGCCGACAGAATAAGGCTTTAATTAAAAAGCAAGGATTACCTAAAGAACAGGAAACAAAGCATCAAGAAAATACCTTTCCTCATAAAAATCAAGATGATGTAAATTCATTATCTTTATGTAATAATGCTACTAATAATAAGAAATTAGAAGATTCTCATGAATTAAATAATGAAATAGAGGGTGAAGTAATAGATAAAATTTCAATCATTGATAAAGATTCTTCAAACTCAGATAAAAACTCCAATATACTCATTAATAATAGTACTAATGCTAGTACTTCACTAAATATCCATTCTATATCAACTAACTCTTCTTACAGTACAGAAACAAAGTTTAAGACAGAAGTATATAGACTGCAAATTTTTCTTCGTTTACTAGAAAAGAATGACCAACTTCCTGTTATTATTTTTGGATTTTCACGAAGAAAGGTTGAACAACTTGCATCTTCAATACCAAATTTAGATTTTATTGCTAATCACAATGAAAAAAGTAATGTAGTCGTTTTTATTAAAGATTCTCTAGAAAAACTTAGGGATGAAGATAAGCAAATTCCTCAATTACTAAAATGTAGAGAATTAGCTTTAAGAGGGGTTGGAATCCACCATAGTGGAATGTTACCAATAGTTAAAGAGATGACTGAAATTTATTTTCAAGAGGACTTATTAAAGTACTTTTTGCTACTGAGACAGTATCAATGGGAATTAATTGCCCAACCAGATCTATTGTATTTACTAGTATTAACAAGTATGATGGTAGGAAATATAGATTATTACACTCATCAGAATATACTCAAATGGCTGGAAGAGCTGGTAGGCGAGGTATTGACACATTTGGAAATGTATTTATTTTCAATTCATCTTATGAAACTATTCCAGAATGTATTGATATTGTTAAGATGATGCTCAATACATATATACCAGTTCAAAGTCATTTTCGTCTTACTTACCAAATGTTATTGCAGCTATCATGTAGACATAGTGTTACAATTGAAGATATGATGGTAAAATCTTTTAAAGAAATGTTTAGAGCAATCCATTTCCCAATATTTCAGAAAAACTTAAAAAGAAAACTTAGAGAAAAAGAAGTAATTGAAAAACAAGTTCATGAACTTCTTTCAACTTCTTTCATTAAGGATATTCCCTCTGATATCCCCAATTTTAGCAGTGATCCAACTTTAACTTCTAGTTCATATTTGGCAAGTATTGAACAACTTGTTACAGTAATTGAGGATATGATCGAAATATCTTCAAAACTATATCCTAACCTCTTAAATACTTCAATAAATAAAAATACCGTTTTACAAAAAATATTTAATCCTGGAAGACTTGTATTACTAGATATGTACTCTATAGCTAAAACTCTACCATTATTTTGTATTATCCTAGATTATAATGATGGTAATTATAAGAACCAAAACATAACGCTTGATAAAACTAAATGTTCGATGGAAGGTATTCAAAAAGGTTCATTTAGAATTTTGTTACTTTCAGAGGAAGAAGTAAAGTTCCTAGATATTACAAATACCAAGGAGTATCAAAATTCTAATACTCTTATAAATAGTGAAATAACGGATACTAATCACTCTACATCTAACTTTGCAGGTGATTCAACTAAATATTATGATGTAGTTGAGCAAAGTATCGAGATGTATAAAGGTACAGAGAAAAAAAAACAGATACAAATTGTAGAAGAGTTAATTAATAATGATCGTAGAAATAAGCAAGTTAGCGGTAAAACTTTACCGCTTTGTGATTCTCAATACGTGACATCTAGTAGCATTAAAGTTATTCATAAAGGCATACTTGAGAGTGATATATTACCTGTCAATCCATTAAATTTGTCTAAAGGAAATGTAGAGACATGTAAAAACTCGTTTTCAAATCTAAGGTATTATTTAGTACTTGAGAATGTAGTTGCTGAGCACTTTTTGCTCATATTTGAAGAGGAGATCTCAAATATAAACTTTAGAAACATAAACCTGAAGGATATATCTGTTATACATCAGATTGCAATTAGTTGTAGAAATGAATTAGCCAAAAAAGTACAGGGGGATATTGTGGGTAATACATTCAAGAATTCTAGTACTACCAAACCAAGAAATAGAAATAAGCAAATAAAAGTTAACCTTAATGAATTTATTAGAAATAGTATTCAGAGTGAGGATAAGAAATCTATAGATGGTGAATATAGTGATCCCTTCCCTTCATTAAATACTAATATTCATGGAATATCTAAGAAAAACTCTAAGAGCAATATTATAGATAATTCCAATATTTCGACATATAATTATAATCAGTTAACTACCAACAATAATGAACAAATAAATATTAATAAATGGCCTAAATTGTTTATATATTCTAAACAATTAAAGTATATTGAGATGGAATTCTATGAATTATTACATAACCAATCATCACTATACAATAGTTATATATCTAACATATGTCATGAATATCCTATATTACATAAACATATTTATTATATACAAAGATTGAAAAATATTGACAGAGATATACAAATATATAAGCATTTCATGGATAATGAAAGTTTAGATGATTATGAAGAGATGAAATTAAAATTAAATTTACTAATTGAAAAGGGATTCCTAGATACAAATCACACTATCACTACAAAAGGACGTATTGCAACTGAAATACTAACATCAGACGAACTAACTCTTGTTGAAATATTACTTAGTGGAGTGCTACATAAACTAGATACAGCTGAAATAGCTGCTATTTTATCTTGTTTTGTTTTCCCAGAAAAATTAGATGATAATAACGGCAAAGATAGACCGTCTTTACCTACAGCTGAATTATTAAATGCTCATAATGAATTATTTAGTATTCATCGTGAATATGAAAATTTTCATTATAAATTTGGAATCAATCTAGATACTGAAAACTATTGGAGTTTATGTAATGATGGTCTTATGTTTATTGCATATAAATGGGCTAAACAAGAATCTCTAAAAGATATTATGGATATTATTAACTCAAGTGGTATAAATTTACATGAAGGAACAATAGTGAGAAGTATACTTCGACTTGATGAATTAATACGCAAACTATTACAAGCTGTTAATATAATGGGTGATAATATACTTAAAGATAAGCTTGAACAAGTACATAACGCTATTGCCCGTGATATTATATTTATGACCTCATTGTATTTATCAAAATAAAAATAATATATTTAAATAATTAAGTACTATTATCTTTTAGTTTTAATGTTAATAATGAGCTATTATAGCTTTTATTTATATTATTTATAATACAGTATATTGATATCTGATATTTCAGATATTTGTCTCTACTTTTTATATACTCCAATAATCTGTAGCAAATTCAAATGGATCGAGTATAGTTTCATCAATTAAATCAATATCATTGTAAATTAAGTCACTATTTCCAATTTCATCTTTCATTTCATCATTTAATTTATATGAGGATTTAAGTTTATCTATAATTTTCTTATATTCCTTACAATTACATTTACTATTATATATATTGACATCATCTACTTCATTATATTTTACATTATTTTCCTTGATTAAGTAGTCTCCAATATCTGATTTTGAAATCTCATTATTATCTATTATTATGTTCACTTTTTTAATACCTAAAATCTCCAAATCTTCATTAATATTTATTAGTAAATTATCACTTATCCTGCTTAATATATCAATTCTTGTCTCATTATTTGATGAGTTATATACTTCAGTATTTTCATATTCTATTTCAGTAAATTTAACAACTTCATTTCCATATAACAAAATTAGAATATCCAAGACTGTATAAATACCTCCTTTCATAATAGTATTATTAGATATGCATGTTGATGCATCATCTTCAAGATTATTAATAATAATTTCAATATTACCTAATTCCTTTAATAAAACTATTAATATATTGAAAATTTTTATATATATATATAAGTCATCAAAGTCACTTTCCTTATTGTATATTTCTTCAGATTTCCTTGTTTCATCCTTAATATTTAATTCTGAAATTAATTTAAAATATTCAATTTCACCATTCTGAATACATAATTTCTTGATATTTCTCAATTTAAATATAGAATAATTTGTTAATTCATATAATAAAATACGTACAAAAGCTTTACTAATATAGTTCATAGATATTTTGAATTGAAATGAATATTTTAATGTTTCTTTAAAATATAATATAACATCTAATATTTCACGTTGTATATCTAATACTCTTTTATATTTATTCTTATTAATATTTAATGAATCTTTTAAAAATTTACCAAACATAAATAATCCATATAAAATACTTATGAAATTATTATTATCATTATTACTCAAATTTATTATACTACCAAGAATGATAGAAATAATATCTAAATTTAGATCTATTGCATAATTATATATATTATTTTTATTTTCTATAGAAACTGTAGAATAAAATGATTTCATTATCTTGCTAATTAAATTCCATATATATTCATATATTTCTATTGTTGATACCCTACTATAAAATAATAAATGAATTAACATATTTAAGAACTTTACTCCAATTATATTATCATATTTTTTGCTAAAAATATACCATGGATATTCTATATTATTATTCAAATTATTATATGTATTATAAATATTATGAATAGATTGATTATTATCTTGATTTACATTAATATTAGTATTGGTGCTTAATGTATCAGAGCTTTTTTGATATTTCATCAAGCTTATAATACTATCATTATTTCTTAAATATGGATGTGTATTACCATAAAAACTTAATTCATTATTAATAAAACTATACTTATATATATTGAAAATATCACTATTTAATTGGTAATCGACCAAATATTCTTCATTTTGTGAATATATTTTATTATCATTTAATATATACAATAATGTATCATACCCAAGTAAATATTTCCAAAATAATATTTTAGTTTGCTTCTGATTATTATCAAAATTTTTATTTATATTTTGAATATTGAATATTAAGTCATTAATACTAACTAGTGTAATTTGTATCATGTTCATGATAATTTTTAATAAAGGAGGTACTTTATTATCACCTAAATTGCAAATTTTATTTTCTTCAGTTATTAATTTATTTATTATTCTATTAAGTCTATTAATTAAGTATAACAATAATAAATAATCCATTTCTATACATTTTACACTCTTTTCGCTTTGATTAACCAAACATTCATTATTTTGTAATTTAAAATAATAATCTAAATATATACCATTAACTCTTCTTATTCCATTAATTCTTGAACAATAATAAAATATCTTATATTTTTCAATCCAATCTTGAGAATCACTATTATTAAAAAAATTTTCTGTATCTTGTTCTTTTAAAGACATTATAATATTACTAATTATATCTTTTTTAATATATTGATTCCAAACAATTATTAAGTCTTCCTTTTCAGATATAAACCAGTTCAAAAACGTTTCTGGTGTATCACTAAATATTATATTATCAAATATTTTAGGTAATTCCTCATTAATAAATATATTGTAATATTCTATACTCTGACATAATTGTTTGATATTACTTTCAATATCATTATCTTCATAACATTCAATAAAACATCTTTTAATCTTATTATTAGATAAATTATATGTATTATTTTTTTTATAATCTACTATTTTGTATTTTTGTTTTTTAATCCAATGTTACTTCTTAATGGATATAATATAAATGTTAATAAATCATAATACTTTTTATTTATTAATATTATGCTTTTTAGTATATATATGAGTGATAATACTATTTCCTTACATTTGATAATATAATTGTCATCAAAAAAGTTTTGCTTAATATTTTTATTATTCAGGTATATTAATCTATCATACCAAAACAGTACAATTATAATAAATATAACCAAGTCTTTACCTATATCTTGGATATTATTATTTGTTTCAATAATATTTTTTGAAGAAATTTCATTTATTAATATTTTAAGTATTTTATTAATAATATTAATCACTTTATAGTTTATATTCCCATTATTATATTCATTATTCAAATCTTCAATAAATAAATCTTGTACTGATATAATCCATCTATAAAAGAAATATTTAGTAAAGTTTATTATGTCAATATTAATAGTCTTTTGTTCATTTATTAATATATTGATTAATATATCGTAAATATAATATGAGATATCTAATTTTGGGTTTAACAATATATTAGATACCTTAGGTTTATCAATTATATTAACAAAAACATTTAATTTTGGCATATAAGATAATAATGTTTCAATAATAATAATATCATTATTATCATTATTATCATTATTATCATTATTATCATTATTATTATAATTCATTAGTTTAAATAGTTTATATATACAATATATATAATCATGCAAATATTCTTCATGATTATTTTCTATATATAAAGTAGAATTCTGATTATATTCAGACAACTTCTTATCACTATCATAATTTAAATTTAATATATCTTTTTTACTTCTTAATTTTTTGCATATATTATAACATAATTTCCTTGGATTTGATATTTGAATTATTCTACACATATTGCGTACATTATATATACCATTGCAATTCATACACTTAATAATTCGATTGATATTATTATTATTGTTACAATAAGTAAAATAATGTATATATGTACCATATATATATATATCATCCTCAAATTTATATTGGCTATTAATAGTTGAGAATATTTTTGATTCTCTTAATATTTTCCCATATGTATTTTTATATGAATTTTCATTATCTTCAAAAATATTTAATATTTCATTAATTTTATGCCAAACATTACATTCAAAATCTGATGAATTATCTAATATTTTATTCAATATATATTTACTTTCTTTAATACACCAATTTATCAAATATAAATACATGTCTTCTGTCCATATTATATTATTTGATACTGTATTATTCATTATGAGTATATCTAAGAATACCTGCAAACTAATTCTATTTGAATAGTAATCATCTTTAATTTTTATATAACTTTCAGATTTTATCTTTTCAAATTCAGCTTTCCTACTCATTAATGTTAAAGAAGATTTTCCTTTTATTATCTCCAAATCATCTAAAAATAATCCATGGGAATTATATGATAATATATTACAAAGTGAAGGAGTTAATATTCCAGTATATATACAATAACACTCATATGTAATTTGATCATATTTAATATTGTATCTTTTAATCAACTCTAAAATATAAAGAGAGGGTATACCAAGTATTGATCCTAAAACTTCGGCTATTAAAAGATTTTTTTCATTAATAAAAATTTTTAATTTTTGTGGTATGTAGATTTAATTTCTTTTAAATTGCTAAGTAATATTGGTACTATACCATATGATATTGCCATATGTCTAAAACTTGACTTCAAAAAAAATATTTGTAAAAATCGAAGCATCAAACTCCATAATAATAATACTGAAATTTCATTTTCATTGTAATATTCAAATAGAATACATGATTTCTTTAATATATCTTGAAATAATACTTTTTGGTATTTTTCATTATTTTCTTCATCAAATATACAAAAAATATTCAATGCTTTATTATAATTGTAAAAATTGAGTATAATTAGAATATAAATTATATATATATTTGCGAATAAAACATTTATATTATCAATCTCATATTTTTCTTCGTTATCATAAATCCAATTTATAAATAAATAATATGGATTAATATAAATAAAATCTGATTTATGACTTTTTTTATTTTTTTCCTCAAAATATTCTTTATTAGAATATTTACTGGAAACCTTTTCTTTGTTTTTTTTTAATTCATACTTAAGTAATATTTTGATACATTGATGAAATATACTTTTACATATTGGAATTTCTGTATCTATATTATTACTAATCTTGTAAAATAAAATCAGATTTAGAACTTTAAAAATATTATAATATAATTGCCTTATTCTTTCATTGTCATTTTTATCATCTATGATTTTACTCAGTAAATAAAATCCCGATAGATGACTTGTATATAATGTGTTACAAACTTGAATATCTTTTATTTCAAATAAATCTCTATAGGACTTGTTACAATCATTACTAATATCTTTACATTCCATCTTAATACCACAATTAATAAAAAATGAAATTCCACATAATAATAGGGAATGTTGTAATTTGATGATATTTGTTAAATAATTAAATAAAATATTTTCTTCATTTATATCTTTGTTTTTAATATAAAGAGTAAAATAATAACTAAAGTGTCCATCTAATAAATTCCACATTTCCTTATATATAATACCATACTCATTTTTAATATTTTCTATATCATAATTTTTTGATATAAGATATTCAACAAATAATTGGGGTAAACCATCTGGTGATAAATGTATTATATCCATTAGTTTAATACATTGTTTGATAGAAACAGATTTCCATATTTCAAATATTTTATTCATTTCTAGATAATTATTATTGCTTTTATGGAATCTTTTCTGAATCTCTGGATAAATGTTTTGAATACAAAAATCAGTACTGAAGTTAGACATTTCAACTATATAATAACCATATATATATAATTCTTCATTCATGAGGGTTTTTTTATTGATAATATTAAGATTTTCTTTATATTCAATTATATTACATGGAAGTAATAAACAATGATCAGAATCCAATCTCAGAGAATATGGATGTATGATATTAGATATATGATTAAGAACATTTATACGATCTGTTATAGACCACTTAATAGTTGGGCAATGGATGTTGCAATTAATAACTTTATGAAATGATTTGATACAATAATTTTCATCTGTATTATCCATTAATAATAAATGTATCAGAGATAAAGGAATATATTTAGTTAGATAAAAAGTCCCTAAACCATATTTAATTACACAGTATTTATCCATTAATTTTGAATATTCCTGATCATATATATTCTCAATAATGTTAATTTCTTTATTATTTGATATTTGATATTCATGAGTGATTTGCTTTTTAGGACAATCAATTTTCCCACAGATACATTTATATTTTGAGCATACTGGAAAATGAATATAATTTAATTCGTCATATGTATCAATTACAATAGAATCAATGAATTTTAAACTAGTACTACCAAATTTATTTTTATTTAGGTATTCCACTTTTACTAAATTATTCAATACTTTAACATAATTCTTTAGTAAATATATTAATCCTTGTTCAATATTTACTATATCACATGATATATTATCTGAGTCGATATATATTTCTTCGTTATATACTGAAATACTTTTAAATCTTAAAAGAGCAAATAATAACATTTCAATTCCAAAATTATTGACAATATTGATAATAATAATTGGACTTTTATTTATTAGTTTGTCTATTATATTGATAATCCAGTACATGTGATAATATTGATATTCAGATACTGATGTTAATTTAACTAGTAACAATTTTATTAATTGAAAAATTAAGTCATTATTTGATATTAAATAAGATACCCATTCATCTGATATATTGATGCAATTATTTACTGTTATAAGCCAGTATAACAATGGACTATGTTTAATTGAGGAATTAAGTGTATTTCTAATGGATCCATCCATTTTTATATTATTTAAAATATTCTTATCTAAATATTCTAGAAAATTTGGATATTCTACTCGACCAGTATTCATTTCGGTAATATTATCATGGTTTATATAATTATTTGGAGTACTGCAAAATGGTGAAGATGAATTTGAGAAATCTGATGTATTTGTTAATGTAAAATTAGAAGATTGTAGAACACTATCTTGTCTAATTGGAAAATTAGGAACTGGAAGTTTATAATCATCCATATATTTCATATATTGATCATGATCACAATTTATGGAAGATGTCTTAGATGACATAGAATTTAGTAAATAAATACCTTTACTTTGGGTAAGAATATTAAATGGAGGATATAATAAAAATATTTCAATATTTCGACTTTTTATATAATCATCACTATTACGTATAAAAAAATTCTTATTTCCAAGATCTTTCTGATGTGAATATATTATTAATTTCAAATTTATTAGCTCTGGTCTATCTACAGTTAATTTACGTGATTTATTCATATAATATTCATAATATGCCTCACTTATATATAATTTATATAAAACTTCATTAAGTTCACTATCTTCTGTATCATTGTCTGACACTTTAATAGAATTATAAATACTTGTTTGCTTACTAAATGAATAACATATTTGAAGTTCAGCTATATGATGAATTATTAATTGAATTCCTCCTAAGCTTAAAAAATGGTTTCTTGCCTTTTTATTTAGACTCAACATTAAATGAATTACATATATTATCTGACATTCTTCATATTTAATATCAATATCATAACTTTTAGTAGGACTTATCATTGACATCATGTATGGTAAATGAGCTACAATTTGCTCTTCAGTTATAAATTCACAAAAATTGATAATTAAACATATATAATTACATAATAAATATGTTTTAATAGCTGGATTATTTTCAATAGTAATCCTTTGGTATATTGATTCAAAGATATATCTGATTTTCTGTGTTGTTTCAATACATTGAATATATGGTAATTTACTCTTATTAAGTGCCTTTTGAAGCCTTTCGTCTAACACTATATTATCATTATATCCTCCTGTAGTATTCTCTAAATCTACTAAAATTTCCCATTCTCCAAATTGACTACTAATATAACTGTCCCCTATCCCTACTTTTTTATCTTCAGTATATTCTTTTTTTGATTTATTTATTTGATTCACCTTTATTGTTTCATTACAAAAATATACTTTCTTAATTTCCATCAAATTACCTAAGATATAATTTATTTTATTTTTAATTATATTTTCAATAACTTTAACAGCATTATTTTTATCTTTATGTCTCACAAATTTTACACTTAATTGAGAATAATCTTGTTCATAAAAATCCAATTTTATGGGTAATACAGTATTTGGATTAATTGTACCTATTTCACTTGACTTTGATATATTACAACCATACATATAACCAATAAAGTGACATTTTTTTTTGTAAACTTCATTACAAATAATAAAAAAATCACTATTATCTTCTTTATTACTTTTTTGTGAAAATATTCCTATGTATTTTTTTAAATAAAATAATGTTGGTAGAAGTAACCTTACATAAACTGAATCAGCTATCTTTAGTTCTTTAGAAATTGATGGGATGGATGGGTAGAAATTATTGATATTCCAAATATATGATAAATTATTATATGTTTCTATCCTCTCATATTCATTTACAAGGCAATATTGTATGTCTTTTTTTACATTTTCATTCCATATTAAATCTATTTGATCATCATAATTGTTGTAACACAAATCCCAGAATATATACCATACAAAATCTGGATAATAACTTGTTTTATACTTTTTATTATTAGTACTAAAAAATAATTCTTCATAAAATATCTTACTACCATTACAATATTTAACTTTATCATTAGGATTAGAAACTTCAGAACTAATTTGCTTATTAATAGTCTGTAATTTTGATATACTATAATTTAATAGTAAATTCAAGTAATCTTTAATATTACATAAATTCCAGCCTTCATTTGTTGTGCAAACTTCATTAAAACTATCTAATCTAGAAGTTTCTGAACAATATCCAGATTTATTAACTAGATTAGCATTTAAATATATACTTTCTATATATCTTGATATTTTATTTTGATATTTAAATTCTTTTATTGGTTCTATATAGGAATTAGTTGTATACCAGTTACATTGAATTGGTAGCCATAGTAATTTATTGGAATCTTTTACATTCCCATTAGTTACACTGGAAAATCTTAAATTTTTAAGTATACTAGTAAATTTGACAGGAAATATTCTGTATAAAAAATTCATAATTTGACTGTCATGCTGACATAGTATTGATATTATTTGAGTATTCAATATCCACTTATCTAATAGCTTAGTATCAACACTATTAATCTCCTCATCAATCAATATTTTATTGCTGAGTGGAGTAAACAATGCAGCAAAAAACAAGAGAATCATGCCATTTTTCTTAATTTCACCTAATATGAACTTAATCTGTTCTTCTTTAGAATATAATATTATAGAACGAAGAATTAAAGAGGCTGGAATACTGAGATTATCATATTCACATAGTGAAAGACCAAAAAGCTTGTTTATATAAGGTCCATTAACAATATCCAGGCAATACTCTAATAGCCCTTGACTAGTAATATAGCGATCATAGTGAAGTATAGTTGCAAATAACTCTAATATATACGATGTAAACAAAATAATAGTATCTTTATTTAGTTTTGAGGCAATTTTTAAATGGCTGAAGTTATGTGATAATATATATGGTTCTGTAATTGAAGTACTTTTTAGAACTGGATGAGTATCCATTGATACTGTCCAAAGTAATTTGAGTTCTGACACTTTAATTAGTGTATATCTTAGTTTTAAGCAGTATATACTTATATCTCCAGCTACTTTATATGTTATTAACTGTAGTATGTAATAAGCAATACTACATCGGATATTCAGTGATATTTTGTTATTTATGGCCAGACATACAAGATCCCCAATAATACTGGGATTATTTATACATATACTACTATATAAATATTCAGAAGATAAAATAAAATCTAGACCATTAATAATTAACTTTATGTTATTTTCCAAAGATGTTACACTTTCATTATCTATAGTATCTTTTCTCAATTCAGAAAAGGTCCAATGAAGAAAAGTAGCAAATATATCAGAAAATTTTAAACTCATTTTGTGATTAATATCCTCAGAGTTTAATTTATAATTCTTAATAATTTCTTCAACAAACTTTTTATGGTCATCCATATTATATTTAGTATCAGAACTCCGAATTGAAAAATATTCCAAAAAATCACCAATTTTTTTTTTTAAGGAGCAATTCCAATAGTTATAGCTTTGATTTATTAGTAAACTTTCGTTATATTTATTAAGCTTTGAGGATTCCATATTTACACAAGTTTAACTATCAAATGCTACAAATTAGTACAATATTCAACTGTATGGCGCCTATTGGCCACATGTATTATTGCATGTAATAATGCATGACAAACAGTCCAGTATTTAGAATCTTGATTTCCTATATATATTAACATATAAATCTATAGAGAGTGTAATAAATTTTATATTAATTTGCTTTTATATATAATAAAATAAATTCATTTTTGAGATATCTTTCTTTTTAAAGATGGACATATCAGAAACTAGTAAATGTAATCATGTTGATGTTAAGACATTAGCAGCTACTGAATGGCTAAAGTTACAAAAAATTAACTATATAGACTCTACTGGAAAATCTAAAACATGGGATAGAGTTATTAGAACTAGTAATAAAGATAAAGGGGTTGACGCTGTTTGTGTATTAGCCTATATAAAATTTAAGCAGAGCATAGAGATATTAGTTGTGAAGCAATATAGACCTCCAGTAAACTCTTTTACACTGGAGTTACCTGCTGGATTAATTGATAAGGGTGAATCAATACATGAAGCTGCACTAAGAGAGCTTAAAGAAGAGACTGGATATATAGGTGAAGTTACTTCAATTTCTCCTATGGTTTCTATGTCTCCTGGTTTATCTAATGAATCTGTAAAAATAGTAACTGTAGAAATCGACTTAAATAATCCATTAAATGTACACCCAAAGCAAGATACTAATGATTACAAACAAATTAGTGTTATTAGAGTTCCCATAAATAATCTAAAGTTAGTACTTGATGAATATTCAAAAGAAAAAAATTGCATAATCCATATAGGCTTATACTCTATAGCCCTTGGATTAAATTTAGCTTCTATTTAATTTTAGTAAAAGCTAAGTTAGGTATTCAGTACAAATTATGAGCTACTAAAAGTGTAAAATTAAATTAAACAAATTATCATCATGACATCTGTCTCATTAGACTAATATTAAATTAGAGTCATTAAAATAGTAATAAATTACTTAAGGAAACTGAGTTTCTATAGAAATTAAACACATTGATGTATTTCCAGTAGAGACTGCAAGTTAATGTTTCATGTGGTTTGAATTATTTTGTTTCGCATGCTTAATAGATTTAGTATTGGAAGACTGGGGAGGTCTCCATCTTTCAATAGATACTTCAACTCCCCCCAAATAAAGGTTATTCATCAATAATGTTTTGCAAGATAGCTCCGAGTCTAATTCTAGTATTCCCCAGTGTTTATTATTCATTCTAGCTCTCTCAATATCAATAATATAGCCTCCACCATGGATTTTCAGTTGATTTTGTACAGCTTCTCTAATTTGGGAATCAGTGATACTTTGGGGAATAGAATGCACAAATATTTTGCGTCTATTTATTGTATCTTTAGAAGCCCTGCTTTCACTGTTCACTCCTTCAATATTATTACTTGAATCTGGTAGTTTATTATCATGAGCAGGGATAACATAGCCCTTTACCTTAGTACTTGGATTCATAAGACCACCCATCAATTTTCCAGCATAACTGGTAGAGACATATTTTGACTTTGATTTATTTTCATTCACATCACCTGAATTAAGGGTGTCGCCATTCATATTTGCTACTTCAGTTTGGGAAGATGGGGGTTCTATTAATTCATGTACTACAGCTTTTTTGGGTTCAAGATTGTCAGAGATACAAACTTGATTATTTGAAGAGACTTCTACCTTAGAAGTAGTTACCGTTTCATGATCTACTTGTTGATCAGTAGTATTAGAAGAGGTATCAGGCATATGACTATCTACTCCATGCTTAGACAAAATCTTATCTGGTAATAAAGGTAGATCAGAGTCTAGAAATAGTAGACAATCATTTCTGACAAAATACCACCTTGGACGGATTTCAGTTAGTAGAAAATTTTGAACAAAACCTCTTCCTACACCTTCTGAATCGCCAATGTACATCCTGCCTTTGGTTGTAATACAAAATGAGTTACAAATAGATCTAGAACATTCTAAAACCTCAACATAGGTTGTACAGTCATTCAAATTCAATAAATTTATAGCCGAGCGGATTTTTTCCTTAGTCTCAGCTCTCAAAACAGAAGGTAAGCGAGTCTTATTTCCAAGAAGAACATCAGGCCTATATCCAGCCCATATTAAACTTCCAGAGTCGTGGTAAAGTTCATATAATGTAGTAGGATCTTTCTTAAGACGGCTATAATATTCAGTTACAAAAAAGTCTGCGATCTTTGAAGCACTACAAATCCCAATATCCCTCTGTGTATTGGACGATTCCGCCATATTATAAAACCTCCTATAAATAAAAAGTATGAATAAATACCAGTAAAATAATAAAGTTTGTAATATTAGTATACAAGGGGGGAAAAGTACGGGTATAATTTTCAAATATATTAACCCCTCTTTAAAACGCCTTTAGACGAGAAACCGCTTTCAGCGGGTTTGAGTAAATAGAAAGCTAAGTATTAGTTTATTAAGATGTGAATTAGTTTTTATATAACCTTATAAACCTTTTTAATGGCCAAATAGTGTGTGTTACAACTCCTTTAATAATTCCAAGAGGAATAACTCCAAAAGACCTGCTATCTTCAAAAGTAGAACCATTGTGATCTTCCACCCTATAATATTAAATATATACAAATTCACTGATTAAACTAAATTATTAAATACTCAATAAAACTCACCAGCAATGACCTTTCGGCACAATAATTGATAGTCCTGAGTTTAAATGAACAATATCATTTGATAATGCTATAATGGGCTTTACCAATAATTCATAATGTAGTTTCGTGTCATTAATAGTTGGGGAGTAAAAAGCTACTAAGTCGCCTTTTCTAAAGTTTTTCCTATTTGAAGATATAAAGTAAATGTCTCGATTTACAATCTGAGATAAACTTAGTATAAATCTGTCAAGTAATAATTTAGATTTATTGAGTGAAACTGAAGCATTATCTTCACATAATCCCGGTTTTATTGAAGATGAATTAGCCTAAAAGTTTGCATTGTCTCATACAAATTTCATATAATTTATGTTACATTATAAGATAACATACAAAACTTAAAAATCCCATATAATCACGAAACATAATAGCCAGTGGTATATTTAGAATGAGTCTTGAGAAGTTCTTCATCTAATTTATGAAAAGACATTTAAATGTCACTTTTATTTCCATAGTATATAATAAAGAGGAACTGCACAGATGTCGTTGTTCATTTATGTTAGTATCTGAGAATTATATTTAGGTAAGCGGAGGCGGGATACTTAGCCATTTTGTGTTGTGAAAATTTGTATATATTCTACCAAATATGAGAATTGCAGATTTCCTGCTGTAAATAATATAACTGTAAATATAGCTGAGTAGGTATAGTTATCAAGCGATTTTTTAAGTAATAATGCTGCTAATGTCTATTTGGTCAATACCTTTTTGAAAAGCAGTGAAAATTCACATAAGTGAGACCTTTCTAACTAGTTATTTAAGGTTATATAGTAATAGCTTGATGTGATCTAAAATTAACTTCGGCTGATAAAGATAATAGAAAATGAACAAAAATAGGATATAGTGCAGCCAAGGCGCACTAATACCGGCACTGCATGCGTCTTTGTGGAAAAATTCTAAAAAAATTTGAGAGAAAAGGAAACTAGGCACTAATTTGTTTTTGTTAATTTTAGGCAAATGTGCAACCTATTTAAACGATTTTTAAGTTTTATTGAAGGTCCTACTGATATTTTACTTTGAATATTAGAAAATGGGGGATCTAGTTGGTAGCCCAACTCCAGGAGTTTCAGATTCCATTAAAAAACACATTGGAAAAGAGTCAATAGGGGAATATTCAGGTGATTTATTTGGTGGCCATACTTTTTCTAGAGCTGCATGTACACTAGACCACTACTTTATCATTGGAAAATACAAGAATAAGCCTCAATTATATGCCTGGGGAGAAAATACAAACAATGTTCTTGGGTTTGGTATTGATACAGATAAAGTTGATTTACCAACAAGAGTTCCCTTTTTTTCTATTTATGATGTATTTCAAGTAAGTTGTGGCTATCTACATACCGCTGTATTGATAAAATCAATAACAGAAAGTGGAGGAAAGGTTTATACTATGGGATTAGGCAATAGAGGAAGGCTTGGATACACGAGATCTGACACAGAATTTGGATTAGAAGAGGAATATCTTGATAAAAATGAGTCATGGTACTCTATAAGCCCATGCATAGTAAAGTTCCCATCAAATACTAAGATAAGTCGAATTTGTTGTGGTGCTAATCATACACTTGCATTGTCTGATAATGGTCATTTATATTCATGGGGAGTTGGTCAATTTGGTTGTCTTGGGACTGGAAGTACTGAAGATGTATTTTTTCCTACAAAGATTGAAATATCTAATAATTCACTAAAAGTGCAGCATATTGCTGCTGGTTCCAGGCATTCTTTATGTTGTACTGAAAATGGTAATCTATTTGCTTGGGGAAGCAATGCAAATGGAAGATTGGGGATTGGAGGTGTAAATGGTATTAAACTTAAGCCAACAATTGTACAATCTATGCTACCTTATCATGTATGCTTTGTTGTCACGGGAGAAGCACATAGTGGCTGTATTGATAGAATGGGAATAGTATTTACATGGGGAAATGGTAGTAATGGTCAATTAGGTCATGGTTTGCAATTGGACTGTCCTATCCCTAGGAAAGTTCATGGAATAAGTTCTATTCCTTTCGTTCAATTAGCATTTGGTGCATTTATATCAATGGGATTAACACAGTCGGGAGATGTATATATTTGGGGATCTAAACAACATGAAATATTTTCAACACCTACAAAAGTAAAATCATTTAAATCTGCAATATGTCATATTGCATGTGGCCCTTATATTTCATTTGCAATAGACGTCAGATCAATAGCTTACTCATGGAATAATAGAATAATTGCTCAATCTATTAAAAATAGAGATGTATCAAATATTGAGGAAGAACTTGTTTTAAAAAGAATGAACAATCCAAATCCAGTAGTATTACCATTTTTTCAGGGTAGTAGTTTTGTGGATGATGCTATTTTTCTGATGGGATTTTGTTTAGTGGATTCTAACGGTAATAAGATGAACTACACAGCAAAAGAACTAGGTGGAGTATATTGTACTAGAAGAATATATGGACCTAATAACGATTCTTCTGGTTTAGGGTCACTAATTTATAAATCACTACCTCCAAATACTGTCAGACAAATAGCATGTGGAGAAGCGCATAATATACTGTTAACATATGGGGGTTGTGTATATACATGGGGTGATAATAGTTATGGACAACTTGGAATAGGATCTTTACATAGGGATTTAGGTGAAACTTCAAATAAGAACAAAACGTTTGTTTCTGAGCCTAATGAAGTAAAATTCTCTGGTCCTATACGTAGAGTAGCGTGTGGATATTGGCATACACTATGCTGTGATTATAGTGGAAACTGTTTTACTTGGGGTCGTGGTGATTATGGACAATTAGGTACTGGTGCAATATGTAATATGTATGAACCTGTAGGAATTATATCATTAAATAATGTAATTGATGTATATGGAGGGGAATCATATAGTGCTTGTATTATAGCTACAGGTATTACAATATCTAAAGATTTGGATACAATAAACTCAGGTGATTTATGGATATGGGGTAATGGAGATTTTGGGAAGTTGGGATTAGGCGATGATGTTAATGGAAAGTGCATAGCTGCTCCACGGTACTTGAATTTGGGATATCCAATTGTCAAAGTTTCCTTAGGTACTGTACATACCCTTGCATTAACTGCAAATGGCAACTTGATAACATGGGGTGCAGGATATTATGGGCGTCTAGGTGTTGGCACAACAAATAATCATAATAGACCTATTATAATTAAGTTTCCTATTGGTGATGTAAGGATATCCGATATTGCCGTTGGTACAGATCATTCAATGGCAGTATCAGTAGACGGTGACTTGTGGATATGGGGGAAGGCTAGTGTAGTTTTAAATGAAACAGATGTTTTACAACCTCATATATTTGCAAAACTTGAATCTGCAACAGGTGTTCCAAAGGTATATTCAGTATATGCTCATGCTGACATATCTTATGCAATAACTAATACAGGTGAATTGTGGACATGGGGTCCAGAAAGTCTGGATACCCAAAAAAAGAGGAAAATGAAGAAAAAAGATAAGGACTACTCACATACGGGAAGAACTGAACTAGTTTTACTTCCTGGATCTGTTGCAGGAGTCTCTGGTGGCAGCTGTCATAGTATGTGCTTGCTAGTAACTGGTGAAGTATTATCGTGGGGAAGTACAGAATCAGGTAGATTGGGTCAAAATACTACAAAATCACAAAGTTATGTTTCTTTTCCAACCATGGTAATACCGAGATGGAATATTCCTAACTCCAACCTTGATATATCTAAAAGTTTAGCTGCTAGTTATGGTGCTGATGAAAATACCATCAAAAATATGTTCAATATAAATGAAGAAGTAACAACTATTGAAGATCTCGAAAAATTCATGGACTCTTTAGATATTAGTATCACAAAATATACTAGGGGTAATGTTTCATTTGAATATATACAGAAACTCCTACAAAAAGAGGATCCAAGGTCAAAAACTGAATCTATTCAACTATTGGAAGAGGATCTAATTGCATTATTTGCATCTCACTTAACATATTTTGCTAAAATGAAACAGAAAGAGGAAAGATTACAATATTTAACATTCTTGGCAGAGGTTCAGCTTCGTAGGCTTATTTTGGTAATTTTGAAACTAACTGATCAATCTATTAAGAGCAATACTTTCAACAACTATGGAAATAACAATGATGTGCTACTAAATCATTCAGTCTTACGTTACATGAATTTACTAGAATATATTATATCTATTATACGCCTTCAACCACTATATATTATAAATATTTTACTCCAATGCGAAATAGGAGAGGAATTTCGTTCAATAATTAATTTAATATATGGAATTTACCCTATAAATTTATCATCTTCATCAATCTTTTCATCTTCTAATTTTAATGGCTTATTTGATACATCTTTAATGTTAGAAGTAATTGGAGAAGCTTTGTGTAAGAGAGAATTACAAATGATAGAAAGTACTGTATACGCATTTTTTCCAGAAAATTCAAGATTCTTATACTTTTTCAGCTCAGTAGTACTACGTGGACAAGAATTACGTAGCATTATAAAATATCTATTAGATATTGGAACTCCATCATCACTAGTTGCACTATTAAAAAACATGCCTCCAGAAATATTACTATGTTTAGACTCTAAGTGTTTAGCTCAATATTTAGGTTTATCTCTCCATGATGAAACTTTACCTAGACTTTATGCAGATATGATAAAATTCGTTAATTTGGCCCTTACGACAGGTATGGCAGATAATATTAATCAAAAAATGATTTTTCCGAAGATTATGGAAAGATTGTTATATAAAGTGTGGAAATTAATATGTAGTATGGATATTCCAAACTATAATCCTTTGTATGATAAAAAGCAACAGAAGGACTTATCTGTACAGCAGCCACTACTACGTTTAATCTTATATGGAGTCATTATACCAATTCTAGAACAATGTAATGTATATTGCACTTACTATTACATTCCTGTTATATCTGATCTGAGAGTATACTCTTGTATTCAAACCATTGCTAATGCATTAAAATTCTATTTAAATGGCACTATTCAAACTATGCAGCCATCAAATGGTTTTCTTTGGATAAATATTATTGCAAGTGCATGTAATATAATAACAATGAAATTAGCTGAAATGGTAAACTCACAAAGAGATGATACAGACCTATCACTTACATACATGGCATACAATACGCAATATACTTTGAAATCAGGTTATTATAATATTGTTTTAAACCTCGCTGATGTAATGATACTTGTCAATTGTATACAAAAATACAAGTACTTTTTGCAACTAAATATTGTTGATCCTTTAATATGTTCAATTGAATATATTGAAAAGAGGGATCATTTGTCAGTGCCTTTTTTTACAAAAGAGTATATAGACTTAGTCAAAAGTAAAAATTCACTTGGAAACAATGCTGAGGGTGGAGTATATATTACTATAAAACTCAATCCAAGATGGATAGCTAATAACAACGATAGAGGTTCAAATAGTTATACTAATTATACTATTATTGACAAGATGAATAATAAGCTTAATCAAGATTTTAAAGATCAAGTTGAAGAAGTTAATGAAGAAGAAAATTATATGGCTAGCCTTGATGATTCAATGATGTTTTGCCCTATAACAAAGGTTGGGGTATCTCAATCCTTATTACCACGCTACGAAGCAAACAAGAGATCAGCAAATGGAATAGCAGAGTATGGTTTATTTATTAGATATTCTGAGATACCAGATAGAAGAAGATTAATTGAGGAGGGATTATACATCTGTCCAACTATAACAGCTGGGAGTATATATGAACTTTTAGAATCGTTTGATGAATATATTGATCAGTATAAAAGGAAAGAGAGCGATTCATATGAATATCAACAACTATCAAAATTATTGGAGGTTAAAAGAGTAACTGATGACTTACAAAGTACTTATCGTGATTCTATATTACCATTACTTAAATGGATATCCTCAGACATGTATAGAAGACTCAAACATCGTGCATATTTAGAACATTTAATGGATATCCAAATAAAACTTATGGATAAACAAGTTCTTTATGAAAATGAACTGCAAGAATGGGAAGATAAAATTGAGCAATCTGTAGTTGACATGACTATATGGGGTTATACTGATCCATCTATTATAAAATTACTGAGGAAATATAATAAATCTAATTCAGTAATGGATAAACTGAAGAATACTTTACTCCAAAGAATTTGGAATAGTAACAATCAGACAGAGAAACCAAGTTATATTGGAGGCAACAATGAAGAACAAGTTATATATACTGAAATAGTTAAAAATAGTATTTCATTACCCTCATTGTGGTTAAAAATGGGAATCTTAATTTCTTCGGGTATTATTTTGGTCAACACGGAGAACTACTTTCTTAAAATGTGGTTTAATCCACACAAGTTTTATAATAATAAGATAAGTATTAATAACTGGAATATATGTCTTACATGTACTCCAACACTTGGAATAGAGTGTATAGTGACAGTTAGTCAAGTTCAAGATATGATTAAAGAATATGTTGATCAAAGGACAATATGTAAGTTCTACATATCACCAAGAGATATATCATATGCTAAACTATCCAATATTTCATATACTAAGATTTATGCAAATGGTTTGATTGAAATAAACTTACCAAATTTGGTCAATTTCATATATTTTAAAATCTAACTCCATAAATTAAAAAAATTATTTCTTAAATAAAGGGCGGATTTCAAATTTCCCAATTCACTGTTGATTTATTTACAGTAATATTAATGTAACAATAAGATTTTATAATACTAGTTTAAAATCGTTAAAATAAATATATGTATATATTTTCGCTACTAAGTAGTGGTACTTGCCAATTAAAAATATAATATCTCAGCATACCACTACCACGTACAAATTTGAGTGAATCGAGAATTTCGGAATTATTATGAATATCTAACACATTAAATACGTCATATTTCTGCTTATAAGCAATAATAAGAGCTTCATTATATAACTCTGTAATTGTACAAGTATTGGGAATATTGTAAAATCCATAAGCAGCTTTAAATAACTTGTGTCTTGGATTATTGAGGACTGTTGAATTTATACAGAAGAAACTAAATAGATCTGTAATATTACCCTCAGAATTCACACGAACATAAGAAGTAATTACTTCCGGAATATTAATAAAAATATGTTTAATCATTTCAAGATCAAATATTGGGTGAATAATAAGTTTATCTCCAAATGAAGTATCCTTAATTGTGTCATAAGCTTTAGTTACCAAACTTATATCATGATTGATAGTATCATAATCGATTAAATTATTATATGTATCATCACTAACATCTTTATATTTATAATAGTATTCTTCAAATAACTTCAAAATTTGAGGAGCATCGTCAATAGTTGCTGGTCTAAATCCAGATAGTACATGATCACTTGGTACTCTATATAATTTTATAGCTCTGCTGATTGTCATATTTCTAGTTAACTGTGAGAAACCTATTTCATATAACTTCTTTGGATTTAGAGATCGGTGCCAGTATTGACAAGCTGCAAATGGCATTGTCAAGTCTTTTCCACAAGTGTAAATTGCTTGAAAAATACCTCTACATCTAACACGTCTTGTAATTTCTTTAACTAATACTGGAGCTAATCGCTTTGATCTCAATTTTCTATGTATACATAAGTAGTTGACAATTACAACAAGTAACTTAGAGTTGTGAATACGTACTTTGTTTGGAATAGCTGAAATAAAGGCAACTAATTTATTGCTTTCTTCAAGTTTTATACCTAAGTGCCAATCTTCGTAGTACCCCGGTACACATAGTGCCCAGTGTAGAAATTCCTTACTGTATAAGAAACGAAATTGATTATCATCATCTTCAATATAGAAATCAGCTAGTAGTTGGTATACATCTTGGAAATCCTTAGTATCTACATTACTCAAATTACATGAGTGCCATATATAACCATTAGGCAGCTTATACGGTTCTCTACGAAAAGAATTAGGTTCTAGTTCAATAGGCCCAAACTTTTCAACTTTTTCATCGTTCTGTATAACTGGTTGAGTATTCCAAAATTTGTGTTCTTCAGATTGAGGTTTCATACGATTAAATAAGCCACAGATACTCATCTCTTGAAGTATATTTTGAATTTGCTTACATGAAGACTGATTTGCAATATTAATAATATCAGCCTTACTTTTATTACCATTTTGAAAGGTTTGTTGATGTTGCAAATTTCTATCTTTCATATCTTCTGAAGATTTAGTAATAGTATGATCTCCATACGTATCCCTCATATAAAATAACTATACTGTTAAATGAGATCCTCTTAATAGAAATTTGAAAAGTTATATCTAGTAACTATCGTATACAAGAATTATGACAGGATTTGGATACTCCTCTTGTGATAAATAACACCACTTACTGATATTATTTTAGAGCTGTTTCTAAATAGGCGCTTTATGTTTGTTATTACCTGTCTCATTTTGCATTATAGAAATCTAATGATTGATCTTAGGCGCCTATGACTTATTTAGATTAATATTGTAAAGTGTGACATGAGACTTTTTTTGCACGCAGTTTCCTTAGTAGATTTCAGATAAAAAAATAAATCCTGTACTTATTAGTAAGGAATAATTGGACATTAAGCTTATTAAATATAATGATATTAGAAGGTCGTGTAGCTATAATAACAGGTGGTCTAAGTGGTCTAGGAAGAGCTGTTATCCAACGTTTAATACAAGATGACATTAAAGTTATCTGTATATTTGATTGTGAGGTACCAAAATCCTCAGTATCTAAGCCATCTAATGTACACTTTGAAAAAGTTAATCTAACTGATTTCTCATCAATTCAAGAAGCCTTAAAGAGAGTAGTTAATATGTATGGAAGAGTAGATATATTGATTCACTGTGCAGGTATAACACATTGTGCAACACCTATAATACAGAGGGAAGTTGATGGTAGTATATTAGACAATAATAGAGATATTCCAGACATATGGGAAGAAGTTATCAAAGTTAATGTTATTAGTACACTCAATACAATCCATTGTATAGCTCCTTACCTAGCAAGAAATACTGATGATGAAAAGGGTGTAATTATTCTAATCTCAAGTAGTGTTGCAAGAGATGGGTCTATTCATAACCAGGGCTATATAGCTTCGAAAGGTGCAATCAATTCAATTACATTACCAATAGCTAGAGAATTAGGTCCAATGGGTATACGTGTAGTTACTATTGCCCCAGGTATATTTGATACTCCAGTGATAAGGAGGTCAATAACAGATGATGATTCATCAAAGCTATTGGATTCAATCCCTTTGGGTAGATTTGGGGATCCAGATGAATTTGCACAAATCGTTGTAGAAACTGCTATTAAATCATCGTACCTAACAGGAGAAATAATTCATATTGATGGAGCCTGGAGATCAACATTTACAAATGTAAGCAGAATGCAAAGGTTATCTGTAAATGAGAGTAATACAAATGAAATTCCTAGTCAAACAGAGGTTGAAGAGAATGTACTTAACTAGTATAAGCCATGAAAATTAATGAAGTATACAGAGCTATAAACTTATTAGTAAACCAATATTAGGGAATAAATATTTATAATAGCTCATTTTTTTTTATAAAATTCTATTTGTAAATGATACAGGGTTAGTATTAAAGTTTAATTTTGTATATGCATATAACATGCATATACCATCGGTAACATTTGCAAAGTAGTAATTTACTACTTTTAGGATATTTTCTAATATATTTCTCTATATATTTTCAATTTATATGTTAATAGGAGTATCATTTAAGTATAAAGACAAGTAAAAAAAACACTAATAAATGTTTCAAAATTTGTAATTCTCTCAACTGACAAACTCAGCTAAGTATCCTAACAGGAGGAGGGGATATCGTGGCCTGGTAGCTCCAACGGTAGAGCGTCTGACTCCAGATCAGACGGTTCAGGGTTCAAATCCCTGTCGGGTCATCTTTCTTGCCGGCGCCATTTCTGGTGGGAACTGCAACTAATCTAAATATTAATAGCTAAAGGTTGTGTTTGAACAGAAGTCAGACATCTCATCTGTGAGTAATAAATTGCTACACTTGCAGATATTCTAACCCTATAACCTTTACCAAAGAAGACAAGAGAAAGAAAATCATTTGAGATACAATAAGAAGAGATGGGACCCTTTAAGTGGATTAAGAAAAAGAGAGATGAGTTCCTATTTTCATGGAATAGACGAAGATATAGTTACAGAATGGGCTGGTATTTTGCAAGATTGTGTATTGTATCCGTGGTAGTTATTTTACTAAGTTTTATTTTGTTTTTTTTACAGCGAAACATAGGCTGTAAAGGTACTAAATGTGGATATTTTATGACATTTGCGTGTTCCCCTTGGCAGGTAACAATAATATCATCGTCGATAATAGCTCTTGGAAGTATTTGTTCAATACAAGCAGCACTAAGCTGGGTATTATCCCGATTACTATATAATTTTGCAAATTACAGAACTACTGACTTTATGGCATTAGGTAAATGGGCATCTCTTTTAGGAGCATTGGTCAAACATATACCTTTTGTAATAGCAGCATGTACAATATCAATTGGTATAATTTGTATATTTGGAATAATATATATATTGGCAGCAAATGTATGCCAAAAATCGTTTTTACCCCAGACTCAAATACTAGTTAATAATTGTCGTCTATATAATGCAAAGTGTATATATAAACCAACGATTAATGACATTTTACAATGTAACAATCCCAACTATATTATATCATCCAATTTTTTACAGATGAGATGTAGTCCTGGGATAAACGAAATATGTTCATTTGTTAATAAAACAATGGAGGGTAAAAATCCATGTCCAAAAAGCTACCTTGGCCAATATTTACTATTAAAAGGCAATGATTCTATTAGTGAAAATATAGTCAGTTTAAATTCCAATAGTGGTGTTAACATAACAGAAGAAAGGAAGTATTTAATTGACGAATATTCTCATATTAATAATGGTAGTAGTGTGTTATCGAATTCACCATATATATCATCTATAGAAGGGATACCTAAGCAAGAATTATTAGATTTATATTTGTTACCCATTGTCCCATCAAGCATTAGTGAGTTGACAAGTAGTACTGGATTCAGTGATTTATACTCAGTATCAAGATTGTGGATTGCAGTAGCAACATTTATTTTTTTATCAACTACTCTGGTATTTATTTTTATAAAAGTTTATAGCCCACAAGATTCATGTTTTTCATTTGTTAGAAAACCCAACGAGTTTATATTATTAAAAGTATTAAGTGTATTCACTCCATGGCAATAATCATAATAAAAAAGTATACAATAAATCTTCAACCTTAATAAATATATAAAAAAAAAAAAAGTCACCTTAATAATGTATTTCAATAAAAATATTAATGTTTAGCTATAGAAGGTAATGTTAATCCAAATCCATAGATTTGTCCTTTAAATTTGTCGTCATCAATACAGGAATTAAGATATAATTGACATAACTTAAAGAAAGTACAACATGTAATTAAAGCATCTGAACCAGCTTGGTGAGCAATTCCAATCCTTTGTATTTGTAAATGCTCCGATAGCTTCTGTAAAGAAGTCAAGTTGTTCAAATTTGTTAGTTGCTTTAGTACAAATTTTATATCGTATAAAGATGGAAATAACATATTAACTAGTGATATAAATTCACTCTCAGTTTCTGGTAATGGTGAACATGTTAATATTTTAATCAAATAAGCAAAATCATAACAACCATGAAAACTAATCCATTTGATTTTAGAATTCAGTATAAGGCCACTCCCATACATAAGTTCACCAAAATAAAAGAAATCAATACCATGATCTTGGTGTTTATCAAAATCTACACCAGAATGACGGAGAAATTGAATTGACTCCTGTGAGTATATATCATTATCCATATCAAATTTCAGATTAAACTGAAAAGTAGAAACGACAGAGCTTGGTGATAACCCGTACTTATTACGGAAACTCATTCCAATTTGGATAACTTTAAGAAGGTCAACATTACACCTTACTGTTTGATAATAATATTCGTAAATATTATTTGTTGGACGAACAACTACACCTGGAAATTCAGTATCAATTGCTACATATGGATATTCATCGATTATATGTGAGATATATTCAAATGCATCTTTAATATTATGCTGCCAAACTTCATATATAGTGGATTCTTGCTGGTATACATTTGGATTCATTATATTATTAACTTGCTAACTGTTAAAACAATTAAAATATTGAGGTGAGACCTCTTGTCCTAGCTCAAGCGCTAGACCTTATCCTTATGTAACCTTAAAATTGTTCATGGGATATTTATACAATATGAACTTTATAAACAATTTATTTACTTATACCTTGTGTGATTTGAAGTAAAACATAACCACATAACCTTTTATTTAGTGGAATTTTTAATTGTTCAGGTTTCAATTAGTGATATATCTTTGGATTCTAACCAGGTACACGATACTAATATATCCAAAATTTCATATGAGAATCTATTTATGGAAGAAGAAGATAACAAGAAAACTAGTAGAAATGTGGATATATTATGTAATGATTCTGTGTTTACAGATATATTGGATAACCAGAAATTAAATAATGATACTGCAGATACATACGGCATATTTGATGAAAAAGTATTTGAAAAATCAAAAGGGATGATTACTGAGATTACTCATAAACCTGAATTTTTCAAGCTAGTTGCTGAAGAATTATATACTATGTTTAATGAGAAGTGTTCAACTGGATATATATCTGTGACAGATTACAAGGATACCAGCTCCAGTATAATTAAAGAACAAAGACAAAATATACATGAATATGAGTTAAGTGTTGGGATAGAAGATACGGTGCTTGATATTTCTAAATTGAATGAAGTATTGGGAGAGAATGATGATATTATAGATACATTTACTGATTATAATGGAATTTTAGGTGAAGATAAAGATCAATTGGACAACTTCCTCCTATAGAATAATTTAGATGGTACTCAGAATTAACTAAAATTATGAAGGGGTATTTATAAATGAACTTAAAATGGTTATTTTACTCTTAGTGGTGAATAATGAAAATTCTGCCTGAGAAAAAAAAAACCGCCTAACACTTGTGTTCGGCGTCTCGTAGAAAAGATGCGATGCACAGTATTTGCTCTTCATTGGTATAACAAAAATTTATATGGCCTTCTAGTTTGAAAGGAGTCATTTGATACTAATATTTGCCCAGTTTCAACTCTTTTTGTTCATTGGTTCTATTGAGGAATTATCTATTCTGTTAGATATATAAAAGGGATACTACACAGAGAGACAGAAAGAGCAAATAAAAGAAAAAAGGTGTAAGAATAAAGAAAACCTTAGATAAGAAAAGTTGTTCATTGAAGGTAATGATAATATTGTTCAATCTGTAACCTATTTGTGTAATCAGACATATATATATATATATCTGGAATATATATTTATATATGTATTTGCATATATGGACTAAAGAAAAATTCTATAGTGTAACTTATTTTGCCTATTTGCCTAATAAATAAAGTCGTTTAAAAGTAAATTCCATTAATAGGAGTTGTAGTACAATAATGGAGAAGATAACATTAGAAGGTAGAGAAGATAGTGGTAATACAGCTTCTGAAGAAGTTAAGATATCACTGGAGAAAATTTTAAGCCGCAATAATATATTAAATGATGTACTTTTACAGGAAAAATTTGATATTAAGAAGATGGCAATTTCACTATCTTCTATCTTGAGCTTACCGAGATTTCAAAGTCTTGGACTAAAGTACTTTGCATTAAGTAATAATGGATATGCAGACGAACAAGATCTGGTACATGGTATCTTAAACTCATCAGATAATAAGAAGCAATTGAATAATATTAACGATCCATTATTAGATGCAAGTTCAAGTAGTGTAATTACAGAACCATGTATGAATGAATTGAATTGTAATTCCAGCGCGATAGGAGATAGTAACTTGTCTACATTAACAGTTGATATTGAAGAAATGACGATAAATGAGGAGACTAGGAAGATTGATGAAGGCAAATTTATGTGTACATTAGTTGAATGCTCTATAGCTTCATCTTTATTAGATTTATGTTTATGTAGTAAGGGCGTGGAAATTACAATAACTAAAGAGGACATCTCAAAATATAAAGATATTCTTGATAAGGAGCATATAAAGGAGAACTGTGATAATATTTATATCAAACCAACTTTCCATATTGAGAGAACAACCCTTATATTAAGAGAATTGGATCCCAATATTACAGAGAATAATATACGTGCATTACTAACCAGATGTCCTCATTTTACTGATATTGACAATAATTCTGCACAAGTTTTGGAGAAATATATTGCAAATATAAGGAAAGAGGTCCATGACACTTGGTTTGTTACTTTGGTAAATGAAGACTTAGTGACATCTGTAGCTCTATGGCTGCGAAGTCAGAAACTTGGTAATAAGTTACTGCGCGTTGGTGTAAAGTCAGAACATCCAATTGGTAGTTTACTATCTATATTATCAACTCATAAACCTAATACTATGAATAAGATCTCTACAAATAATATAAATGGTAATGTAAATATTCATCAGAATAAATTGAATCAAATAAATACCCTTAACTCTGGCAACAATTCCCTGTCTCATTCTTCTAATAATAGCACCTTTCATAAACATTCGCCCATACCAAATCCAATTAGTTTGCATAATCCAATGAATTTATACCCTTCTCAAGTAGTGTCACCTTTTTTAATAATTAATAACTCTAACATGAATGATACTTGCAAGATTTCTTCATCTCCTACTAAAGATATAAATAGCATGTCATATATGAATACAACTAATATTATTGGTCCCTATACAATGTATAGTGGAAGTGAAGCAAACATAACAAACATTGCAACTTTATCTACTTCACCCTATTATATTCAATATGGAGCACTAGGACAAGCTATTCCTCCATTTTCAGCAACATGTGCACCTGGACAGAGTCTACCTCCACCACCTCCCAATTTAACGGACAGTGTGGAAGATTCACTAGAAGATAGAGAAGTCAATTTCAGGATTAATTCTGTAGATTCGAGGGAAATCAATTCAAATTGTATAAAGGCCACCAAGGGATACGATATACCCACTGAAAATAATGAAGATATAAAGGATTCAAGTGACAAGAAAAACCAATTAAATACTGACACTAAAGGCAAGTCACCAATAATGCATAACCATCCAATCGTAATATCTCCTCCACCTTTGAATCCACCATACTTAACACCTTATGGTACTTACTATACAGCTGCAAGTCCAAATATCCCTACTGTAATAGCTAGTGTTCCACAAACATCATTATTTGGGGCAGTACCATCTATACATTGTGGTCACCACCCACATCCTCACCATCCTACAGGTCACTTTGGTGGGCCTAGAAACATATCAAATACTAAGAATAATTATATTGCAAAGGACAACATGACTCATATAAGTAATGCTAATCATCATGGACGATTGCATAATAGAAAAGTGAACTATAATAGAAATAATAGTCGAAGGATATCTTCACCAAATAACATATCTTCAAATACTAACAAGTCAAATAGATCAATTAACTCAAATAAGAAGATAATTAATATTAATGATGACAATAAGAATGACAGCAACACTAATAAGAACAGTGGAAGTGCAATAGAAGTAGATGACCTTTTAGCTAGAACTGAAAAGAATGAATGTGTAACATTTAATAATAGAACTGATGAATGCAATGCTTCTGAAACTACTAACCCAGTAGAAACAGTTAGCAATGATAAAATTAAGAGTAATGCAAGTAATTATACCAACACTTCACCTAATATTTCTGGCAAGGGACAAAGCTTTAAACATGAGGATAATAGAATTCATGGAAGAACGGTGCAACCAGCATATAATGTAAGTGGCAATATTCGTAATTCTGCACATAAAAGACCAGATAGTCATAATTCAAATTACTATTTTCAATCTAATAACATAAAAAATAACAAAGGTGATGTAAATGAAAGCTATGCATATCAGAGCAATTTTCGAGGGAAACCAAGAAATGTAGGAGATTTCTTGAATTTTGTTGGAGGTAATAGCGAGGTTTCAAATTCCGCAAATATTCGCAGCTATACACAGAGTGATTCCAACAATGCAAAGTGGACACCAAATACTGATCACCGTCAGACAACAAGTGGTGTCATTCCAGATGCTGGAGGCACAAATTCACGCCTATCAAAAACGTCTCACGGTACTTTTGTAGAGTATTTTCCATCTTTATCTGATGCTCTTAAGCAACCGAAAGGGATGAAAAATCCGAATAATGAAGAATAAATTCAAAAGTTAAGCAATATTCATAACTAGAGATCTTTAGTTTACCTAGAACAATTTAGGAAGGACTTTTTTTTTATTTTTAATAGGAAAAAGGATTGCGATATATTTAATCCTACCTCTGAGGGAAATGTAATTAATTAGTAGGAATTACTTCATATATAAAAGGATTTATATATCCACCCTTACAAATTCCGTCCGGATTCTCTCTTAATTTTTGAATGTGACTCTTCATCTTCTTCCAATGCTTTGAGTCTTTGTAATAAGTTACTTCCACTTCTCTTCAGTTTGTTTCTTAGTGACAGTGCCGATGAAAAACCCTGTCTATACTCTATAGACTTGTTTAGTATGCCTTTTGCACTAGCAAATGAAGAGTTAATGACTTTTGGAATATCGGAATTTGTACTTAAGCATTTATTTCGATATAAGAAACTTGATGTTTTTGATTCTTCTAAATATTCATATTGTGTATTATTAATATCTTCCAAATTCTCATAATTATAGCAGTATTTATCAACTGAGTAATCATCTTTAGGTTGAATTATAAATTTTTCGGAGCTCCAGTGTATTTTCTTCTTTTTTAGAAAAGTACCTACATTTTTAGGATTTATATTGTTTGATATGGAAAACAACAGGAGAATATCTGCTTTGTAATTTGGGAGTTTAGTATCACATACATCACAACAAGGAGTAGAAGATAAATGCTTGTATTCTTCACCGAAATAACTAAGGATATATTTTCGCCTACATTGTCCATAACGTTTCAAAGACTTCTCATATTTCACTGGGTCTTGAAATCCTTGAATTTTGGTTTGAGAATCCCCTTCATAATAATGTGTGTCTTCACTTAAAATATGACATTCTGAGTACTCAACTATTTTCCTAAGATTTTCATTAAATATTTCTAAACATTTTTCTGCCTTTTTTGGATTTTTAGTGTACAAATATTGAAGTGACTTCCGTTTTATACACCGCAAACTCTTAACATCTCTATAGCTGTACAAGAGTACAACACTAGAACTTTTTGAATCTCTCCCAGCTCTACCACTTTGCTGGTAGTAAGCATCAATACTATCTGGAAGAGATGCATGAATTACATATCTAACATTGGACTTGTGAACTCCCATACCAAATGCAATGGTTCCAACTAATACATTAATCTCATCCCCAAGCCAAAGTTGTTGAATATTATTTCTAGATTTTAATGATAATCCTGCATGATATGCACAGCTCTTAATACCATTGCTATTCAAAAATTCAGAAATGCTACTTGCAAGCTTTCTAGTGTTTACATAAACTATTCCTGTTATCCCACTCTTAATAACTGCAGAATCGCTTTTTAAGTCTTCTTTACCATGTTCCACTTGTCCGTATAATTTATTATAATAGTGGATAAGATTAAGTATAATATGTTCAGTCCTGTATTTCGAAAGAAAAATATTCTTATCTACATCAAGAGTTGTATAATGAAGATTTGGCCTATTAAATGAATTTATAGAAATAAATGGATTATCTAAATTAAGGGAATTAATTATATCACTTTGAACTGTAGGTGAAGCTGTTGCAGTACAAGCTAGTATAGGAATATCTGGATATAATTTTTTTATATAGTGCAATCTCCTATAGGCCATTCTAAAATCATGACCCCATTCACTTATACAGTGAGCTTCATCAATTGCGAAACAGTAAAGATTTCCATTTAACTGTAGAATATCCAAACATGCAAGTACTCTTTCTGTACCAAGACTCTCTGGGGTTATAAATACTATGTTATTTTCAGGAATTGGTTTCTCCAAATCTTTATGCAAGTTAGTTAAAGCTTTATTAACACTTTCATCCGCTTCCTTCCGAATTATAGCTGAACTTAATCCATTGGATTTGATCTTCCATTTTTTTAAAGATTCTATTTGATCCTCTATTAATGCTATTAATGGGCTTACTACTATGGTTACCATTCCTAATGATATTGGTAATAGTCCAATCTCATTTTGATATTTTCTTAACAGTGATGGAAGTTGATAAACTAAAGACTTACCTCCACCTGTTGATAAGACTAACATTACATCTCTACGTTCACACACTAAAGCATGTATTGCTTCTTTTTGACCTTCTCGATAGTTAGAGAAATTGATATGATTCAAACACCACTCCAAAGCTGAAATTAAAAGTTTTTTTGATTCAGTATTATATGATACTCTGTGATTATCCTTATTTAGTTTTTTTCGCTTAGCTAAATATGAGTTAAAAAGTTCTTCAGCACTAGAATCTCTTTTGCTAAAAATGTCATTTGGATCAACAACTCCATATTCACTGTATTTTTCAAGTTCATCTGATCGATTATTTATACAGAGGTCATTATTCTTAGTAATTTCCTTATTATTGTATATTTTATTACTTGGGGTCTTTATAAGAAAATCACTTAAAGAAGTTTGCCTTGAGTTTTTGTCCAATTTCCTGACCTGTACAAAATCTTTATTTTGCATTATTCTAGATATCACTGATATTACTGTCAAAATAAAAATTGACTAAATATTTAAGACTTCTATATCCTACTTTACTTTTGTCATCACTAACACTATTATGTAAAATATTTGGAATCTGGTTCCCTTAAGTATTTACTAGTGGGTAACCTCCATTAAAAAGAGATGCATGCAATATATGGCGCCTTATTGCGCGTAATACTTTCTTTACTAATACCTGTCATTTCTAACTTACCTATCTTGTATTTATACAATTTATCTCTTGGGTTTGAATTTCATAAAATAGAATTCTTAGATACTTCCATAAGAGATATCTTAAGTTTATTGTCACCAAATTCTCAGAAGTCCATGAAAACTATACAAAGTAGCTTTACATATAAATTAAGTGAGAAAATATGTTTGGAACAACTTAAATTAACCAATTCTAGCTTTAATAGTAAATATATAGATATATGGAACTATATATTAGAGTTAGAAAATTTGGGAAATGATCAAACAGATAAAAGTTTTGAGCTATTATTGAAGTCCAAAGAGACTACTCCGATGGAAATACTCCTGACTCTAATACAAGCAATGAAAACCACTATAGTTCAAAGAGAACAGATAGATAGAATAAATTCAAGCTCAGAAATTGGCAGATTTGTCCCAATGTTACATATTACTAGCAAATTCCTTGATATTATCCCTTTAACTAATATTTTTCTGAGTCTACCAGAATATATGAAAATAGAAGAAAATTATAACAATGATAGTATACTAAACAAATGTAATGAAGTTACAAATGAAATATTATCTTTAGATATAACTTCAGAAGGCTATATAAAATATCTAACTAGAATCTCACCAGATATAATAACTGCAAAAGATATATATCAAAATATCCCAATAAATCTAACAAGTGAAGAATATAACAAGAATTTATCAAAAGCAATCATTAATATTTCCCAGAGTAAACTGTTTCTTAATATAAGAGAATGTAGAATATTTACTGAAAATCTTGTCACAAGATTTATGTTACGTGGAAACACCAGATTTTTATCTTCATCAATCTTAAACTATACAATTGAGTACAATAGAGATTTGGAATTAATGACACATATATTTAAATCTCTAATAATCTTAGTGAACAGGGAATTACAGGGTAAATTAGTATTACACACTATACAAGATGTTGTAAAAAATCACTCTTCAATAACAAAAAATGGTGACATATATATTAGTCGCCTTTCAATATTCCAAATATATGTTATAATATCAAAGTACTGCATTATAGAATCTAATACTAGAAGTTTAGACAAATACTTCTTGAAAAAATCAATATTTTGTATTAACAGACCATTATTCTCAATTGAATGTTCTTTACCTTTTTTAGATGCTATTTTATTTAACATTACAAAGTCTATGGAGCTTCTTAGAATTGATAGCTATAAAGAAGAAAGTGATATTCTAAACTTTACTAAGCAAAGTTGCAATAACTCAAAAGAAAGATTAATATTTGTTGATTTCATTAATATTATTCTTACATATACTTGCCAACAATGGGAATCTCAAGATTCACTATCCTTTTCTTTGCCTTTGGCATGTATTATTGTTAAATTAATGGCAATAACTACTTATCTACATCCTATTAATAAAAGTTTAGAAATATTCATGAGAAATTATCAGATGACTACAAATGGAATACATATTAGATTGAGACATATTGATCCAATCATAAGATGTTCTGCCATGCATCTTGGACAAATGTATTTTAATATATTAGATGATTTAAACCCAAAAGTAAGTAATGAAAATCTTACAATTGAAAAACCTCCAAAATTTGAAGAACTTGACTATTTAGACTTGGATATTGTCAGTACTCTGGACTTAATTAAGCAATCACTTAAACCAGTGAAAATTAAGGATTTTCCCTCAGATAAAGTTATAATTAATTCAAATGTTCAGCAAATTATACAAAAAAATAATATTTTCAACCATGAGTGCAAAAATAGAAATGAAACTAGTGAATCTGTAGAAAATTTCAATAGTTCACAGGATGATGAATTATTCTGGCAAAAATATCCGGATCTTGAGCCACTGAGTAGTGCTAATAACGATGATAATACAAAATTTCCTAATAATACTATTTTTGGGGAAGTACAAATCAGGAACGTAAAACAAGCTTTAGAATTTCTAAATAAGTATACAAAAGAAACACCTCAAACAGAATTTAACACTGAAACAGTAGATAATATTATTAAAGTATTACCTCAAGTTATTAAAAGTGATAAAAGTGATTATAACTATATAATTCAACCGTTAATTAATAAATTACTATCATTAAATATTTCAGATGGAAACGACATCGATATTATAGCTGCATTATCTACTCTTGTGGAATCAAAACCCAATGAGACATCAACAAGACTTATTAAATACTCTTGTAGTTTAGATAATGCTATTTCTATGGATAGAAAAGTTATTATAATAAACTCCCTACAAGTTGCTTGCGAAAACTTGGCAAACTCACTAACTGATACAGTTAAGAATGTACATAAACCTATTAAATATCAGAATAAAGTTACTAATTTATTCTCACCTTTAGCTCTACAATGGTCATCTATACTAATTGGTGAAATGATCAATTTAATAAAGATGTCAGATAGCAATTATGATCGTGTTCCATCTATTTATATTATAGCTTTGATAGAACTCTACAACAAGATCTTGTCCAATTTGGGAGCTAATAATATTGACAAGGATCAAATCAATATATTCGGATTGGAGATTTGTTTTGCTTTTAATAATACTCACTATATGTGGAAAGATACAAGCGTTAGGAAATGTTTATATAATCTTATAATACGTATCTTACTAATCTCAGCCAACAGTACAGATTCTGGACTTTTGAGGAATCTGAAAAAACTAAAGCTTTGGGCAGAAATGTGTAAAGATTATGAGAATAACTCTGATTGTTATACACTACTTGATAATATTTGTTCGTATATTCACAAAATCTAAATAAAGCTAAATCTTTTTTTTAGTATAACCCGCACGCGGTTATTATTGAGATACTATTTTACTTTTAAAGAAGTAATAATCAAAGAAATAAAATATAGTAGTTATATATAAACCATACTGTCTGATAATATTGTAGATTATTATTTTTATCTTTATATTATGTCTATTCTTCTCTTCTTCGTCTTTTTTTCTTTCTTTTATATCTAAATAATTGGTGCACCCATTCCCCCGCCTTAGTCTTTCCTAAATATGTCCAAACGTATTTTTTTCTTTTAACTACTCAAAACCTAATAACAGAAGCTTATACTCTATTATTGGACCAACATAGTGCATATACAATAGTATTCAAGCTGTTGTAGCTGTTATAATAAATAGAGATATCTAAGATTTACTAAAATTTAGTTATATTTGCATGCAGTTAAATTAACACTTGTGAATCCATCTAAAAGCGAAATAAGAGGTCATTTAATTTTAAAATGGGAATTAAGAGGCTTGTAGATAATGACCTGACTCTGAATAGTAATAATGAGTACTATATAACACAAGAAGATCCTTTAAAGAAGAAGAAAGGTCAATCATGGCTTGAATATTTGTACTCTCGTATCCAATTTACTTGGGTAACAAAATGGATGTACTTAGGATGTATTAGAACATTGCCAGCTTCTATCTTGCCTCAATTGAGTAGATCAGATAACACTAGATATTGGTCAAGAATATTTGAAGATTCCTTGTTAATTGAACAACTCAAATGCGTGACATCTTTTGATCGAAAGATTCTAGTTATAAGGGCATTATGGAGAAGTTTATATGGACAATTGTTAGCAATGATGGCCTTAAAAGCTCTTTCGGAAGCATGTGAATACTTAAATAATACTGTACTAAGAAATTTTCTTGAATATAAAGAGAAAGAGGATGGTTTAAATTTAGGTGATATACCGAAGGAAGATAAAAATATTATTTTAGAGAGTGGTCTACATTATGCTATTATCATGATATTTTTTAATATAGTTCATGTTTATATATCTACTCAATTTAATTTCTGGTTGTCTCGTGTGATTTTGCGGATTCAGACATGCTTAAAGACATCAATATTTACTAGAATAATCAAGAATAAAGCTTGTAAGCAAAACAATATTGAAGAAATTGATAGTAATAAGTTGATACCCAATGATGAAATAGTACAATTAACTGAACTAGATGATAATCGTGCATTAGCTATAAATAATAATGAAATAAAAAGCTCAAGCCTTGAAGAAATCGAATTCACTATATCCAAAACTTCAAATTCTGATAATATATCTAACGATAGACATGTGAATAGCTATGCAGCTTCTACAAATGTATTTAACTTATTAATGGTTGATGTTGATGATATTGAAGATCTTCTAATGGCTATTACCCAATTTATACTTTTACCTTATCGCTTATTTATAGCTTCGCTTATTATGTATCAGAATATAGGAAGCTCAGCCTTTCCTGGAATTATGGTTATGGTTGGTATTATTAGTTTAATGGTTGTTGTTGATATAATTTGTGCACTTTTAAAAGGTCCCCTTTTACTTTGGAGGGACAGAAGATTAGAAAAACTCCATGAATCCCTTAACCAAATCCGAGGAATCCAAATTTTAGGATGGGAATACTTTTCAGAGCAAAGAATACAAAATGAACGTAACAATGAAGTAAAGTATTTATTTGGAATAATATCACTCACCTCCCTGTCGCATATGTTATTTAAATTGGCTACTTCTGGAGCTGTAGTTGTAGTTATAATCTTTCATACTTGGAACTTTTTGTCAAATTCTGAAAATAACCACTCTAATTTATTAGGTAATGATATTTCCCAGTTAAGAGCTTCAACAGTAATTCCTCTATTGCATATTATAAATTATGTTACTCATATTCTTGAAACTGTACCAAATTCCCTTAATATGTTAATTGAAGGTTGGATATCACTAGAAAGATTTAGCTTTTATCTCGGTCTATCTAATTTGAAAAATAATGATTTATCTCAAATACATAGAGAAATTTCAACTAGATCAAGAGTAATTTCAGATACAGAATTTTTGGAAGATAAATTGCAAAGTGAATACTTAGTTTCATATTTACAAAAAAAAGTAGATAATGAAATATCTTTATTTAATGATGAAAAACTAGAAGAGAAAGATATCCTATTGCCTAATTCATCTAACATTAATAGTGAAGGGTCTCCCCTACTTCAAATTAAAAATAATTCAGCTATTGATACAAACTATTTAAATAATGTTGATATTAAGAATGATGATGTAGAAAATGATAAAATTCAAATTTACTTGGAAAATGTTAGCTACTATTGGGAAGAAATAACAAATAGTAATAAAGCTAGACCTAATTTGTATGTACCTAAGTTTGTTGTTGAAATTAATACCTGTCACTTTATAATGGGTGATCCTGGAAGTGGTAAAAGTACCCTTTTATATGGGATTTTGGGTGAATTAAATTCTACAGGACTTCAATTTAATGCGAGTAAAGGTCATACAATTGGATATTCTAGTCAAGATCCTTGGATTCCTATTGGTACCATCAGATCTGTTATTCTTTTTGATCGACCTTGGGATCAAAGAAGGTATCAAAGAGTTGTAGAGGCATGCCTACTTGTTAAGGACTTCTCACTTTGGCCAGAAAATGATCTTAGGATGCTTGATGATGGAGGTCATATTTTATCAGGTGGTCAAAGATCTAGGCTTACTCTAGCCAGATCTTTATATGGTTATCTGTCTGAAGAAAATTTAGTAGATGCAGATATTTATAACATGAAAAGAAGGCTTGATAGTAAATTATTTTTATTAGATGATATATTTTTGTCACTTGATCCAAATGTTGGACGAGAAATATTTTGGAATTTATTTAATAAAAAGACTGGACTTTTAATTAACTATGCTAGTCTAGTTGTTATTAGTCCAAGCGTTATTGATTACTTTTTACATGATGAAGTGATAAGTGGAAATTTTGATAGATTTGGTATCAAGTTTATTTCTTGGAAGATTCTTAGTAATGTTTTGCAACCAATAGAATTAGAATCATTAATTGACAAATATATTCCAGTTGCAACTCCTCATACTATCACCAATGAAGATAATACATATATATGTACTGAAAAGAATACTCCAAATCCATCTCTAGAGTACATTGATGTTCAAATTTATACAGATATTCAGAGGCATATCGTAAATTCTAATAATTCTCAAGAAAATCTTTCAATTGATTGTGATAAGCCCAAACCCATTCTTACATATGACTTTTATAGTGAAGACATTGTATATATGAGTACAGAAGGTCAGAGGACTATACCTATACAGATCTATTTATGGTATATTAATAAAACCAGCAAATATATGTTTGCACTCACTATATGCTTTGCATTTGTAAGTCTCGTTTTGGAAAATAGTAAAGATTTATTCCTAGCAATGTGGACCGGGATATCACCTAGCGGAAACAAAGTTATTGAATCAAATAAGGTTACAAATGTTAGAGTATCAGATATCGATCATGAACATAATATGAATACATCTGAGTATCTTTCAAATCTTTATTACCTTATCCTAATATTTCTATTTTCTATACTTTGTCGTTTTAGCGCTCAGATTTTCCAAGTAATAGCGGGAATTATTGGTGCTAAAAATGTTCATAATGAAATGTTAAGATGCATGCTTTCAACATCTTTACAATTCTTTGACAAGGCAACTGTAGGGCAGATTATTAGCAGATTCTGTTTAGATCTAATGTCTGTAGACCGCAGCATTATGTTAAAGATTTGTACATTCTCAATTATTGTATTTGAGATATTGATTAAGGGAAGTTTTGTGGTATATGTCTTCCCCTGGATATTTTTATTGATTCCTGTGGTTGGATTATTTGCATGGTTCTGGTTATTCCAATATTATAGACATACTTCAAGGGAGTTATTTCGGTCTAATCTATCGGCACATACACCTATATGCAATATTTATACAGAAGCCTTAATTGGAGGAGTTACTATAAGAGCTTTCAAGTGTGAGGAGACGTATCTTAATAGAAACATTACATATATAGATAATTTGCAGAGAATCAAATTTATGAGATCAGCAACTTCACAATGGATAAGTGTTCGTATGCAAATGTTAGCTTTACCCTTTACAGTTGGAATTACTCTTTTTCCAATTATTCTCAAGTACTTTGGGATTTCGATTTCATTTCTAAATTTTGGATCTAGTGGAACCAATGCTGGAACTTGGGGATTAGCATTAATATATTCTATGTCATATGCTCCATTGATTAATAATGCATTCTCTTCCTTTATATCTGTGGAGAAATCAATGTGTGCTGTAGAAAGGATTTCAATATTTCTTAAAGACTTGCATAATACCAAACAGCAAACGACTATAAATGAAGTAGCTAGAGATGTATTAGCATATCCTTCTATTCCATCATTAGGTTTATATATTCATAAATTGAATGTTTTATATGAAGATAACTCTTTAGGTATTGAATTACAAAATCAAATTGTGAATTATGGTGAATGTGTAGGAATTATTGGAAGAACAGGTAGTGGAAAATCAACACTTTTAAATGCAATTTTAGGTTTAACTCCAATAAAGAATAGTCAAGTTTATCTTGATGGTATGTGGTTATATAGTAATAAACTAAAGCTAGAGAAACATGACTATATTGGAGTACTACCACAAGATTCTATTGGGTTTAATGGATGGACAGTTAGAAAGTTCCTTGACCCATACAATGAAATATCTAGTGATTCAGAAATTTGGCAAGGTCTAAAGATATGTGGATTAGAGTCAATTATAAGGGGACTTTGTTGTAACAATCAATTAGAAGCTACTATTAGTGGGTTTTCTTATAAATCACGTTCAAATAGTAGTGAAAGAAGTAGGTTACTTAAGAAAAGAAGCTCAAATAATTATTTTAAGTCAGATTGCAAGTTAACCCAAAAGTATCTTAGGCAACTTGCATTAGCTAGACTAATTATTCACAGGCACAAGTACAAGATAGTCCTGGTTGATGAGCCTCCTGAGGAATTGTCATGTGATGCATCTTTGCATCAAACCTCTGAATTTTCTCCGGATACATCAGTAGAAGAAATTATATTTACTTATATGAAGCATTGCATTGTATTTATTGTTGCACATAATTCAAAATCTCTCAAAAGATGTAATCGGATTTGGGTTCTCTCCTGTGGTCACAAAGTCACAGAATGCAGTTTTGGTGATGTTGGAAATCAGCAACTTCTTGCTGAATTCTTGAGAGAGAATCAATATGGGGTGTTCCGAAGTTAATTACTAACTCTTATAGTTTTATTAGCTTTTCGATAATTTATTATTTTATAACAGAAATGAGGGGAATAAATAATCAAACATAAATTTTAGGACTTGAGAAAATTAAAACCCTAATTTTCCCGCTTAATATTTAGGGATAAATAACCTTAATGTAACTTCTTTACATATATTCTACTATAAACTAAATTGATGTTCAATAATGTCATAGAATCATTTGAATCTCTTTTAGGTAATAATAATGGAGGGGTGGATATTTTATTTACTTCTGACTCTATTAAAGAATGTCTTGTAGCTCAGAATATACTACCTAGTCTAATATATAGGAATTTATACTATTTAGACTGGGATAAATATGACAAAATACTATTAAAACTAAAGAAAATTGGGTCAATTGCCAGTATAAATTTTGTATATCTAGAACCAATAATTTATATACTCAAAGATAGAATTTTGCGTATTATAGAATATATGAATAAGAGCCTAATAACGAGAGATAATATTAAAATAAATATTATTGTACCCTATAATTCGAATATTTTGGAAGAATATACTAAACTTGCTGGTATAGATTATATGGATATTTCTCCAAGTATTAATCTCGCAAATTTTGATTTTAAAAGTATAACAAGGACTCTTAGGGAAAAATATGATCGGTATGACATTAATATAGTATGTATAAAATCTTTATTTTTGTTTTTTTGTAATAGTTCTAGTATATATGATAGCAAAAGAGCTATTTTAGATAATATAAACTTGAATACAAGAGGTAATGTGCATTTATTTTGTACATGTAAATCAGATGGCCTATTTCCAATATTAGAGGACGATATAGATGAAATATACAAATCAGCTGTGCTTCAGAGGCGTAATATGAATAAATTACCTTATGAAATGCCTATATTATTTAGTCCTGAAAGCATAAAGAAGAACTTAAATCTTTTAGAGCTTGAGAATTTACCATTTTTTTTACGAGATAGTTATTCTAAGCATATTATTCAAATAATGACATTTATTATGCAGATTTCTGGAAATAAAAATAGTAATTATACAGGAGATGATCTAAATGATTGGATTATTCCAGTTACAGATATTTTTTCGCTTGGGCCTTCTTCTAGAATAGTTGCTACACACTTAGCAAAGAGTTGTAGAAGAATTGCTAAAAATAGAAACTTCCAACTTTCTAATATCAAACTAGAATCAAAGGATACCTTTGATGAAAAGATTACACTGGTTATAATGGACAGGACTATGGATTTTGTATCCCCAATATTTTCTCCAGTTTCCATCACATCAACTCAAGATTTAAATGTGACTAAGTTCAATGAAGAGATTTTGGAGTATTTAGATAAATCTACAACTTATAAACCAGATAAATTAGATATAGACATAAGTTCAGTATATCAATGTGAAGAATCAACTGATCCAACAGTACTTTCTGTATTGTTAGATCCTGACAAACTTCAGAAGGATCTTATATTATCTGATCAATATCCAGTAATATCTTTTCAATTCATTGCAATATTAAGGGATTTTCTGAATAAAATAAAGAATAACAAAGACCAAGAAATAAGTTATAATAATTACATAACAAGAATATTAATGTGCATATCTTCTCCATTATATCAATGTAATCGAGATGAAGTTCCAGGATGGATTAAGGTTTTAACCAGTATAAATCAATCCAATCTAAGCTTGAAATTATGGAATCAAATCTCAAATGATTATAAAGATGAATCTAGTCGCTTTATTATTCTCAAATATATCACAAATAATTTGGCAAAAGTATTTGATATTGAATTGCCAATAGAAGTAAGTATTAGGAATTACGAGAATCCTGAGAATGACTTCATTCATATTCTCGAGATATTAATTTATATACTTGAGCAATTGAGATTTAAATTAATGCCACCATCTGTGGTACTACCTTGGATATCAAAACCGAATAATGCAATTAACAATTATGATATTGACTTAGATACCATGGTATTTATATCTTCACTTCACATATTTTTATTGCCATTAATATTTATGAATTCAAATCCATACTTTGCAATATTTTCTAAACATCTAAGACGTAAATTTACTTGTACAGCCTTTGAAACTATAAATGCTAATAAAGATGGAGTGGAGTATATGAAATCAGATATAATGAATATATTAACAATGGCTATATCCTGTGCTTGCTATGAAGGGCCTGACTGTAGATTATCATCGTTTAATATTAATATTCCACAAATTAAGGAAATTTTGAAACTCCAACAACGTCTTCTAAGTATTAGGTCATGTCGTTCTAGTCTAAAACATCGTTCATTTAGAAACTTTTCATATGCTAATTTATTGGCAAAGTCTAATCCCTACTCAAGTCTTATAGCCCAAATTATTGCTAATATTATGTCGGAAAATTCTAAATATTTAGATGATTTATATTATTTACAACTATCCAATACCAATGCAAAAGATAACCATGACAATTCAACGATTATATTGAATATTATTGGTGATATATCACTTGCTGAAATTCATGAAATCCAAATTTTGCTAGATAGTTACAAAAAAAATATAGCATTCAATTTTTACATTATTTGTGATAACATTACTTCTCCATATAGCTTATCAAGAAGAGTACTCAAACCAATATCGAAGCTAAATGATGAGATTTTATGAGTTTAAAAATTCATTTGTACTATCCTTTGATCTTATTTATTTTATAGGATATATTCTAGTATAGAGAATCATATTAATGAACATATAACATTTTTCAACTTTACGAGATTTGCTCTATTGTTTGAGTTTATCCACTTGTAGTGAGGTAGGGCTGTATTTGGATGCACAATAATAACCATACTGCAAATACCATTAATTGCAGCTGAGGGAGGTGATGAAGATGATGCAATATCTTTTTGTCTTCTCATCTGGATTATTATTTCAGATATCATCTTCCCATTAAACAACTTGTTCAAATTTTTTTCCTCAGATTTACTATATGGGCTTGGATATATTTCTTCTATATTATATGTGAAACCATGACCAGAGACACTACCTCTTGTTTCATTAAATCTCCCCTTAGATGTTGAATCAGATGAGGATTGAACTTTTAGAGTACCAATAAGTACATATATAATATCGTTTAGTAATATGTGATGATCTACAGATATATTTTCATCTGTTAAGTTATTAGTAATGTTGCTATCAAAATTTAAAACTAATAACGAATCACTTGTAACTATTGCAAGTTTAGAACCATCACCACATATGGAAGTATAAAGTAGACCACCAATTACTTTACATCCACTAAGATCATTTATTTTGTTGAGCTCATTATTACTAGATATTGATTTAAAGTTATATAATCGTTTTAGTAAATTACAAACGAATGCATGTTCAATTGAGTAAGGTGCAATAATACCATAATTTGTGTAGAAGACCCTTGTAAATCTATGTTGACATGTATTACCAACACGATCTACCGTAGATGCCTTCTGAATACCCTGTGCAGCTTTTTGAGTAAAGTCCAACACTCCAGTAATAGGTTTAACTACAGCAGCAACTAATCCTTTAGTTAAACCAAGAGCCAATGAGTTGGGATTTCCAGTTGTGGCTCCTTCAACTACTTCCCCTACAAGACTAGAGAACCCATCAGTAACAGACTTTCCAAATGCATGAGCACCTATGCTTAAGCCATCCATTAAATCACGAGGTTGTTGTCCATGTACAAATCTTCTTCTCTCTTCTATATACTTCTCATCCATTGTCAATACTCCAGCAATTTGGCTTGCGGTTCCAGCCATCTTAGAAATTGCTTGAAAGGCTCCAAATACAGAATGATTCATAAAAGACTCTATTCCACGTTTAACACCAGTAACTACACCATCTTCACTTCTTCCAGATGTAACTGCATATATTGGCTCATAGAACAAGTCTCCAATTCCTGCACCAATATTAGTAAATGAATTAACAGGATTTCCCACTGATCCTAGAGATGTTGCAATAACATAGAGCTGATTATATAATTCATGCTCATAATGCTTTTTTATTTTAGTAATTATATCTGATAAGTAAGAGGATTCATCTAATTCAAATTGATTTAACCACAATGGAGCATCCTCAATAGTTGTAATAGACCGAATTAATGATGATAACATTAGTCCAAAGGTGTGAGCAAACTGCTCCAAACTGTGGGATAAATTTAATGAGCTTGAAGATAAAGCTTGATTAATTTGTAAAGTTGAGTTATTTCCATCTTTTTCCGTTGACAAAGAAAAAGATTTTAAAGGGTCCAAGTTAAATGTTAAGTGAATTACCAAAGGATAAATCCTGAATTTTCTAATATATATGCGTTTCAGCAATGAAAAACCTTCATTTTTGTTAGATGAGTTTCTATCTTCATCTATTTCGGCTTTATTTACAAATAAGTCGAAGTAGTGATTCATCATTGTTAAAATATATATAAATTGAGCATCAAAGCATATGTTAATACCCATAAGTCTTATAGAGAAATCTTTTATAACTATTATTGGTAATGATCCATATTTTTTAGATGAATTGGCTATTTTATTAATTTTTTGTTTGCTTAATAATATATTTGTATAGCCAGATGATTCTATATAGTCACAAATTTCTGCAAGGCAACTTTCAGCTAAGGATTGAGTAGGAGTAGGGACAAATAAGTTTTTGAATTTATAATCTGAAGGTTGGATTTTATCTTTTCTAAAGCTCAAAGATATTATAACTATAGGTAAATTATTTATATCTTGTTCAAATGAAGATGATGAAGATAATGATGAATTTGTAGAAGATAATTTCGAAATATTTAATGTTTGTGAAGCAGTGAGAAATTTTTGTTCCAAAGTATTCAATGTCCTTGAAGAGCTTGAAGGAAGCCTTTGCAACAATACGGGATATATTGAATCTTTATACTGCAAATCAACTTGAATATTACCTATAGCTAATTGTAAATGTTGACTGGCAGTTTTAGTACCATGATCATAGTTACAAATCACATCATCCAGAACTACCAAAAACAATTCTTCCGGGTAGCTTACTGTATTCAAACCAACTATTGAGCATATTATCTGTCTCATAAATATGTTTATTTCATATTCTATTGAATATTTATCTAATTTGATTGTAGTGAATCTAGAAAGAGATAAAGAAATTGAATTACTTGGTATACAGGCTATATTTGATGAAGATGAAGTTGAGGAAATCTTTAAGGGAACTTTTACTGGTTGTAATAAGGATAAAGCATAATGTATTTTTCCATTTAATCTAAACCAGTCCATAAAATCTGTATATGAAAAGATGCAAAATACCCAATGGTCTTTTTCCAACCTACACCATTTATATATCAGCCATTTATCTTTGTTAGATGATACGAAGTCATAAACTTCAAATGAACTAGTTTCAAGAGGCATTTGAATAAATCTTCTATTTACTGGAGATTTCATATTTGCTAGGTTATTAATATCCCCTTCAAAACTTGAGTTTTCACTAAGTATTATTAATTCTCTAGGAGAAAAATAATCAAACCATATATATTCACGTATTGTATTTTGTTGAAAAGTTTGCAAATCACCTGTCCTATTCATTCTCTGAGTAATATATACTTTTTTATTTGAGCAATTGTAAATAAATAAAGATGGGCTTGATACGTTATTAATATTCACCTCTTCAATGCAGCATTTAGATATTTTCAGTATTTCTAAATCAAGAAAATTATCGTATATTGAACTTACTAACAAATAAAATTGCTTTTTATTATCAGGAAGCTTATCAAAATTCGGAAACTTATTATCAAGCAAAATTTTCCATGATTGACCCTTGTTAAGCCCAAATGGAAGTAACACTTTAGAATCCACTGCAAGATTCAGTATTTTTGTACTAGGTTTTAATTCAGAATGATCTCTACACACATTTACAGAATTCAGATTTGTCATTTTGTAGATGAAAGCTGGAAAATACGAAATCCATGTTTTTGGTTTTAACTTCAAAGTAAATGATGAATTTAAAATTTCAATATTCATTGAAGTATCATTATACACCATTGATTGAGAATAGATAGCAAGCACTCCAACTATGTAACTAGTATTATAATTATAATATGGTATTGTGATATTTTTTTCTTGATAACAAATGTTAATGGGAATAGACCCCAACTTATCCTGAATTACAAGACTCTTTACTATTTTATTAGATACATCCTTTTCTAAATTTAAGTCAATAGTAAATTTTTGGTTTTTAATGTAAACTACTAATGAGTCTGATATACCTTTAGTTATCGCAGGATTTGTCATATGAATTGCTCCAGTTTTTTGAATAATTGGGTAGGCAAATTGAGGTATCGAAGAATTCTCCACAAACAGATTTTCTTTAGAGTTTATCCAATTATCAGATACTTTAACAAATTCTAGTGCTGAATCTAACTGTGCAAAGTTCACCAGTTGGATATCACTAAGTCTTATTTCAGTTCCTATAATACTCAACCAGTTTTGAGAATGAATAAGCCATTTCATTGGATAACCCTTTGGAAAATTTAAAAAGTTGTATATAGTGAAAATGCCTGTTGGATTTTTGCCAGCTACAATACTTCCAATACCAGAACTTAATTGATAACTACTAGTATTGCGACTACTCCAATATCCAACTTTGATTCCAGATATTAAGTCTATTGAACAAGCCCAAAACATCAAAAATTCACTCTGTTTATATTTATTATTGATATCCTTGTACACTCCCATCTCAAGTCTAAACTGATATACTACTGAATTAGTTAATTTTTTTATTCTGTTTCTAATTGGTACGTGTAGGTGCTTTTGTTCTAAGTAATTAATATTTCCTGAATCAAGAATAACTTGCTTCCCCTTATCTTCAGATTCCTCACCAATAATCCTATAATTTAACTCAATAGGTAAGGTTGAAATGATTGATAAGTAAGGGCAAAATCTGACAATATACTGATAATAGTATGAGTTTCTTGATAAAATTAGTCTACTTTCAAATGTTGCATAAAATCCAACAAAAGAATTGTTTAGATTTTTACTACTACATTCCAAATATTGGACATAATGGATAAATTGTCTATCTAAGTTTAACACTGGCTCTTGATTTTTTTTCTCAGAAGTAATTTCATTTAATATATTATATATAGGTAGTATACCATATTCGCTATAATCTAGATTTTCAATGGATCCAATATCTTCTTCAAAGTGGATTCCAAATAAAATATCTATATTTGAGTTTGGTAAGGTAGTTGTTGGTAGTGGTAAAGCTGATGCTGCAGGGATAATATACTTTTTTTGTGCTATTATACTTTCGTCATTGCAATTCACTTCACAATATATCATATCCAATGTAAAATTTAAGTCGTTTATAAGTTGTATTGGGCTGCTCAAAGTTAAAGACTTTGTTATTGCTATATCAAAGTCACCACAATATTCGACTTTGCAGAGAATATATGGAGATGAAATAAGCGTGATATTTGTACTTTCTTTTTTATTTGATATCAGTGGAACTACAAAGTTTCCAGGATTTTCAATAGAAATAGCTCTTCCCATACGAAAGAGAGTATTAAATTTTAATTTACTTTTGTCAAAGATGCCAATATCAATACCCAAAAGTTGAATATTTAATGGGTGAAAACAATTGTCAAACTGGTTTAATCCCTTCTCTTCACCATTTAAGATAACCGTTGAAAATAAGAACATATCTTGATCATCATTTTTAATTTCTCTCTTAGATTTTTCGTGAAACTTTTCAAAATTAGGATAGCCAAATATATGTATATCAAAACCAGTGTTATTTATTATTTTATAAGATTTATAATTTATCAGCTTTTTATATTCAACAAAAAAGCAATTTTCTGTTAAAAATTTTGAATGAAACAATAAAGTCTTAAACATAATAGGTGACATGTTAAAACTAGTTTTCGTCGGAAACTGTGCATTAATCTTAACAAGCGATCTACCAGTAGAATTACACTTTGTAGAGTGAATCTCATTAGTTGAATATTTCTCAACATTTAAAATGAAACTGCATTCTTCTATAATTGGTTCATAATATCCATGTTTAGGGTTTAAAAACCATAAAGTGATTTCTGCATCATTGTTTATATGTTGAATTGGGAGTTTAATCTTTGAGTCTTTATTTAAATTCATAGAGTAATTAAAGTTATACGATTGAATGTGAAATTTTAAAAGTGGTATATTACACAAATTATTTACTGAATTAAGTAAAATAATGTTGGATTTGTAGATAATAATGTTCCAACTTGTACCACCATCTTCATATGAATCTGTCAATGTGGTATTGATATTATACAACTCTATATTTTTAGATATTACTTCATAAGAACTACAAATTAATCTATATATTAGAGATATATGTATATAGGAGAAGTTTATTACAAATGGCTGAGTGATAAATTTCCCACTTCTTTTTAATTTTTTAGTATGAATTAAATTTTCATCTGCTATTGTAGAAATATTGTAGAGCAAATGACCTTCAAAATTTTTCCAAAATACTAAGTCATAATATTCTTTTGTAGATAATATAAGCATAGATTCAGATAACATTAAATTTGTAGTGGATTCTTCATTTTCCAATATTCTAGTTGTGTTAAATATATTTGATGATTGGGACGCTAGTGTCTCTATTATCAAACTTTGTTGCCTTTTATACTCAGTATACTCAGAATTCATATTTGTAGTATTATTCTCGACAATAAAATCATTAATTAACTTCAAGTGATTAATCTCATAATTTCCTTTTAAAATCAAGACAATATCACTATTAGAGTACGATATATTAACTTGCTGTAGCTTAATACTGAAATTTTTATTTAGCAAGATTTTATTATCGCTCTTATTTTCTTGTTTTGTTTTATATTTCTCTTTTTTAAATAATTCAAATTTAGTGCTTTGATATTCAAATGTTTCCATAAATGCACAAAAATACTTGTATATTTCTATAAAAGCTTCCAATTTGTAATCAATATTAATAAAAGGTGATATCAGATTTATATCAATTAGTTTCAGCATAGAAGAATTTTCAGTATTTGTAGCAGAGTATTTTAATAAATGGAAAGGGTATTGAGTCCTTTTAAATATCTCAGGGAAATACTTGTCTTGATACTCTACGCATGAATATATTTTAAATTCAGAACTATTGTCTACCATTGAAGATAGTGGATTAGAACAATTTTCTTGTAAATCCTTTGCCCCATTCACCTCAATTAATGGTAAACCTCTTTTATTACTTAAACTAAATTTCAAAAAACACACACTAATCACAGAGATGTTCTTGGTAAAATATTTGTTTATGTATATGCCCAACTCTGTAAAATCTAAAGTAATAAAATCTTTAAACCCAGATCTATCTAATTCGACTTCTTTTACTTTATGAAGTAATTGGATTTTTAACTTAGGAAAAAAAAAGTGTATAGCATGTGTAGGTTGAGTGTTTACATCTTCAATAAAATAATTGGAACTTATTCTTGATTTGTAGCATTCAATTACCTCATTTCCAAAGTATTTGAGTTTTATTAAGTGAGGAAAATATTCATTACTTTCTTCATTACTTTTATTATAATAAGGATCTGAAATTGTTCTTTTAGATATTCTCCTTAATTCCAAAATATCTTCATCATCATACATTATATTCTGAACAAATACACCAACTAATAAAGATATATATTTTGGTTTAAAATTCAACTTTGCTATTTCAGAAGATCCGAAAAAACAACTCAAGTCAAAAGGGTAAGCTTTATTTGTTTTCTGGCATCTTCTAATATGGAAATTCAAACTTGGAAGTGTACCTATTTCATTGTAACTTCCTACAGAATTTTTATCCTCACCTTCGAAATAATATAGATTTACCCCACAAAACTTAAATATATATAGAAGCAAATTCTCACCACAAAACTTGCTAAAAACATTGTATTTGTTATGAAAGTGGAAATGATCTATATTTAGTAGAATCTTTGGTTCTTTAGACGCATATTCTTGATCTGTTGATGCTGGAATAATTACTTTGAAATTTTCAAGTTTAATATCTTTTAGTGATATATAAGAATTTGAATCAGATATCTCATTAGATGTTATAGACTGAATATTTTCCAATATATTATCAAAATAGAATATTGAATGCAAGAATTTGTCAAAAAATAGTATTACTGTTACTCGATTAGCAGTTACAAATACCTGAGATGTAAATGTCATTTTATACATTGTTTTTATTTCATATCCCTTTATTAAGTGAACTTTCTCACTTAGTACGATTTTTAAAAGTAAATTTGCATCTAGAAACTCTTCAGGACTTACTTCAAATATTAGAATATTGCTGTGATCATATATAAAGTAACAGGATATTGACTTTGTAATCGCATTAATTTCAATGTTTGATTCTTTTGTTCTTCTAATTCTAATAATGTTAGTCATATTCATTTCAAAAAATTCTCTATTACGCTGATAGCTAATTAATCCAAATTCATCAAATGTTATTTCCAATGAGAACAAATTTGGGTTTGAAACTTGGTTCTCCTTACTGAGGCTACTAACTAAAGGCTTACATTGAGAAATTTTATTAAAAAATTCAATTAAACTTTGCAGAATTGTAGGCCTTAAATGAACTTTAGTAGCTTTAGAGTCCAATTTTATTATCAAGTTTTTATCAGTTTCTCTTAGTGGAACTTTTGTATACACATGCACATCTGAATTAACAAACAAAGAAATAGAAGATGCTTCAAAATCGTTATTTATTATACAATCTCCCAAAATCTTCTCTACAAAAATATTTACAATGGAATTTTGATCATAATTCAAGTTTAACATTGAAATAGAGTTCCCAGACAACCTTAGACAAAAATAAGTATCTAAGGCACAATCAAAAACTAAGTTTTGAAGTTTAACGAACCAGAATAATTGATAAACCTTATTAAATTTATTTATGTTAGATGTTTCAATAGGTATTTTATTTTTTGTCCAGTCAAATATATCAATACCAGCATATTTAACGAGATTTATAAAATTTGTGTATAATTGATTGTATACTTTAAGATCAAAATTCAATGTTATACTTTCAATATTAAGAGATATATATAAATTATCTAATAACTCACCATTTAAATAGGTATCTGAAGATTTCACATCTAGACAAGATGAATTTGTAGCTAATGCCAGATTTATAAATGATTTTTCATTAAATAAATTACTACTAAAAATATCCAAATGTGATAAAGCGTCAAGAAGTTTTACATATTTAATACAAGTTTCGTCAAACATATTGTATTTTTTGTAATTTAGTGAATATAATTTCGCATCAATACAATCTATATTAAATAATGTATAGTTATTTGAACATTCACATTTTACCTTGCAATTGTCAGTAAAACCCTGATTACTTTTCTTATTTATTGAGCCCTTTTTTGGGTACTTGTAAAATATTGGATATGAACTACTATATGTACATAAATATATGTCCTCTACTTTAATATAATAATTTTGACTATTAATACATTTAAACCAAAAAACTTTACTTTTTGTTGGAGAATATCTATAAAAGGTTGGAAATTCCTTATTCATTAAATATTGGGAATCAAAAGCATTTTCAGTATTCAATCCATCAATTTCCAAGCAATTTTTTTCCCAAGGACGTTTGTTAGTTACGGATATCTTGCCAAAACTAACAACCCCACAGATTGACTCATTCAACTCAGTTTCATAACAAAAAATAAGAATTGGAGTTGCAATATATATGTCAAATTCTACTAATTCTGAATCTACAATAAAACTATTTTTATATTGATCACTTTGTTTTAAGTCATCTCTAGTGTTCTCAACTTCTGTCTGACCTTTATCTACCCTGACTTCCTGAGGCCAGTGATAATTCTTGTTCTTAATCAGTTTTTGAGACCATGAATAAATCGAAAAAATTACATTTGAATATATATTCACACAACATTTCTCTACATTTAGACAAATAGATTGCTTATTTTCACTCTTAACAGTTTCCATAGAATTATTTGTTTCTAGTATTGCATCTGAGCTAGTACTAGCTGATGCACCACGCCTCCTAATGGAACTTCCAGAAATGAATGAATTAGACCTGAATACATAATACCCAGTAAACCATCTATTAAATATTTTCTTATTAGATTGGTTATCTGGATATATTAAATGATATATATCATCATTCTTATCTGCATAATCTAAAGAAAATTCCTGTAATACTATCATTAATGACAAATTTGACTCGGATTGTAGGAAATCAATACCAAAATTGTCTATAGCTCCAACAAGAGTAGCTGAATTTGTCGATACTGGCTTATCTAAATCATCTGTAAGTAAAATCTCTAACTTCATTTTCTTTAAAATTATTCTTATAGAAATAAATGGGGATTGTGTATATATATATGGTGTACTGGAAAAAATAGATGTTACATGTAGTTGGCTTTGAGATTTTTGTTCAGCTTCTTCAGAATGGCAATCATAAAAAGATGAAGAATCAATATCTATAGAAGTGCACGAGCTAATAGCATCTACTACTTGTAAATTTTCTTCATAAAAATCAGAATTAGGTTGACCCATTTCTTCATTTAAATTATCAAAGTTCTTTCCTTCAGATGCATCATAGAAAATCTCCGAAGAATCCACAGCTGAAGGAGATAATAATTTGTGAAGACTAAGAAGCCATTGCTTCCATCCTATTTTACTCATTTGAGTATTTTCTAAGCATTCCTTTTTAGATAAAAAAATATTACTACTTTTTTGGAAACCTTCTTCAACCCACTTATGAACTAAAGATGTATGAATATTCAAAAATATGTTAAAGGGTATACGAGTACAGTAATATTCACAATTCTGCTTGGAAAATTCTAGTAATGAAGTGCTAAATTGACTTACATTAAATGTAATATCACACCTGTTCATAGATTCTTCAAAATATTTTTGAAATAACTCCGAATAATCTTTGCAATACATTAATATCTTTGCATCTCTGTATGTGTCCTGTACTTTAAGAAATGCAGAACAGCTACTATTAGATGAACGATTTAAACAATTTAAATCTTCTCTTAAAATACAGCCAGCTGCATACTTCCACCAAAGCCTTGCATTACCCTTAATTGGTACATTTGGCCTATATAGATATCTTCTTTCTAACCTAATTTTACCAGATTCCATACAATTATTGAAGTATTGAAGATAATCTAATAAAAATGAAATATGTGTAATAATATCTTTAGAGATAGTAACAGTTACTTCATCCAGAATTCCATAAATTGTATAAAGTGGCTTCTTTTCATTATCAAAAGCATCATTATATTGCCTAAGTAATAACTTACAGCAGAATGGATATATTAAAGGTTTACATATTGAAGAATGTCCAGAACTTTTTAATATATCTGCATCTGAAATACCATCTGGATGAAGATAAACTGTAAGACCGTTTAATTCTAATAACTTATAAGAGTAACTTGAAGAATTTTTAAATTGAAAGAAATGATCAAAATATATTGAATTCAAATTTTCAGAATCAATTGTAAATAATTCTCTTGATGAGTCTATTTGTCTCTGATAACAATCTAGGAGCTCGGGTCCTAGATTTATTTCAGTACTATTATGTAAATCTACTGATTCGACAGTATCCAATACCTGATTTTTAACTATTAAATCATTTATGTGAGGAATTGATCGGATCTCCAATGATCTCAAAATTATTCCCAAAAAAAAATTATCTTGCATCGTAGTGCTTTGCAGTCTGACATGAATATGCCGAAAATGAACTCTAATATCCTGAATAAGTCTAGATATTATTCTCCTCCAAAATGGTTGACTATTTTCATGTTTGTGAACTCCTCCTTTAACATTAAATTCTTCTTCAGCTAACTCAGTCAGAAGTTGCAAGTTCCAATGCTCAATTAGTTTTAGTCTACTCAAAGCAACCAAATTTTCTATATGACTAGTATTCATTTCAAATTCATCTAGAAATGTTGCATTTAAATTTAATTCATCAATTTCAATAACTAATGGAGCATTACTATTAGATCTTAATATATTACCATATGGTATTGAGATGTTAATAGTTTTTATACTACCCTGAATAACCTTTATAGGTAGTTTCAATTGCTCAATAATTCCTTTCTTAATTTTTACACCCCTTAGTTGTAATTTACCAGAGTTTAATCCCAATTCAAAGCTATCCTCTGAGACATTTTCTAAATACTTGCCAATAAATGCTGTAGCCCACTTAGCCACAAAACTGGATACTCTAGAAACTGCCCTCTTCATTTAATATCAACCAATCAAATTTGTGATTGTCCCATAAGCTTTGTTTATATTTAGTTCCAACTGAAATGTTCCAAATTTTTTTTTGAATTTTTTTTTTATAAATTCTTTAAATATGAAACGATTTGTCTGAAAACCTACCCGCTACAAAAGCAAAAATTGCATGCACCATTCCCGGTCTCATGATGTATATGTGGCGCTATTAAACTCTAAAAAGTTCATTTTTTTTTTTAAATGAACCACTAGTGAAATTATTAACAATACAATCTACTCTTATTTTCTATTTTATTGAAAAGGAGTTATTTAGAACTATTGTAGTACTCTAATATCTGCACTTGATGATATATTATGATATATAGGTAATATCAACATAAATTTAAATTGGTATATAAAAAAGAAAAAAAAGCCTAATCTTACTTTACAAAAAGATATTACACTAAAATATAAAATTAAATAGTTCCTAAGCTATTATATATAGTAGAAATATAGTAAATTAAGAAAAAAAGTGGAAATACTTCATTATAACTATAATCCCTTAAGTCATATATAATACAACCTTCAAAAGCTACCAAAGAAAAGAAGAGGAAATTGGCGAATTTATTTACTGGAATTACTGTCCCCACCTTGAGAATAGTAAAATTCGTGATACTTTGCACTTTTTAATGCATTAGTTTTAAAATTTTGACCTCTAGTATCATAATGAATAGCTATATTGTTATTTGAATGCAAATTTAATGCTGTAGCTTGAGATTGAGCAACACAAAACTGAGGTTTCCCAGTTTCAGGAGTCCCATTTTGGGTTGTATATATAGGTGAAAATGTTGTATCTTCAATTGAAATAACACTTTGATCTGATTGTGTTAAATTTACATTATGATTTACTGATTTGTCTATAATCATAAAGGCTGGAACACTATCACTACATGCAGGTTCCAAAGAATTTTCTCTAATTGATGAATCCATAGATATATTACTGATCTGAATATTTCCTTGATTTTCACTATTAAAATCTCCATCATTATCTTTATTATTCCTACATGCTACACAACACAATATAATTGAACCCAATGCAACTGCACCTCCAACAGATGACCCTATAATTAATGCAGAATTTGCTGGTCTATCAGATAATTTTTGTAATGATTCATTATTTAAATCAACCTGTACTGTTGTATTTATGTCATCTTGGTATCCTAATATTTCTTGTGAGTGATAAGGGAAAGAGTACTGACTCATTATCTCATTTTCTTCTTCACCAAATCCCATCAATGATAAATCATCTAACATATCTTTACTTTCATAGTTTGGCTCAGAAGATCCAATTATTAATTGTTTTTCAATATAATTTAAAGTATTTACTATTGGTACACTTGTATATTCTATTGTAGTTACAATATTACTACTGACTGTAGTAGTTGTAGTTGTAGTAGTAGTTGTAGTAGTTGTAGTAGTTGTAGTAGTTGTAGTTGTAGTAGTAGTTGTGGTAGTTGTAGTAGTTGTAGTTGTAGTAGTTGTAGTTGTAACTGCTGTTCTAGTACTAGTAGCTACTGTAGTGATTGTAGTTCTACTTGTAAACTCACTATTAACTGTATTTGTAGAAGTTCTTGACATATGTGAATATTTATTATTTTCTATAATATCAAGACCATAGTATTTTTGACTAGTTACTACAGGTAACAAAACCATTGAATCCGAATTTTCGGAAATATTTTCAGAAGATGACCAAGAATACTTGCCCTGTTTTAACCTAATATCATGAGGATTAGTAGTATTATTAAAATTAAGAAGATTTCCCTCTCCATATTTTGATTCTCTCCACTCAAAATTTATATTTGGAGTACTACTATGAGTATTTAAAATCCATGCATTGTTAATAATATTTGAAACATCATTGCAAAGCTCTGTACTAGCATTATTTGACCATAAATCTGAACAATTTAAACTACTAAACTGAGGAATATCAAATTTTGGTTCTTTATTAAATATTTCATCAACTTGTTGAATCAATTCCGAATATTTTCCTGGAGGGCCCCCTCCAGAATCATATGCTACAGTTCCACAAATAGCACATGATAACTCTGAGTCTATAAGCCAACAAGGCCTCCTTCCAAGGCCCCCCTCATCATAAAAACCACACTTTTCAAAAGGAAATGTCAACTTAACCAACCAATTTGCTGAATAATTGGAACTCCAAGTTATATCACTATCTTTTATAGAAACTGGATGTTCTTCATCTATCCAATACCAACCTGGTGGATACCTAAATAAAGTATATTTCCTTAATCCTACAAAGCATCCATTGGCTGTTTTGTATGTATTTGGAAATTCATTCAAAACTCTCTTTACTGCTTTATCATCTGTTTTTTTATGTACTGTTGCTAAAGTCACTGGATATTCATGCATATTTGCTTCTCCTAAGTAACTTGCCTTAGTTACTGCTGTAGATCCTAGTTCATTACATACTCTAAATCCATAAGAATATGTTCTTGGCTTATCAAATGTTACAACTTTAAAACATCGAGTATTTTCACTATTAGGAGTCCAACCAACAGGACAAATTGCTCTTCCAGCAGTATTTGAACTTAGTATTCCATGAAATAACCATGTTAACCAAATTAATACTAAAAAAGTTAGATGTAATTAAATTTCAGTAATTAGATCTATCATTTATAATTTTAATCTAATTCATTAATCTTACCTATTGCCTCATCACGTATAAAGCCATTAATCATCATACTTTAAATGTATATTGATATTTAAACTTAAGTTTTTTTGGCCCTAATTTTATTTGTGTCATATATTAGCGAAGTCTATCTAAAATTCCATGCTTAATATATTTTCCGGGACCCGGTACCGGGTTATCTTATAAAAAAGCCCAAGATAACATTAGCGCCATTCCACTTAATAATTTGCAAAGTGGAAACTAATAAAATGTAAATTTTAGAATTAAAAAAAAAAAAAAAAGAGAACATGAGCAATACTAAATTAGATGAATTTGAGACAGTGGTATGTAAATTTATATATATAAGATTTTTATTTAAGAATTTACTTAAAACTTAAATATATTTTAAATAGGATGGAGTTTATTCCTCAGGATGTATAACCGAAGTTGAATCTATTGCACAAGCCCTAGTTGATCTTGTAGAAGGATTTCCTGAAATATTAGAGGATAATTGTAATATTGATCTTGAGGTGCGTTAACTAAATTTAAATCCTATACTTTTTTCATTATCAAACTTTATATTATATATTCTTAGATCGAAGGTCGAATTGGCACAATTATGAGTGATACCTCTCGTGAAAGGATTAAACTTCCTTGTGAAGGTCTAACTCTATTAGCTCCTTCCGATAAAGATTTCCCATATCGTTTTGTTCCTGGTGTACAAAAATGGCAAATGCAAGCAGTTATAGATGAGCTTAAAAGAAATCTTGAAGAAACAAAAATTCCTTATAAAGTTAATACAAGAAATACTTCAGATTACTATGTATTAAATTCAGAAAATTCTAGTCATTCTGATAAGTCACTTATTCGTGTAAGCTTTATTTCACCTAAAACAGCCACAGATAAACCAGTAGATGCTATTTGGAAAGAGAAAATTGCTATATTTGATTTTTATAGCCCTGGGTATAATAATGATATTGATGGACATTGTAACTATACTGATCAAACATTTAAAGATTTCCGTATAGCAATTAATATAGAACATAAGGAAAATCCAACACTGATTATGAATTCATTAGTTGGACAAATTGAAAATGTATGTGTTCTAGAAAGAAGAAGAAATCGTGAAACACTTGATGTTTCTACTTTTATATTAGATGCTACAAATGTAACTCAAATAGAAAGTCGAAGAGGTTATAGGCATAATGAAACATATGAATTAGAGCTTGAACTAAAGTCATCACACTTTTTACCTTTATTAAAGTCTTATGTAAAGGAATTAAATAATGGGAATTTAAAAATAATTGGACAACATTCATTTATACGTCTTTTTAACAAATTTCCTTAATTTATCATTTGGGATAACTTTATTTTTAAATAGTCAGAAACAAAATAATCAAATTAATGTAGATAATCCAAATAGCAAAAACTCTGATATTAGTAAAATTATAGATCTAACAATGTGTACTCAATCCGAAGAACTTATCGAATACTATAGGAAATATATTTGCCCTATAACCCCTATCTTAGGTGACTATCTATATAGAGCAATAGCTAAAAATAAGATAGAATATGGAAGAGATGAACCATTATCAGAAACTGATATTAAAGTATCTCTTGGTATATTACCTATTAAAGTTGATAAAGTGGAGACATAATATTATATTTATACAATTTTTCCTATTAATGAATATAATATAGGTAAATTTTTGTCAGACTTTATTGATAATATATTCAAAAGTTGATTCCTATCTAAAATTTGTATATTATCTAAACTTTTGTTTTCTTCTGAATTTATATTCATTCCAGATTCACACAATAAAACTGAACTACTACTTGAATATCCATTATGCATTAAATATTCATAAATAAGAGAATTTATTATTATATTTTCCTTTGGAATACATGGTTTAGAATCCTCCTTATAATCAAAAGGAAATTACATTATAATAATCATAATTTTAATATTAAAAAAAAAAAATCTACATACCTCATCATTAATTGCAACAAGGATCTCAGCCATTAACTTGGCTTTAATTTCATTTAAAATACCTCTCTTGTCTAACTCACACCTTACCACTAAAATAGTCAAATCCACATTATTTATAAATATCAAGTCAAGTCAAGTCAAGTTATACATACCATCCTTTAAGTCATCTAGAGATATATCCTTTGAAGCCATTATATTCTTATATATTGCTTTTTTTTAATATATAAATTCTACTTTTATAAGTATTATTACTTATTTTAAAAATGCAAACCCATATTTTGCCGCCTAAAAAAATAGCGGTATTAAATTTATTGTAATATTTTATCTTAAAATGTAATAAAGTTCATAATAAAATCTAATGGGAAATTTTATATATCCTAGAACAGCTGCAAATATATCACCAGATAAATCATTTTATGATTATACTCTTAAAACACTTGAAGGAGAATTATACCCCTTATCATCACTTAAAGGAAAAGTTGTTATGATAACAAATGTAGCATCGAAATGTGGCTATAGTTATAAATATTATAACCAAATGGTAAGAATGCATTCTGTATTTGCTCCTTTTGGATTTGAGATATTGGCAATTCCATCAAGAGAATTTCTAAGACAAGAATATCTAGATCCAAAAGATATTCGTAAGGCTATTAATTCATTTAATGTTGAGTTTCCTGTAATGGAACTAAGTAATGTTAATGGTGAAAATGCCCTAGATCTTATTAATTTTTTAAAATTTAATACTCCAGAATTATATGATAGAAATAAAAATGAATTAAAAGCTATTAGTTGGAATTTCTCAAGATTCCTTGTTAATAAAAGTGGACAAGTTGTTGCTTTTAGAACAACAACAACAAGTCCTGAGGAGTTAATACCAAAAATTGCAGAATTACTTAATGTTAAAAATTATCAAGAATTACTTGACAAATATGATCAGGATTATCCTCAAACTATAGAATATCAAGCAGATACATGTAGTTTAAATTGAAATATAAAGAAAAAAAAAATCATAAATTATAATAAACATTTAGACTTAATATTAATTATACTATTATTTTGATTTACAAAAAAAGTTCATATGTAGCAAATATTGAAGATAATGAAGGTCCTATTACAGATAACATACTGAATGAAATGATGATGAAGTTTATAATAAATGATTTACTATTATACCATAATATATAGTATACAAAAACTGGATATATAGCTGCAGTAAAAGCATCTATATAACCACAAAATAACTCCACATATTGAGTACAACTCCTTGCAATATGAGATAATAATATTGCAATTAGTAAAATACTAATAGATAAATATACACGGTAATTTCTAATAATCCTGTATACTTTAGCTGCTTGTTCATCAGTTTGTATTGATATTAATTCAGAAGAATCCAAACTTCTAGCTTTATATTTATAAAGCTCCTTATAAATAGATGTCATTGTTGATTCTGTTGAATTACTTAATTTAACACACAAAGTATAGTCATGTTGATTCCTATCCTTAAAAAGTACTTGGAATACATCTTCTATTGCTAATTCTGACATATAATTAATAAGACCAATATCATTAATTATAAAATTAGATAGAGATATAGTAAAAAGAGGTATAATAACACATAGAGAAATGCAACTCAAAATACGTGAAAATCCCATTATATGGTCACAAGGAGAAAAATTCTGGGTAATATTATTCATAGTTGCTTCTCCAAAAGTATAATAGGCAGATATTGTCATTAATAATGAAAAAGATAATAAAAATATCATAGAAGCAGAAATTACATAAATACAACGTTTTGAACTACATTTCTTGACATTTAATACAGCAGGTACCACAAGACAATGACAAAGAAATGCATATGTTGCAAAAGAAAACATTTTAGATGCTTCAAAAAATCCATGCGAAGGTAATAATGCTGTTGGACCCATAATTGGAGGCATTGGACCATCATAAGGAATAATTATAGATCTGAAAAATACTGCACTTACAAGAATAAAAAATGACAATACAGAAAACCATCCCAAGAAATCTAAATCTGAAACTTTAGATTTTATTGAAAAAGGTATAACAATAAATAAAAATATAATTGAAAGTATATATTCATTTTTTAAATATTCCAAAAATTTTATTTCTGGATAACTGAAAGTAGCATGTGTTAATAAATCTATAGTAAAACTTCTTAATAATATAAAATATACTGGAAGAGCATAAGCCATAGATAAGAAGCAAATTATAGAAATAGCTTTAAAATGAAATTTCATATTTAATCTCATTTCACTAATTTCATCATTAGAAAGAATTATATCAGTTGAATTTGCTAATAAATATTCTTTTGTAAATAATTCACTTCTCTTTCTAATAAATTTTCTAAGAGTATGAAGAGCACTAGTACGTACCAATAAAGATGATAAATCTACTGCTCCTATTTCAAGAGATCCAACAACAAATATTGAATGGGTAATAATTGCAGATATTGCACAAATAATTAATGTAGAAATACCAAGAATAAAACCTGCCATCTTCATGCCATATGTTAAAAATACAATACCAGAACCCAGACAACCAGCAGTCATAGTAGCAAACGCTTTACTAGCGCTTCTAAAGCTATCATCATTCCTTTCTTTTTCAATATCCATTTTTTTCTTCTTCTCCTTATTTTCATTGTCAAAATAAGAGGGGATATTTACAATAGAAACGAAAATATGGCGCTTTTAACGTTATCCTCGTTACCTTTTTTGGCGGTATTTGTGTGTAGATAATGTAAATTATTTTTTATATTTTATAAGGTGTGAAATTTTAATCATTTATGTGCAATAAATCGATGTGTGCAAACTTTAGTTGAAATTTTAAATATAATATTAAATTCTATTATTAAATAATTTGGATATGGCCTTATTTTATCTTAAGGAAGTATTTTTTTTTTAAAATGAAAAATATTAAAATACTTCTTTATATCCTTCCTTTTACATTATTATTTCTTATACAGGATTCAGAACAAAATTATTATAGTGATTATAATTCTAAAATGGATACTGAAGCCTTAGTAATTCAAGATTTCTTGAAATTTCTAGTAAATAATGCTCTTTTCCCATTAAGTGCTGTTTCTCGAGGCTATTGTCTATACCAATCTGTTATATATTATTCAAACGAAAATTTATATCCAAATTTTGAGACTACAGCTTTAGGGGCTATCTTATTAAGTATAAATTGGAAACATACAAATTCTTTTATAAGTAAATGTAATAAATCACTTAAAATTATTGAAAATGATCTTTTAGGTATTAATCGAAACAGAAAGAATAATTGGGTAAATAAAACAATAAAAAATAAAACTATTCGTATAAAAAAAATAAAAATTTGCAATTTAATACATTCTTGTTTAAAATCTCTTGAAAAATATAATCAAATAGAACATTTACGTCAAATATTATATGTTGAAACTCATTATAAAAATCTTTATGGGAATTTAGCAGCTGAAGAAGAAGCTTGGAAAACTATTAAAATAATTAGACAATTATTGGAATCAAATTTATTAGATGGAAATATATATAATTATCTTAAATCATTTATTTTACATCATTATATAAATAGAATTATTATATATGCTAATTTAGAACCAATATCACTTTATGCTTCGATAGGACTTCTTAATACTATGAATAGAGATCATACTTTAAATAATTGGATTTTATCAGCTTCAAAATCTTCTATACATCAGTCTGCATATGATCCTGTTACTAATATTAGATATGATCCTAAAAAGAGTTTAAAATCTAATATTTATAATTTTAAGTATAGGACATGTATTCATGTTATATGGTCATCTAGGATATTATTAGAGAATAATGAACAATCACATTTATTTCTTGAAAGTTCAATGTCTAATTTAATAACATTTTTTCAAGATAGAATTGAATGGTTATGTTATAAATTATTTACTCATACAAAATTAGTTACAAAAGGTAACTAAGAATCTTTTTTTTTAATATTTCATAGATTTTCTATATTATTAAATTAATATTTAATTATAATTATAAATTATTATATTATTTACTAAATTATTAGATAACTATAAGATTAAGATTCTCCTATTTTCTTTTTCTTTTAAAAAATTAAAAATACTATTAATCTTAATAAGGAAATACATTATTTTAATATTATATATATATTTCTTCTTTGTTAAAATATCAGTCATTGAGACTTTATTATCAAGTTTTAACTTGGATACATTATTAGATTATTGGGTGCTAGACTGAATATATCATTATTAGTAAATTACACACTTATTAACAAATGTATAAAAAATATCTTTTTAAATACTTACTATATCATTTTATTGTTATAATAGGTATGTTAAACATATTTTAAAACTTCTAGGTAATAAATTAATCATGAGTTAAAAGAATAACTTTGTTTATTTTTATATTAACTCAACATAAAAGATCTAAAAAATACCTTTATTCTTATTTTATAGTTTCAATATATATATCATATGGAAAAAAAATTGATAACTTTATACAAAATTGGAATCATATTGGAATATATGAAGTGAATGTTCAAGGTTCTAATGATCATAATATAATTCAGAAAGAATTAAACATAGATACTGCAATAAATAGACAAAATATAACATCAAAGGATATCAAAAATAATACAGAAACATCATATAATCATATTATTACTGATGATATTATATGTGAATGTCAGATAACGGTAAGTTATATTTTTTATAAAAAAAAAAAATTAATAAAACAAGGGTATTCATTTTGTATGGGAATATAATAATTATATTATTATTAGTATCTTATATATTAATATTATTTACTAAATTCCTTAATAATTACAAATTTCTATTCATTTTTTTCTTTTTTTTAGAATGAGATATGTTGGCCAAAAGCAAGATGTATTAGTTTAGCTTCTAGTATAACTATTTTATCATTATTCTCAGTTATATTAGTTGCTTGGGTTTTACAAATACTAGTAGCTTATATTGCTAGTAAAGAATATACAAGAATAAAAGAACAGATATTAAATGAAAAAAAAACCAAAAAATTAGCTAAAGATAAAAGGTAGTTTATTACTATAATGCAAATTAGCTTAGTAAATCTAATAAATATTTTCTATTAATATTAAAAATATAAGAAAAAAAATCCCAATATATTGAAATATTTTAACTAAATCAAATCTTAATATCCTATACGCATTAAAAATTTAAAGTTACCTTAAAATAGATCTAATAAATAATTTCATTAATTTTTAAAAATAATCTAAAGATCCTATTATTTGAATTATAATAAAAATATATTCTGCGCCCCCCACCCAGATCTAAATATATATTTAGATCTAGATCTAAATACCTTTAAATAAACAAAAATTTCCTTCAGAAAAATATAAATAATAAGTTCTTTTAAAAATATAAACTATAAATAATTGGATTTTATTTAATGGCACATTCAAAATCAAAGAAACAAAGTTCATGTAATACTTCAGCAGAAGAAAAACAGGATGAAAGATTTATATCATTCATACCAAATTCAATTACTAGAATCTTGGCAATATTATCTTTTATTATAGCTTCAATTTCTTCAGTATATTATAATAATAGTGTTTTTAAAGGTATTATCAAATTTCCTGTATTTGTTTCTTGTATTCAACAATTTATTGGTATTATAATAATGTCAACTGCTGCTCTTATTAAAAATATGGTAAAAAAAATTAAAGAAGATGAATTAGTAGAATATAATAAATCTAAGGATGTTAACTCATTAACTAAACTTATTTATGCAGCTCCAGTAGCATTTTTCTTTTCATTTAATATTTCTTTTAATAATATATGTTTAACTCATGGTAAAGTTTCTACTTATGCAATGGCTAAATCTACAACTTTAATGTGGTCATTACTTTTACAATATGTTCTTCTTGGTATAAAAGTTAAATTAACATCTTTAATCTCTTGTGTTATTATTATTAGTGGTGTATTAATTAGTGCTTTTGATCCAAAATCACTTTTTTTAAAATCTTTAATATATGGTTGTATTTCATCATTTTCACAAAGTTGTTATAATATTACTCTTAAATGGATATTACCAAAAGTTAATAATGATTCTGTATCATTATTAAAATATGTACAATTATTTTCTGTTATTTTCTTTTTTATTCCAATGTTTGGTACTGGAGAATTAATACCAGCATTTACAACTTCTGGTTGTTTTGATTTTAATGATCCAAGAAGAATGATATATCTTTGGGGAATTATAGCAATATCAGCTATATTAGCTATTTGTGTTAATCAAAGTACATATATTGTTATTGGTTTAACTACTCCTGCTACATTTAATGTTTGTGGTTTAGTTAAACAAGCATTACAAACATTAGGTGGTGTTGTTTATTTAGGTGAAAAATTATCATACAGAACACTTGTATCTGTATGTTTAACTTTCTGTGGTTCAGCTTCTTATACTATTACTAATCATTTTATCTCAAAACCAAAAGTAACTGAAGAAGAACAAAAGATTATTGAAGAAAAATACAAGGAAATTGCAAGAAATTCCATTGGTACAGCATCAGATGTTTTTGAAAATGCTCAAGATGATATTATTAATATATCCAAAGTAGATGAAGAAATAATTCCACTAAAGAATGACATTGAACAAGGTCTATCTACTTCTAGAACTGATAAATCTATTCACTAAGATTAAGATCTACTTATTTATTTTATCAAATTATTATTTAATATCATTTAAAATATTAAAAGCTAAGGAATTTCTGTATTTCAATATTACCCAAATATTCTAGAAATCGTGCAATAAGATTAATTTATTTTATCAAAATCATCTAATTATATAAAAATTTATGTAGTTAATATATTGTTAATATATTTACATATTATTAGATAATTATAACTTCAATAAAATCTTATCAAATTTATTAGAAGTTAATAAAAAATTCTAAATTTGTCCATATCTAAGTTCTCTAAGTAACGGTATCTTCGAGCTAGGCGCTAAAAATTTAAAGTGGTATATGCGTACTATAGAAATATCTTGTAATACGTAATATCAATATATGTAGATAAGATCATTATTAAAAATCTTTTTTTTTATTGTTTTTGCTAATTAAGCTTTTAAATATTATTTAAGTTTACTTTTTTTTCTTCTCTTCAATAATAAGATGGCAGTAGATAATAAGACCCCCAATGATATATCATTTATGGGTCTCCCTAAATTTGCAACTGCCTCAATTGCTATTATTGTTTATATGAGTTGTTCTATTGGATGTGTATATTTAAATAAGTGGATATTAACTTATGTTGGACAATGTAATGGTTTTATACCTCTAGTACAGCAAGCTATTGGAGCTATAGTTATGAGAATTTGTATTTCTACTATGAATTTTTTTGGATATAGTGATTCTAATAAAAATAATGAAAAAAATAAAGAAAATAAGGAAAATATTCAAGAACCATCTAATTATTTTGTAAGGATGTACAATAGATATTATTATATTTTTCCAGCTGCATTCTGTTTCTCAGCTACTATTATTCTTAATAATGCATGTCTATCACTTGCAAAATTATCTACATATTCAGTAGCTAAATCTACAACGTTAATATGGAGTGTTTTATTTCAATATATAATGTTAAGAATTAAACTTCCTTTAAGTACTGTTTTATCATGTTTTATGATTATAACTGGAGTTACAGTTGGTTCATTAGATCCTACTACTTTAGCACCCCTTGCAGTTTTTGCAGGTTGTTCATCATCTATTTTCCAAGCATTATATAATACATGTATTGCGCGCGCATTACCATATACCGGAAATGATACTTCTGAAGTTTTAGTTAGAAATCAGGAACTTGCATCAATTATATTAATTATATATTTATTAATATCAGGTGAGATTGTATTTTTATTTCAGAATTCCCCTTGTTTTGATATATATTCTGCATTATTTTTAAAATCATGGTTAATGTTTATATTAACAACGATACTTGCTGCCGGTTTAAATAAATTTACATTTATGGTTATTGGTTTAACTGAACCATCTACTTTTTCAGTTATTGGTTTTACAAAAGCTGCTCTTCAGACTACCGGTGGTTGGTTAATATATAGTGATCCTTATACAACAAAGTCACTACTTTCTGTAACATTAACATTATCTGGTTCTCTAATTTATGGATTAACAAGATCCAGTTCTAAGAAGAATGAGAAGGAAGATATTGAACAGATTCGTCGTTTAACTAAATGTTCAGTTGCATCAATTGGAGATATTGAATCAACTCCATATTTAGAAGAGAGTATGGATAAAGATAGTGATAAATGTGAGAAACAGAAGTTAATTGTAAATAAGATTTGAAGATACAGATTTATTTATGGAAAGTCTTCTATTCTTATTATTATTAGATTTATATTGACTTTTAAGACCCAATTTTTGACATTTTTTAGTTTTTTTTCCTTTTTTTTATCTCCAAAGTTACCAATTTTCTGTGATTTTATTTTTGGATTAAGGACTTGTAGTTTGACTTTTTCATAAATTAGTAAATACGTATGATAAAGTACTAGTTGTAAAATTATTAGGATATTTCATTAAAGTGATATATTTTTAGGAACTAATATTCCCTTTTTTTTTTTACAATATTATATAATATTAGATATCTCTGATTTATTACTAATATCTAATTTTCTCTTCTCCCCCCCTCTTTTTTTTTTACTTTTATAAATATTATACGTTCTAGGCGCCCTTCTGAGACATAACTTATTGAAATTTATTATTAACTAAATTGCAAATATCCAATGGTGATAAATATTGATAATAGGATATATAACTAATATCTAATTTATAATATAATACGTTATTAGACACAATAGATATTGCTAGACTAGACATTAATGATATTATATTTACTTGTTATTATAGTGGTTTGATTTATTATACATAGTGGGTATCTACTACGATAATATATTAGATAATATTATAGACTACTAATAATGCACTCCATTAGTGGAGAGATGCAAATAGTTACCTCTCACTATGATTAAGAAGACGACAAGTTAAACTATCAGATCCTAACTTTACCTATATTTTAATTCTTTTTAATTCAGATTTTCTTATTAGAGTTGTTATAAGGATGACTGGAAGTTTTGGAAATAAATCTAGTTCTCAAGATGAGGTTAGATACTGTTGTGGTTTATCAAATATGGTAGCTACTCCAATTGCTATGGTTGCATTTATTGCATCTTCTATTGGATGTGTTTACTACAATAAGATGTGTTATCATTCAAATATACCTTTTCCTATTTTCATGTCTTGGGCTCAACAATTAATAGGTATGTTGGTGATGTCTACATTTTTAACTATTAGAGGTTTAGTAAGTGGTAATAAAGAAGTATCTGCTAATATCCCTCTTAGTAAACGTTTACATAGATATAAATATGCAGTATGGGTTGCTTTATGTTTTTGCATGAATATTTCATTTAATAATCGATGCTTGATGTATACTAAAATATCTATGTATGCTATTGCTAAATCGACTACTGTATGTTATTCCTTGATATTACAGTATTTATTACTTGGAATTAAAGTTAAACTATCATCTGCCCTATCATGTTTTGTTATTGTTGGAGGTGTTATAGTTAGTCTTACTGATAATACATTTGGACTAAATCCTAAAGCTTTCCTTTTAGGTACTATATCTTCATTTTTCCAATCTTTTTATTCTATAGCAGTTAAATATACTGTACCTCATTGTGATAATTCTACAACAGAATTATTACTACATGTACAAGAACTTTCTTGTGTTATTTTCTTAATAATTGCTTACTTTTGGGGTGAGCTTACAGAAGTATTAAATTCTCAGATATTTGCCTTTGTAAGTGCTCCATCTGTAGCTTTAAAATTATGGTTAAAGATGGCTGGTTCAGCTATATTAGCTATATCTCTTAATCAATGTTGTTATTTAGTTGTATCTTTAACAACTCCAGTAACTTACAATGTTATTGGTTTAGTTAAGCAAGGTTTACAAACAGCAGGAGGTTTCATATTCTGGAAAGAACCAATAAAACCAGGTCCAGTTATTGGTGCATGTTTAACTTTCACTGGTTCAGCTTTTTACACAACTACAAAATTGTGGGATACAAATTCATCTAAATCAACTAAACAAGAAGAGATTGTAAAGGAACAAGCCCGATTATCAGTTGGTACGGCATCTGATGCATTTGAAAATCCAATACCAGAAACCGAAAATAAGACAACTGAGAAACAACCACTTATTGAACCTGATAAGTGTGAGAAAGGTCAATCTTAATTCCAATTCTTTGAGTATTTTTGAAATATTAAAAATTGACATTAATTCGGAAAAATTTAGTTCTAAGAGTTACATATTCAAACTCTTTCTAGAACATGATTAGTAATAAAAGAATTGGTATGAGGTAGGTTCTAGATTCACCTCTATTGTGATAGATTGAATTCTAAGTTTGATTTATGGAATACTGAATTAATTTCTTGACTACATGTATTAGAATATTTAATGAGATGTTACATATCTACAATATCTTTCTTCTTTTTCTCTTCTTTTTTCTTTTTCTTTTTTTTTTCTTTCAAATTTATTAATATTTACTTTACACTTTTTTTTATAAGTTTAATATTCATTATATTTCCTAATATATGGTTGGTTATTTAAGGACATAAACCATAAAGTTTCTTAATTTTATGAGAATAAATATTAATTGATAATTATTATTTCCGTTATATTTGAAGAAATATTTATTTTATTAAGGAATTGAAACACTTATTTATTCTTAGTTTTTTTCTCAAAAGAGAGAAGTACTAAATATAAAGAAAGATATAAGAATTACTCCTAATGATGGCACTATTTTCCATGCTTTAGATATCATTGAAACATCAACAACTATATTACCAGCTGTAACATGAACCAAAGTTTTTGAATATGAATCTTTTGAATTAAAAGGTATTTTAATCGGTGTATTAACACCCATTACAATTACATTACTATTAGGAATGATCATATTCATAATCTTATAAAAAATATTTGCATTTGAATTATGAATTGAATATAAGATACAATTATACGATGATGTAAGTATAAAGACTAAACAATCTGAATATAAATTGCAGTATACTTTACAAATTTGATCTAAATGTTCTATATTAGTTGAATTTAATTGAAATTGTTCAACTATATATAAATTCTGATCATTAATATCTACAGAATATCCATACCAAAAAGAACTACAAACTGAAGGTCCAATAGTTACATTAGGTAAATGATAAGAGAATGTTTCACCTGGTAATACAGCTTGTTTGAAACATGTATTTGAACTAGAATTATAAAGAAAATATGAATTTAAACCTGTCATATTAAGAACTAATGCTTGACAATCTGCTGCACTCTCTGCATTTGTCTCACTCATTTGTACTGAATAAGGTTCCTCTAACAGCTTAGTATAAAGCCCTACATTATGGAAATAACAAGGGCATGCTATTGGACCTGTTATAATTCCTAATGTATGTACATTTCTTTGAAAAGAATAATTTTCACTTGAATAACCACTACAAATATTTTGTTGATTGTTATAACTCCAAAATATACAATCACTTGTTTGACTACAAGTATTTTGACATTGACCTGGACTAATAAATGTAGGAATTGAGAATATTAAAGTACCTGAAAATCTTGAACCATATTCATAACAATTATTGGAAAATTTAGATATAAATAATGGAGCCCATGAATTCACTTCAACAAATATTTCAATATTAGAACTTATACATGGAAAAATTTCTGTAATTACTACATTATTTATATATATTATTGCTGAAGAATCATAAATAGATCTAATAAATGTAAATTCAATTGTCATACCACTAAAAATTTTGAATGGCATACTTTGAATCTGAAATGAATTATGAGACTTAAAAATATTCAAAATATCTTCATATGTCCCAGAAGTAATTTGTTGAGCTATAGAAAGAGTTCCAGAAGAGCTTAGTGATAAAAACATACTTAAATTATCTTTGGGACATTTTAATATTATATTAGCTTCTGCAAAATTAATCCCCATCAAAAGACTTTTAATATCATCTGTAGATGAAAGCATCAATCCCCCAATTTTCCATGCAGATCCAGGTGTAAAATCCCATGTAAATGATGAAACTTTATTTTCTAAAGGTATATTTATATTTGGAAAAGGTATTTGATTAGAAATCCATGAGGTACCAACAAGATAAATTTGACCCCATGAAACATTATCAATAAAAATATCACCAAGTGAAAAAGGACATGAAATTCCAATAGATTCTACACTCATAGTTGCTTTCTCATTTCCTATTCCATAAAATTCAAATGTATAAAATCCTTCTAGTGATAGAACAGGGACTAAAGTTATTTCAAAATAAGAATTTTCTCCCACATAAGGAAATATTCCATAACCCCAACCTTTACTAAAGTCACCCTGGGAGTTAATAACTTCAAAGGTTCCACCAGAAATATCTATTATTCCACTACTAGATAATATTGGATTACTAGTTATTGTTAAATTCCCATCTGTAGGATCATTGCAATTTAATATAATTTTTACACTACAATTAGCTAAAGATGAAGATGATTTATTTTCCATACTGCATATACTAGCTCCTACTACTTTGATATATGTAAATGGTGATAACGCTCCATTTAATATCTCAGCTCTATAATTCGTAGAGTCTGAACCCTTACTTGTTGGAACTACTAAAGGAGGAAAAGGACCATTATCTCCATAGTTAGGTACATCTAATAATGCTAGTACCTCATTATTTTTAATAATATATTCTAATAATAGTAAGAACCAAATTAATATAAGCCTCATAACTTAATCATATATAATTGTACCTATATTTACACCTTAATATTATTATTATTTATAGAATTACTATTTAAGAAAATATTTAGATTAAAAATGGGTTAGTATCTTCCTAGAAGCCAGAATACTTAATAGTGTGGATAATTTATAATACATATTATATCATTTGTAATTAATATCTATGTATTATATATCAAATTAGCTACAAATTTATGCAAAGAAAGTGAATTTTGAAAACTATACTTGATAAGTGTAAAAAGTTACTTACCCGCCTAATAATTATAGTCAAACAAGAAAGACCGCCTTTATTTTGCAAAACTCGATATCTAAAAATAGTTACCGCATTATAGTCAAATATTAGAGACTTATATGAAGTTATTCAATGAGGGTTAATATTTACTGCAATTCTATCGCAAGTTAAGAATAATAGAGGTTAATTTAAGTTATTATTATATATGTAATATTGTATATTCCTGGAGTTATTAAAGATATAAAATAAGACAGGGATATGGAAAACATGATCTTCAAGATTTTAATTTTATTTATATCTTTATTCTCATACATTATATGTTTAAAGGATCAATATTCCTTAGACTTACATAATATAAAGGGTAATTCAGATTATTCCAAAAGTAAACTGGAATATATAGATGAGTTTATTATCCCTGTTGATACTACCATCATAGAATATAATTATAATTATCCTCTAATTAATGTCAAAGCAAAGACTGGATTGAATATTAAAGATTATGAATTGAACACTAGTAAGGTAGAAATAACCAATCATTCATTATTAGACAATTTTACTTACATAGAATATAAAATGAAATTAGATAAAAATGGCCAATTAATATTTGATAAAGTGATTCATAATGGAAATAATAATATTCATTTAATAAATGATAATATGGAAAAAATAATTAGTGATAGAAAGGAACTAGATAAACGGTCAATACTTGATATCTCAGAATTATATACTAGCTCAACTAAAGTCAAAGATATAATACCAGAAAATCTATTGTGTGAGATTTTATCTAATTGCACAGATATAGAATTTTTTGAAGTACCATCACTTATGAATAATGAATCTTCTTATAAAGAAGAAAATATACCATTTAAAGAAAAAAAGATGAATAAACATTCTAGACAAGGGGAAAACTCTTCTATTGTGGATAGACATTTAGAGTTTAATGTACCTATTAATGAATCAAAGAACTCTACAGTCGATTTTATTATAGAAGATAATATGTTAATATTTGATAATTCTACTGAAAATATTGAAAATATAGTTATTGAACAAAATACTGATATTGATATTTTAGAAAATAGACAAGTAAAACCTGATAACTTAAACAGGGTAGATGATTTATTTTTATTAGGAGCGGTTACAGAAGAAGAGGAAGCATATTATAAGAATTTTCTAGAACCTGTTATTAAGGAAGTTCCAAAAGTTGCAGATATCTCCTATAAAGATACTCTAATTGTTGTACTTGTATATAATGCTATTAAACCCACTATTCCTAAAATGACCATATCTACTGTAATAAATAAACTTATCACTGATGATAAGAAACTTACGGGTAAGAATTGGATTCGTCAGTGTCCCATTAAGATAAAGGACTTGTATAGATCTGCTAAGGTTGTTGCAACAACAAATATCCAATTAATTTGCGATGATCTACTGAGAAGGTTAATTATACTCTCTAGAAGATATAATTAAACCCTTATAATATAAACTATATAGTGTCTTTTTCGTTGTTGGTGATGTATATTAGATAGATTATTTTGTTTACTTTATAACTAATTTATATAAATATTTGAATGACTTATAAAAAGTATTGGAATTTATGCGGCACTTAGGTGGTGGACATGTATATTTGATGCATGTAAAGTCCCGCTATATGGCGGGTATACGAGTAATATTTACTATTAAAGATCTTTATAACTAAAGAAAAGCTAAGATAAGGAGTTTTTACAACTAAGTACCCTTATTGAATTGGTTTATAAATATTATTATGATATAGAATATAATTATTTGAAAAAAGACTAACAAGGAGAAATTAGGTAGTGCTGATAATGTTCAGTGGTATTAACAGATCTTCATGTTCCATTCTATTAATATTACTGATCTATATAAAAAACTGTGGAACATCAGATAATTCTTTACTTAGTGGAAAAATAAGTCAATTGGATACCTCTGATTCAGTTGGAACTGTCCCACAACATGGGTATCAACTATCAGTAACAGAGGAATTGAGTAAAGAAGGTAATCCAATGGATTCAAGTATATTTAGAAGTGACAAAAGTATTCCGGAAGAAAGTGAGACAATGACAATTAAGAAAATGGGTGAAGTTTATTCAGATAGTTTAGAAAATTCGGAATTAACAGGTATTTCTCCCACTTCATATAAAATAGGTAATGAATTATCTAATAAGTTTACAGGATTATTAAATCAAAAACCAGAAGATATATTAAGTAAATCAGCTAGTTTATCATCGAATTTTATTGGAATACAGACATTAAATTCAAATCAAGGTCCCAGTTCATCATACAATAGTTTACAAGATAATACACCTGAAATATCTGCTTCACAAATTACACAGGCTCCAGTTCAATTAATGCCATCAATGAGAAAATTTTCAGATGTTTCAGATCCTTCTATAATTCCATTTACTCCAGTAGATTCAGAAAATGATGTGTCAAGTCTTATAGATGGTAGTGTTAACCCAGAAGATTCTTCAGAGTTACTAGATAAATCTATAAATTTGGAGAATTCTATGTTAGAAGCATCACCTTCTATTATTCCTGAAATAGATGAATCTATTCCAAGAACAGATGTTACTTTACATAGTTCACTGTATGGTATGACAGCTTTATCTGGTGATCCTCCTGATATTCCTGAGGAACTATTGTTAATAGAAATAAATATTAATGAGGCTCTTTTTAGCTCTGGTTTACCTATTTCAAGTGCAGATATAACTTTGTTTACTAATAGAGTGATTGCACAATATCCAGATGTTAATTTAAAGTCCTTTGCTACTAAGATAGCTCGAAGTAATTTCTTTGAGAATATTCCAAACAATCCTAATTATTTTTTTAATATTTTGGAATGTATTTATCAGCTTGAGAATATTTTATTTCAAACAAGATTTGTGTTGAATCCTTTATATATAGTAGACATTATAAATGGATGTAATTCTATTCGAAATATTCTTAATATTGTGGATAGTAGATCTGTTGCTAGTAGTGCAATAAAATTGGGAATCAGATATCTTACATTACGCTTATATAATATATCACAAAAGGATATTATAGACATTTTGAATGAAGTACAACCTCTTCCTGGTTATTTAGATCAGAAAGTTTTTTCTGAAATTGAAAAGGCAATTATAAATGATTTTGAAAAAAAATCACAAAGTGTACCATTCCTATTTAGTTATTGGAGATTAATTTTAATTGAACAACTTAAGCTTATACATCTGGAACCTCAAATACATTTTGAACAATTGTCAAATAATTCCTTAGGTTTATTTGATATTTTACTCGAAGCTTTGTATATAGATCCAATGAGAATGTGCCCTTATGTAGTTGCAATTATAGTATACCATTTACAACCTTTCCCTCATCAGGAGATACGTTTAGCAATTTCAAAAATTCAGACTATTTGTCTAGCATTACTCAAGGATGTAGGATATGCAGAAGGAGCTATATTAAATTCTTTAATTAAACCAACAAGTGAAGGTTTTGAATTTTTGGATATTCATATAAGTGGGCTGCATTCTGGTTATGCATCTTTAATATATTTTCATCCTAGTTTCCCCAGATCTCCTCAGGATTTTTCATGGGAATTATGTTATAAGATATTTACTTCAATTTCTATGGTATTATATAGTGATAATACAAAGGTAATTTCTTTATCACAAATTTGTACAGCAATTACAAATATGCAGCCATCTAAACTTGTAAGAGAACGTCTTATGAGCATTATTAATGTGCCAAAGCAGATAATGAATAAGATCATTAATATTCAAGATGAATCAGAATTTTTAAAAGTATTGGCTACACGATTAGATCTTAAGTTAAACTTTATTCAAGATATATTTCAAAAATTTGTTTTAGGTAATCCAATATTGTACATTAAATATTTCCAGAATATATTTAACAACTCTGTTAAACACTTCATTGGTTTAAGAGGTGATTCAAGATATTCTACAACTTTAAATAATGACAGAATACCACAAATATCCACTAACAAATTATTTAAAAGTATTCAAAAATGGAGTTCTATTCATTCTTACTTTTTATCATTTTCATGGTCAGTCCCAAACTCTATAGAAATATTAGGTGGTTTCTATAAATTCACCTTAAGTAACTGTGAATCTTTAATGTTTCAAGTGTTTCGCAGATCATCTTATTCTATCAGAGGTAGTATAGTAGACAGTCTGATATTATGTATGTCTATCTATTCAGTTATGTATAATCAAAATATATCTCCAGTTCTTATTCAAAATTATAGTATTGATAAACTCCAAAATTCTTTGAATATAAAGATTGGGACATGGATTCCTACTAAAATTGAGTGGATGAGAGCTATATATGTGGTACTTGAGTCTAGGTTAAGAGTAATTCCTAGTATTTCAAATTCTCAATTACTTAGTAATGCAATATCAGAGGATATTTTCATGTGTCATTTCTTGATTTCTAAATACATGCATGGATTACTGCTAGTTGACAAATTCAGAAAAGCTTTAGAAATGCAGCAAATTCAATATTTAGTATCGGATAATACTTTTATTTTTAGTCTATGTTCAAATATTTTTATGGGGGCACATGCTACAAAAGAAGAAGTTATAGAATTAATTTTAATATCTACAGTTGTTGAGGCAATTAGGCAATTTGGTTTTAGTCCAGATTTTCAAAAGATAAGGGAAATTATAAAACAACGAAAAATTGAATTTGCAGAGAATAAAAAAAGTCAAGGATCTATTCCAGAAGCAGGCGTTATTCTTGAAAGTATTACTTCCTACTATCCTCAAAAGCTTAGGAATGTTATGTTAAAAGCCCTGAGTGAAAATCTTGGATTGCAACATCAACCTCCGTATTATATTAGAGCTTTATCATTTCTTAAGCAATCTTTAACTCAGAATGGTTGTTCCAGCCATGAAGTTTTTGATTTCTCTTATTTATCTCCCAATGAATCTTTGGAATATTCATCTATTTCATCTAGTAAATTCAAATATTTGGTGAATTCCTGTTTATCATGGAAAAATTATGGCTATTTTAATCTTATTTCTTGTACAATGGCTCTAGTTCATGCAAATCTTTGTTCTACATTGCAGCTTGCTCTATCTACATCTGTGAGTGTAGCTAGACAGTTAAATTGGCCTGATGAACTTATATATCTTGTTTTATCTGTTGATAATATACTTGAGAAATCAAATCCAACAAAATTACAAATGATTAATTTTCTTAAGCAGTATATAAATACATATCATTTATCAACTTTTGAAAATATTAAACAAGAACTTTTGCTTGTACAGCGAAATTTGGGACATATGGAATATGAATTAGCTAATCCTACACAGCCAGATCAAATTGTTGAGTTATCTTTGAGTGAAAATAATTTCAGTGAGGATAGCTCACAAACACAGGCAAATGTAGATCTTCATATTGCAATGGGGCTCTGTTCAAGTATATCCAAATCTGGAATAGAACTTTGGAATCATAGAGTTAACTTTATAAACAAGTTTCAGGAATATAAAGTAATAAAAAGTGTAGAAAATAAAGATCAGATTCCTAGTGTTGATTCATACATAGATAATCTTGATCTACTAGCAGCACCTCCCACTTTTACATCTTATAATATACAAAAGCTGTTTAGTAATCTTCAAATTATGAAGTCTCTTTGTTTCCATAAACCTCAAGGAGCTTTTATATGTGATATAAATACTAATTCAGGATTACCAAAGTTAATAGTTAGTAATCCAAACGACATTGCTACGCTTGGGACAATTTCTATAATGATCCCACCTCCTGGTATCCAGGTTCAGTCTTCAATTACTCTGGAAGTTGCTAATCCACCTTCCTATGCATCTGTGTGGACAAAGATTACTCCTAAAGGCAATCTTAATCTTTCAATAATTCTAAGTACCACCTGGAAATCAGATTTAATTAAATATGAAACTTTATCAACCATGTATTTTCCTTATAGTGGGTTTTATATTCGTTTAATACCCCCGGTATTTAGAATTACGATTAATAATATAGATTCTTCTGTAAGTAAAAGTGGTTCAAATGAAAATATACAGCTATTAGAAGGTTCATTATCTAATTTAGATAGATCATTATCAGGTATTGGAGATAAATCATTAAAAAATGAGATATCTGATTCTAGTAAATTACTAGAGAATTTTGAAAATAAGAAAGAAGTTTCTGCTTCTTTATCATCATCTTCATTCTATTTATATTCTCCATCACCTGATTCACCTCATACTAGCGTCGAAGAATCAACTTCCGTTTTATCAGGATCTAAATCTACAGTTCTTCCAGGTATATGGCATGAACATTTGGGGTATATTACTTTTAAGCAAGTTTTAGATTTTATTGATATATTAATGAAAATTTCTAATTTAAAAATTTCAGTAGAATCTGTGGTTTTAAATGTATTATGGACCTTGATTGCATCTCTTGTCTCTTTTTGGTCTGTAAATGTGAGCCATTGTAAATTGAATTGGAGTGTATTATATATTTATACTGGGAGCTTAACGATAAAAAAATTTTTATTCCAAAGACTCTGGCAAAGTATCTTATTAAATTCTAAAGATGTCTCCAAAATCAAAATTAACGCTGTCGAATATATAGCAAATTTTCTTCAATCAAAGCTTTCTCCAACTATGGTTAGACTCTCAGATCTGGGGAGTGCTGATCTAAAATCTCAGGAATCTTGCAATGATAAAGATATTATTTTACAAATGGCAAGGAATCTTGCAAGTAAGATCAAAAACTTTGAAAATTTAGTAACTAATGATATTGCAACAACATGCCAAAATATTGCACAAATAGAACCAAAAAAAGTCGATTGCAGTAAATTGGCTTGGGGGGATGAGTATAGGAATTATCCTGAAGATCTTTATGAGTGGCCAGTAATAGATACCCCAATTATAGCTCCTGAAACAAAAATAGTTAAACTTAATGTTACCGAAACAATGGATTCTAAATCAGAAAATTCCAGGATTTATACTAATAATAGTCCAAATTCTCCTATTCCATTAGTACAAGAACTAAGTAGTCCAAATTCTCCTATTCCATTAGTACAAGAACTAAGTAGTCCAAATTCTCCTATTCCATTAGTACAAGAACCAAGTAGTCCAAATTCTCCTATTCCACTTGTACAGGAGTCAAATACTAATAATCCATATTCCCCTATTCCATCCGTAAAAGATTCCAGTAATCAATATACTATATTCAATGTAGATGATAGCTCTCCTAACCCACTTAAAACGAATAATGATAATTCACCTGGTGTATATGGTACAAGCTATCAATCTCTAATTGAGTCAAATCAATATAGTCAATCGGCTGTCCCTGATAATAGTGCTAATATTGCTAAACTAACTCCTCAATTAACTCCGCCAGAGGTTCCATCAAAGTCTACGGAAGATCTCTCTAAATACTTTACAAATAATGCATTACCTTCGGGAGAGGTTCAGAACTATCCGGAATATACAAAAATATATAAGGACAAAACAATAGAATCAGATTCTATCTATTCAGCAGAAGACTTAAATGATTTAGTTTTAGCTCAAGTTAGTACTAAAGATTTATTACAGCTTCCAATATTCCCTAAATTAGATATAAGGTTATCTGAGCAAAATAAGTATGAAATAATGCAACTTCAAGCAGCTATAAATCCTTTTGCTCTTAATCTTTTAAAACAATTAACTTTATGGTCTTCTGAAAAATCAGGTAAACATCCAGCTAATGTACCCAATACAAGCATAAAACCTTACTTTCTATTTATACCTCCTACTCCTAATAATATACCTGACTCCATTCCAAAACTAACGAAATATTTCATGATAGGTGAAGAAGTTCTCCTGTTTACTCTACAACAATTGCAGAGGCTTGAACTAATAGAGGAGAAAAAAATTAGTGATATTAGTAATGTAAAAATAAGCAAGGCTAATCTTGCAATAATGAAAAGTGCACAAAGTTTACATAATATTCACATCACTGGAACTTCAAAAACTTCAGTTAATCCATATACTAGTCCACATCAATATGCAGAAGTAAATATAGGGTTAGGGACTTATGTATCGTCAGAAAATAAAGATATATCTCCTGTATCAGGCTTTAATCAGGGAATTGATCAAGCAGGGCATCATATTAACTCTCCACAAAATAATTTTGGAACTCATATTTTGACTTCTGATGAAGTGACGCATCCTACATATTCAACTTCTAACTTGTCTCCAGATCTTAAATATGATGGATCACCCAATCTTCCAACTTCATCTGGATTTGAACCTTCTTCATTTTCATATTCAGAAGGTATACAGTCCCCTGTAGAACAAAGCCCATCATCTCAAAATACTATGTAACGACCTATTTCTGTAGTTATATCTCAATTATTTTTAACTAGTTAGTTAAGTATCGCTAAACAGAATATAAACATTGCTAAATTATTCTCCTGCAGAAGTTAGAGAGGTTTCTAATGTCATTTCAAATGATGTATGCGAATCCAATTCTAATATATCCATAGAATCTAGTTTATTTTATATAAAATCTTTATTTTGAATATTTTAAACAAACCCCAAATATGAACATATAATGATGTCTTACAATATAAACTAGATTTTACTTAATGATTATGATAGGAAATGTAGGCATTTGAAAAAGTTCTCTTCAGTCTTTCCATATATAATGCAATAGTAACAGAAGATAGTATTATAAATATATTTAATAAAATAGCGTCAAGTGTAATATAATGCAAATTTCCTAGATTTAGCTGAATGTAAGGATCTAAAAAGCTGTAGCCTAAAACAAATACCCCTGCAATAGTAGATGATACTCCTTGCAATGTATTTAGATGGGTATAACCATATGTAGACGTAAAGAAGCTATAAGGGCATCCTATAAAGTAGGAATAACAAAAAATACACATTACTAGACCTAGTAAATGCAAATATAAATTAAAAGGAATTAGGGTCGAAAATACCAATAAAATAACCAAAGATGACACACTAAATAAAATCAAAAATACGAAAATTCCCACAAAGTCTACAATCATACCTGTTAATATTGCAGCCAAAAATGCAAAACCTAATAAATATCCAAATATATTATTGATAAAATCTGTATATTCTATATTACCATTAGTCTGATTTATAATCATTGACTTCATATTAATTGTAAAATATAAACGTAGAAACCACATTATAGAATATATAAATATAAAAGAAATAGTAAGGAATGAAAACAATTGCTCCTTTAATGGTAATGTCCATAATTTCGGGATAGAATATTTGCATCTATTAATCTCAATTATTGGAGTCTTCTTATAAATACACATAGTACTTTCCAAATCTTCTTCACTTTTATATAATGAAGATTTATACACCTTTTTACAGTAATCAATTTCTGGAGTTACAAAGGGTACTTCAGGAATTATATAATAAAACATAATAAGCCATAATGTTGATAGGACACAATTCAATAATATCACAAATTGAACTATAGTTAAACCAGGTATTAAGTTATCTTGGTTAGCAAAAATACGAGTAATTAATTCAATTAATTGAGTATATATAAAGTTTAGAGCTATAGAACCACCAACTAATGCAACAACTAAATGTCTTCTAGATTCGTAAAAAGCTGATATTGATGATTTAGATAATGATAATAATTGAGTAGATACTCCCCATAAAATCATTCCCAAAAATGGACCATAATAAAAGTATTTTTCGAAAAAAAAACAAAATATCCAACCTAAAATATAAATAATTGTACCTAATAAAGCAGTCCTCCTATTATTAATATATTTTATGCTATAACTACCCAAAATTCCTGATAATAAAAATGAAGAAACCCCAAGTGTACAAATATTATTGAAAATCATCATCCTTTCTGAATTAGATAACCATCCATATGAATTATTTCTTAACCATAGTTCCTTTAATGCTGTAGGTAATAGAAATGGAGCTCCAATAATAAATGAAGATAAAACATATAGGAATACCAATATATTAGAACTAAATCCAGATAATGTTTGGCTCTTAATATCTTTCATAACGTCTTTTCTATCTAAGATTCCAGATTAAATAAAACATAAAAAGAAGTACTGAAATCTAAATAACAAGACGAAGTGGATACCGTGGCGGTGCATATGTCGTATAGAAGACAATAGATTTAGTAAAAAAAAAAAAAGAAAAAATAATTCAAGTTCACTATTAACAAAAAAGAGACAAGTCTTAAAGGAGGCAGAAAACAATTTAAAAATAATCCTCGACAATTCTATATTAATTCTTAAATTATATCTAGTATTGACTCTTGTCAGGAGATATTTCTAGTCAATATTCCCCGTCTACTAAGGGTTAAGTCCCGCTAAAGTTTCAAATTAATAGGAGATCGAATGTATAGATTAGCTTTTGTACTTTAGTGAGAAAGAGGCAACTAACTTGTTAAATGAATAAATCTCTAAATACTGAGTCCGAAGGACTAGTTCCCCCTGAATTAAAAGAAAGTCCTACTCTAAGAACTGAAAATAAAGGTTTAAGCATATATGAAGAACTTTTTGGAACAAAGGAAAATCCTACAGTGATTCCATTTCCATCCATAATAAAGAATCCAAAAATTTATTTTCCTTTAATTGCAATCACAGCATCCTTAACTGCAGGCCATATACAAAATCCAGATGCTGTAAGGGAGTTATTTTTCCGTTGTGGAGGATTTTCATATGATCCTGATATAATTAAATCTGGAAAGGCAATTATATATATTAACAATATTATTGCAGCTGCTACTGGTGTAGCTTTTCTTGGAAATTTCATTGCTGGATCAATTG